>NC_140961.1:33627285-33934785 GCF_056783735.1 Eptatretus burgeri
AGTAATTCCAAGTTCAAATCCTCACTGTGATGGGATTGCAATGGCGAACCACACAGTGCATTTTTGCATCATTCAGTCCCTGTTTGTCACAGTCTCTGTACCATCAGTGCATGGCAAGTAATTCTAAGATGGTGGTTCTCCAACTGACAAATATGAAGACTACATAAATCCATTCATGCCATGCTGAAGTACCCTCGAAAGGGCATGCACACTCATCATCGTTTTAATGAAGAACAAACACCAGACCTGCTCTTTAGTTTATCCAAAGGAGAGTTATAGTGAAAAGACTTCCATTTACCTTCACATATGCTGTTACGTGTGTCTTCATCACTTTAATGTCCTTGTTCGACTGTGCAGCATTTATTTCATGAGAAGGTATATTTGGCAAAGAAGGTAAAACCAAGAAAGATGATGTTGGTATTCCTGTAAGTTGTGCATTTTGTAATGCAGGTTGTGGTTCTTGTACACTTTCCTCAATGCATGTTTTGTAAATTATATCTTGTGTGTAGATCTGAGATTCCATTTTGAATATGTTTTGAATGAACATGTTGGCATCTTCATACTTTTGTTGCTTCAACTCATCCACTGCCACCTGCACAAGAGTGTTAAAAAAAACACATGATCAGCAAACAGTGCACCATGTGTACTGCAATCCAGGTGCTTTTTATATGGTAAAGAATAAGAAGAAACTCTACTTCTGTGTCTTCAAATGCATATGACTGCCAAGGCAGTTTTCCTTTGGCTAAGGGGGCACAATCCTGGAAAAGTCGACACCGAGACGCCGGATACTCGGATGGCTCATTCTTCCAAGTAAGCTGGAACTCATTTTGCTGATCCCGGACGGATGACAGACTGAGTCAACTCACCTGCTGCTATGTAACAGCACAACAGGGGCTAAAACTCAACACCCTAAGATCTTAAGCCAGCCACCTTAATTTGAATGTCAAACAAACTAGGAAATTGACAACAAAAAAAAACAACAAGTACATGATGCTTTACTTGCACAATGACAACAGTTCTCATTTATAATAAGTTTATATATCAATTACTGCACTTCATATGGCATTGCAAAAGACAAAGGTATGGTGAAATATGCTGTATTTGTTTGCAAGGCCATTGGTGTTTGTACTACAAGAACCAATACAACAGGACGGAAATTTAATTTCTCAACAGAGCAGTGCAGCATTCACTGCAAAGCATGAAAGTACGTGGAACATTCAAAAAGCTATTTAATTGGAACAAGGTACTGCCAATAGTTCAAGAAACGGTCTTTCAAAATACAAGGATTCAATGGAGTACTTAGACTCCAAAATACAAGGACTCCATGGAGTACTTAGAAAGAAAATAATTACCTTCATAATTATACACAAAAACTTACATATGGAAAGATTTAAAAAGTTTTGTCAATTTTTGTATCTCTTTCCGAGAACATTTTTGATGGTCATTGCACAGTCTGTACAACAGCAATGCTCGATTGCCTAAACGTCCCATTCAAGCTCGACTACATTATTTTGGCTGGACATGTATGATGGGATCAATTGGACAAAGCATCCTTTTGGTGCCTTCATCACCTCAAATTCATAATTCATTGGATCGATATCATCGTTAGGAAATCGTTAGCCCAGAAAGTACAGTCGTGTCAGACTGAAAGGACCGAAACGAAGTATCCCGTCAAAACGGAATTCCTCAGTGCCGGGACCTCTCGTCCCGAGGAATGGTTGAAGCAGTCCTATAAAGCACTGCATTCAATGTTACTTTACTTTTAATACCGGTCCCCAAGGTCTCCCAATTAGCCGAAAAGACGGCAAACACACACCGAAAGCAGATGACTGAAACACGCTCTCATCTTTTAAAGGATATATTTTTATAAAGCAAAGCAGAAGGAAAGGGTCGACAAGACGCTATCATAACAGAACAAACCAAGCGAGTCAAGAAACACAAAAAGGGGAATGGGATACGCACTTATATACAAAGAAGAAATAAAGGCTCAATTTCTAACCCACTAGGTGCCAACAGATCACACTTTCACAGCAACTCATATTGCGTGCGGGACTTCCCTTTTCCTTCTGATGCCCTGGTGTGGGTGCAGTTCGACACAATGGTGCACGATAAGAGCCAGTAGCAATGGCCCCAAGACAAAGTCAAAAATGGCCACGAGCAGAGCCTGCGATGGGTAGGCCAGGCCTTCTACCAGGCCACATGGTCCCCTTTTGTCCTTTCCACACGAGCCCCTCTTGGTCGAGTCCTGGTGGACTCTCCAGTCTCGACTCTCATGTACAGCCTCACGGACACGTTGATGGACTCCTTCATTTCCTCACGTCTTCACAGTCCTCAGTTCTCCCTCATTGACTCTCCTTGGTCTCCTGTTCGAAGCTCGTGCACACTCTGTTGGTCAGGAGGTCTCCTCTCTCATCTCACTCTGGAGTTCTTCTCCTCCTGCTCCTGGGTCTCCCTTTTGGGTCCCATCCACGGGGGTGGCCCCTACAAAAATCAAGGAACACCTATTCTTTCAGGCTCTACTGCCCACTGTGCCACCATGGCTGGCACACACTGGCCAGATAGGTTGTAATTAGCCTTTCACACACATGACACGTGTGCCTCTGCAATGGGAAGTCCTCACTCAGCCCTGCCAACAAGAGGTTTTTACGCATACATAATTAATCTCTTTCCTGTCTATGAATTACATACACTGCTCCCTCAACATCACATGTAACAAACGACTGACTCTCTCAGATCCCTTTTACATGGCAATCTAACCTATTCGAAACACATGGACAATACTACGCTTACCACAGTCCAGCTATAGATCCCCCCTCCCCCTTCCACTTTACAGCACTGTACAGCTTTGTCATTACAATAACATAGGAGGATCACTTTACACCAACCCAGGCAGGAATGTTTACACGACAAAGGAGGTGATTTAGAGGAAATCTGACAGAGATGTTGAAGATAATAAATGGCGCAAGATTGAAAGTTTATTGGTCTGGAATCGAATGACAACTCTCTTCAGCGCAGCCTTGCAAGATCTCTTGTAGCACAGCTGCAAAGAACAGTCCAAACATGCTTGATGTGAATACATTGCTGCATTTAAACCCCATTTATGAGAGAGAGAGAAAGCCCCAAACAACTCTTCTTCCGTGCTGATTCCTTAGACCATGCCATCATGAAAATGGCAGGACATCCAAATTTTCTGAGGACTTTCCACAGTGCAAGCCAGTTGACAATGTCAAATGCCTTGGTGAGGTCAACAAGTAAGCTTTCCAAATTTGCAGATGACACAAAGCTTGGAGGTAAGGTGGATAGCAGAGGGGGTGGTGATCAGATACAGGAGAGTATTGATACTTGTATAGACTGGGCAAAATATTGGCAGATGGAATTTAACCTGAGCAAGTGTCAGGTGTTGAGGATGGGAAAGAACAATGAATACAGAGATTACAGGATGCAAGGGGTAATTTGGGAGCGTGTCACACAGAAGAAGGATCTGGGGGTGGTAATAGATATGGGAGGGAAGCAGGCAGCACAGTGCCAGGCAGCTATGAGTAAAGCAAGTAGGGTTTTAAGCTATATTCGGAGGGGGATCATTTATAGATCAAAAGAGGTGGTGTTAACATTGTATAGGAATTTAGTGAGGGCCACATCTAGAATATTGTGTGCAGTTTTGGTCACCACAGTTCAGGAAGCACATAGATGCCATAGAGAGGGTTCAGCGTCGGGCTACCACATTGATTCCGGGCCTAACTAGGCTCGGCTATGAGGAGTGGCTGAAGGAGACATGGCTTTATACACTAGAAAGGAGGTGGTTACAAGGAGATATGATACAGATGTTTAAGATAATGAAAGGCAGCTATAAAATAAGCGCAGTGAATTAGTCAACAGAGTAGACAGTGATAGAACCAGGGGCCATAGCCTGAGAGTAAAGAGGAGAGTTAAGATGGGAGTTAGGCAGGGTACTTTCACTCAGAGAGTAGTTAATGCATGGAATGGCATTCCTGGAAAGGTAGTGTCAGCAGAAACAGTACATAAGTTTAAATTAGAGTTAGATAGGTACCTGGAAGTTATGGAGATTGAGTGGTATGGGGATGTTGATAAGACTTTTAGGTAGTTTGAGCATTGATGGGTGATTGTGTGCATGTGTGCGGAGTACTGTTGGTGGGGGTCTTGTCAGGGGGGGTTGTGTGGTTGATGTGTGGTTTTTAACCAAGCCCATGCCCCCTCCCCTGAGGGGGAAGAAGAAATAAAACATACAAAAACAAACAAAAAACAACAAAAAATAATAATAATTTATTTCATTTATTAAAAACTTTTTTGGGATTTTCTTCCTTGGATCTTGTGTAGATATATTAGTATGATGTTCACGCAGGCATGATGGGCTGAAAGGCCTCCACCTGAGTTAGATTTCCTTGTATAATATGGCCTTAACCTGATGAACCCGAGCGGCCGTTTCACCAGCCGCTATTTAAACCTCCATTTTCCCGAGCAGCCAGTTTATCGGCCGCTATTCGAAACTCCAGATACCCAAGCGGCCGGAGTTTTCTCCAGGGAGCCCAGGGTGGGGGAGCTGAAAGTCCAAGGAGCTCAGGCTTCAAAGGGTTAAGGAGTATTTGCATGCTTATCTGCCTGATGAGGATTTGGATGAAAAACATAGTAATATGAATGTGTTGGTTCCTAATCCTTTTATAAACTCAAACCTTGACAACATCTGCTTCTGTTTAAATTCAGTTTGCACATAATAGCATCTTTAAAAGTCAAAAGAAGAGGCAAAACAAACCTTGATATATCGTGTGAGTTCTGGCAAGAAACCAAAGGACGGATCTGCTAAATTGTCAGCAACAGACTGCACCATGTCTGTGGGGGAAAAAAATCCAAAAGGGTGTTTTAGAAGGGTTTAATGGTCAACACATTCAGCAACCGTATTAATGGTGAAAGGAGCAAAATTTATGTACATAATTTTAAAATCAAATAAGCCTTGCAAATGCATTTTAACTCCAAATTAAGAAACTAAGGTCTCGCCATAAATGTTCAATTGGGTTCAAGTTAGGACTTTGACTGGGCCGCTCAAGAACATTTCTTTTCTTCATATTCAGCTACTCCAGTCTGGCTTTAGCTCTGTGCTTCAGATTCTTATCCTGCTGAAATGTGAATCTCCTACCCAGTTATAATCGTGATTGACTCAAGCAGGTTTTCATTAAGGATTCCCCGATACTTTGCACCATTCATTGTCCCTTCTATCCTGATGAGCTTGCCAGTCCATGCTGATGAAAAACAGCTCCATAACATGATGCTGCCACCACCATGCTTGACTGTAGGGATGGTGTTGTCTGGTTGATATGCAGTATTAGGCTTGCACCAGATGTAACACTTTGAATTTAGACCAGAAAGTTTAATTTTTGTCTCGTCTGACCACAAAACCTTTCTTTCTCCACATGCCCACAGTATCATTAAGATGCTTTTTTGCAAACTCCATAAGAGCTTTTGGGTGTGTATTTCTCAGTAATGGCTCCTTTCTTGTTGCTTGTCCATGGAGGCAAGCTTTGTGAAGGGAACGGGATATTGTTGATTGATGAACACTGACCTCCATCTTGGACATATAGCCTTCCAGATCTTTCAAAGTCATTGTTGTATTTACTTTGACATCTCAAACCAGTCTCCTGCTTGCCCGGCTGCTGAGTTTGGATGGGCAACCTGATCTGGGCAGAGTCTGGGTGGTATGATATGTCTTCCACTTCTTAATGATGGATTTCACCATACTCAAAGGGATAATGAGGGACTTTGAAAACTCCTTACAACCCTCTCCTGAACTGTGTTTCTCCACCACTTCATGTCTGACTTTTTTCGAAAGTTCCTTGATCTTCACGCTTGCGTTATTGGTTGACCGTGTGAGTTGCCCCTTAAAACTCCTTTGATAAGTGTAGGAGCTTAATTTTTTAAGTTAAACCACTGATTACGTACTGATGAAACCTACTATACTTATTTTGTAACCTTTCAAATAAATAATTTGCTCCTGAAGTGATTTAGGGTTAATTGGGCAAAGGGATACTTATGCAAATGAGAGTCATCTCATTTTCTCTGTTACAATCCAACTTATTCACATTTTATCTGCATTTTTCAGCTTTATCACTTTGGTGTAGTTTGTGAAGACTATATTAAATTTGATTTGAAAACATCATGAAATAAGCTCAGGTGGCATCAAAATGTGAAAACTTTGTGGGGTGGGGGGGGGGAGTGAATGCTTTTGTAGGTCACTGTACATTGGCATTCTAAGTCATTTCTTCAAAAAACAGACATACTCACAACCACCAAAGTCTTTGTCTGCCGTTCAATGGAGTAATGCTCTCCCATATGGGCTGGGGTCCCAGCATTACATTCATCATTACATTGAAGAATAAATCAAATCATTTCAAGATACTGTATTCAAAAGGCAAAGTATGAACAGAACATCCAGATTTCACTCCATCCAATTCCAAAATATGGACTATTCCAGGCTCCCATAATCCAGGCTCACCTTTGATAGAATCAACAGCTGATCCAACACTTGGAATATGTCTTTCAACCCCGACAAATCCCACACACTCACCCTGTCTCTCTGAAAGGACCGTCTGGCAAACCCTTTCTCTACTTCCTAAACAAACCTCTTGAAGAGGTTAAATCACTCACAAACTTTTGGGCCTCACCATCAGACGTGATCTTTCTTGAGCAGACCATATTTCCAAAATGACCTCCATAGCCAGCCACCGACTGGGCATCCTCAGCCCTTTCCTTGACAAGGCCTTTCCTTGCCCAGTCTGATTTTTTGATAACCTACGAGAGCTTAATTTGCAGCCTGATGGAGTACTGCTCTCTCTTTTGGGCTGGCACCCCTGCCTCACACCTTGCCCTTCTTGATGCCATGGAAAGCAAGGCCCTCAAAATCATTGTGATCTCCCATGGTGAAGCTGAGTGTATGAGCCTGTTACTTTCACATCACAGACAGGTTGGTGGCCTCTCTGTATATTCCACCAAATCCTTTTTGGTCTTGCACCCTCTAACCTTTCTTGGCTCTGTCCATCCCAGGTTTCTGAAGGGCACACACGATCTGCCAGTAACCCTCTTACGAAACTCCCAAAATCCAGGCTCACTGCTCACCTCCACTCATTTGTTCCTCTTTTCTCTCACATGTGGAACAAACTTCCCCAGTCTTTTCAGTCCCATTCTTCTTTCCATGGCTTCAAGAGAGCTGTTCACCATTACCTTAGGTCATCCCCCATCAATACATATGATCTCTTCTACCCCCAAATGACCCCATTCCCAAGCACTCCCTTTTCCCAATCACTCCCTTTCCCAAGCACACCCAAGCAATTGTGATTTTTTCCTCCCTCCTTATTTTGTTTGTTAGTTTTTGGTTGATTTGTTTCTTTTTTGTTTCATCCCCACTTTCCCCTTTCTCTTCTTGCTGTGTTTCAGCTTGTGTGCAGCTTCTTCACCCCCATGTGTCTTTCTCACCCTGCCCTTGATCTCGTTCTCACTTCAACTCTGCTGTTAGGTGCTTCCCCTTTTCAATTTTGTTCCCTTCCATTCTACTCTCACTCTTCCACAAGCTTCATCTCATGTATACAAAAAAACAACAACTTCCTAGCGTCTATCTTTATTCTCTTGAACATTATTTTAGATCCCCTCTAATCATCTCTTTTCTAAGATAAAAAGCTCAGCCATCATCATAACTTTGACTTTCTATCCTAGAAATCAATAATATGTGGTAGCTCTACATTGAACCCCACTATTGCAAGTCTGTCCTTCCAACACGATCACCAGAAGAGGACATTGATCAAGTTTCACTAAAATTCCCTGTAATACAGTATTTCACCATCTCATTTGATAAATAAATACAACTTAAAACCACGCTTTCTTTTCTCATTGCTGTTTGACACTGCTGACTGCAAAAACCCTGGACCGAACACGACAACGAGATTCTTCTGTTGTGCCCTATAAGATTCTTAAATCTGGATGAAAGAAATCCGACAAGATTTTCATCAATCTGCGGAGAAATACGAGTATTTGCAATGATTATACTCTCACTCACCAAAGTTACCATTTAATTACTCTCAAATAAAATACTGTATTATTCATGAAAATATATTCATTTCTCATATTCATGCATACAGTTAGAGAGCAAACCTCTGTAAAACAGATGATAACGCTGTTGTTGTTTTGCAAAGTAGTGAAGTGTGCACCGGATTATGCCTGGTGTTGGCTGAATGGCTAGGGTGGTGGGCTTGTGGTCCTTGGGTCCTGAGTTCAAATCCTACTTAGCTATTGAATTAATACCAGGTGGGGTTGACACAGGGTGTCATCCTTCCGAGGTTGGTGAAACGAGTACCAGCTTGCTGGGATTATTGAGCCTTTTGAATATCCTGTGTTGGAGTGGTGACCCATCCATGATTGTGCCCAATAGCCCAGGAGACTGCTTTGGCAGCACTAATGCTCTGTACAGAGTATGGTCCCAATGGATTGGATGGATGCATGTGATTCCGCTCCCCCCTCCCACTCCTTTTGTATTGATGCTTGTGATACGGTTGCCAGATTCAGACCAGTGTCCTGATGCCAATCCTGATAAATCAATGTTACAGTGGTAACGCCAGCCAAATGGCCAAGATGCTCCAAAACAGGATTAAGAGTCTTGCTTCGCTTATACCGGGTTCAATTAAAACACTGGGCCGCTGATAAGGCGGCGCGCCAGGCATCTCACCTCACTGGGGTCCTGATTGAAGATGGAACCAGAGCAGAGGTTCTCAGCCAACAAGAAGGTGAATGCTTGTTAAGTGCTCCAAAACTCGAATATCCTCTAAAATAATTTATTGCAAGTCCAAGGTAAGATTGCCGCAGTATGTGTCGGGGTGGTGCTGAGGTGTCGTCCACCAAATGGTGGTCTCCTTGGGTTAACTTGAGGTGGTCCCTTTGGGTGGGTGCCTGGAATGTCCTTTCCCGAAGAGAGGAAGATCACCTGTCTCTGTTACCACATGAGCTCAAGCGTTCGAACATCGGTATTGCAGCACTCTCTGAGGTTTAGAGACCGGATAGTGGTGAGATCATGGTGGGTGGTTACACCAACTATTGGTCTGGTCGATGTGATGGTTAGTTGCTGTGGGAGTTGCTGCAGCTGTGTCCAATAAGCTGACTACAATGATAATTGAGGTAACACCAGTCAACGAGCATATTATGAGACAAAGGATTCGTCACTCCTTGGGTGTTCTTTCCCTGGTCTCTGGATATGCTCCAACGGAGGTGAGTGATCTCACCATGAAGCATGCCTTATATGCCGTACTCGAGTCTGTGGTTGATCATTGCCCCATACGAGATACTCTTATAGTCTTGAATGATTTCAAAGCTCGAATGGAACTGATAGGGATGGTTATGAGATGTGTTGGTCCCCATGGGTTTGGAACTGTGAACCAGAAAAGCACTAAGTTCCTGAACTTTGGAAGAAGTCATGTACTTGGGGTGGCTGGTGGATGGTTTCAGCACCCACAAGCACATCGCTGGACTTGGTATTCCAACGCGGGTGGTGTGGCAAAGGAGATTGACCATGTGCTCATTGATGGTCACTGGAGGATGATCCAGAATTGCAGAGTGGACCGGCGTGCTCAGTTCCTCAATACCGACCACAGGCTTGTGGTAGCAACTCTGAAGTTGCAGCTTAATTCCAGGAGAATGGTACCATCCCAGCCGAGGCTGAATGTTAGCAAGCTCAAGGATGAGGGTAGCTGAGGAGTTTACGAACATACTGAGTGGGGATTTGGGGGGGGGGTCTGGGTGCTTTGGGGAATCCTGACGAGTTGTGGAGTGCCTTCATGACCACCACCCTTAATGTTGCCAGTAGATGTCTTCACCACAGGGTGACGAATAATTTTGTCTCTCAAGGGACACTGGATACCATTGACCAGAGTCGCAGGGCCAGGCTTAATGGCAGAGCTGAGCTGTTCGGGGAGTTGACGCATAAAACCGCACATGCGCTGAGGGTGGACAAAAAGGCCTACATGCGAGAAATCTGTGACAGGGTAGAGCATCACCTGTGGTCAAGTGATTCTCATCCTGCTTAAAGGGGATTTCGCACATTGCGTTCCTCCAAGCCTGTCCCTAGGTGTACTGCAGTTAGAACGGAGGGTGGTGGGATCTTGACAGAGGAGTCCGAAGTGACGGGCTACGAGGCCGTTTGAGCAGCTGTACCAGGCTGATCCACCTTCTGTTGAGTTGGATGTCAGAGGTGTTACTATCCCTCTTGCTGACCCTCCAATCAACTGTGGTCCACCTTTGTTTGTGGAAACGCAGGCTGTGGTGAACCGGTTGAAATGGGGTAAAGCTCCTCAGATCTGTGGCATCAATGCTGAATGTTTCAAGGCTGTTGGAAATGCTGTACTCATGTCATTGCATGCAGTTCTGTGCTCCGCCTGGGAACACAGGCATCATCCCAACTTGTTGTCCCTCTCTGGAAAGGGAAGGCTGATCGCCAGGACTGCAACAACTACCGAGGGATGGCGCTGCTCTCTGTACCGAGCAAGGTCATTGCTCGGATAATTCTTGATGGGGTTTGCCACCATCTGCTTGAGCACCAACACCCAGAGCAGTCAAGCTTTACAGCAAAGAGGTCCACGATTGACCGTATCCTTGCTCTTCAGGTCCTCACTGAATGCAGACGAGAGTTTCGGCAGGGGCTGCTTGCTGTATGTTGAACTCTGCAAAACGTTCAATTCAGTGAACTGGGATGCCCTCAGGGGGATTCTTGGTCTTCGTCGGGTGTCACCAAAACTGATCAATCTGATCTCTGAACTATACTCTGGTGCTGAGAGTGCTGTGAGATGTGGTAATACCATCTCTGACTTATTTATAGTTGTTGCTGGAGTTCATCAGGGGTGTGTACTGGCCCCCATGCTTTTCAGCGCTTGTATGGACTGGATTCTGGGGAGGATGTCGGAGAGATCAAGCTACAGTGAATCATTTGGGAATGTCAAGATCTTTCACCTTATTTTCGCAGGTGATGCAGTCATCTTTGAGGTGGCTGGATATCCTTTTGGGGGCCCTCAAGGTGCTGAATGAGGAGTCGGAGTTGCTGAGATTACGGGTTCCCTTGTTTAAATCTAAGACCCAGTCTTTCAATGATATCTTGGATGCTGCTATCTTGTCTGTACCTGTTTGTGGTGAGGATGTTGAGGTCACGGAGAAATTCACTTACCTTGGCAGTGATATTCATGTCTGAGCTGGCTGTGAGCCAGAGGTCAACAGACATCTGGGTCGGGCCTGGGGAGTCATGGATTCACTGGATCATGGGGTGTGGCGCTATTGGTACCTGTGCAGGAGGACAAAAGTCCGAGTCTTCAGGTCCTTGGTACTTCCAGTCTTGCTCCATGGATGTGAGACTTGGACTCTGACCAGGGATTTGAGACAGAGACTTAATTCCTTTGGTACCATGTCTCTTCGAAGAATCCTTGGCTATCACTGGTCGGACTTTGTGTCTAACAAGCAGTTGCTGAGAGAGATTCAAATGAGACTTGTCTCTCAGCGAGGGAGCCTTATGAGTGTAGGAAACCAACGGACCAACCACGCATCTCGTGGTTTCAGCAGGCTGATCAGCATCTCAAGGAGATGGGGATGGGCCAGCATCTTCCTTGGGGATGGCCAGACTGAGGCCCCTGGAGTATCGGCGGAAAGTGGATGCAGCGACATGCTGCTCCGGCACATGGTCCCATACCTGACTTGACCTGACCGTTCAAAATCAGCAACTGCCACCATCCAAATAACTCTAAAGAGACCCAGTGAATTTAAAATTTAAAGAGGGAGGAAAGATAACAGAGTGCAAACACGTATAATAGGGTAACAAGTGTAATCAATGAAATACGTTCCTCTGGGAATCAAACGGATGGGAACCTTTAACTTAAGTCTTCCATCATATGATGGAGAGGAAAAAAATAGAGAGGGCACAAGACAGCAGAATACAGTTCTGTAATACGGCCTGTATGAGCACTGCAACTCCACTGGTGTTTACATTCCAGGGGATGCACCAACGTGGGAGCTGCAGAATGCGGGTAGGAAACCATAATCATGCTGGGCGGTGTGGCACAGGACCAATGGTGTGGTGTCGTACGGGGCAGGAGAGGAGAGTATGGCATGATGATAGGAATATGTCTATGCATTTTATGTCTGTGCATTACTGCTCTACCGAGTGCCCTTCTAGTTATTATTAAATTGCTTGTCGTGCATCAAATTGCTTGTAGCTGCCACCTTTGGTGGGAAGATCCCACCAGGTAACAGAACCATTGATTTTGTGCATCGGCCAGTCACGATCATTCGCATTTACGGTTCCAATATTTTCAGGACAACTTGCCTGCTACTTCTCTCAAAATTCCAAGTGCTGGTTCTTCCAGTGTTGTGATATGTTTACGAGCCAGGTTTTCAAACATGTGGAAACTGATGAAACCTGGAAGTTCTCGACCTGTGTTCTGTGTCATGAAATTTCTGACAGTGACTTGCAGGTTTTGATTCCCTGGCAAAAGAACAAATACAAAATCCTCAGTGGGTCATTTTCCATGAATGCAGGACGAAAAGCGAAACAGGTGTATTTACTGACAAACAAATCATTTACTAAAAATGTGCATCAAAATTGAAATACAAGAAAATAAAATGATACATACGAGGCCATGTAGTCCATCCTCCTTGCATTCCCAGTCTCATGTCATTATTCTTTTGAGACTTACATTTCACTGAAAGGATACCTCCTCAACAATTGCACAGTGACTCATCTTTACTTTTGATATTACTAGTGCTAATTAATCAGCGAAGCAGACGCAGCAGATTTGGCAAAGTAACTGCACACAATTTCCGACTCGTTTTGAAATACATCATGCTATCTTTAAACTGTATAGCATGATATTTCAAAATATCATGCTTTTCAGAAGATGGGACACATTACACCCTTAGACCCCAACACCACAACCTAAATGCAGATGAGACACTTTACACCCACAAAACGAACAAAATGAAATTTTAAAAAAGATTCTGGCACTGCATCATAATGGAGGTTTTTTGTTTCCCAAAAATCCATCTTTGATTACCATTTAAAATGTGCTCCCAACTGATGCAGCCTGTCTTTTATTACCCTCGCCAGAGAAGACGGTATTGCACTTGGGTCCGTTTGTTTGTTTGTCTGCACAGAATATGAGTAGGTGTACTAATTCTATTAGACCCCGATATACAGTACCTTTAGACTCCATTGAGATCCTTAAGACCCCTAAGACCCTTCAGAAACCTCAGACCCGATAAGATCCTTAAGACCCTTTATAAAAATAAGACCATTTAAGACCCCCAAGACCATTTCAGAACCCTTAGACATTTTCAGAATCTATACACCCTGTTAGACCCCAAAGATTCCATAGACCCCTAAGACCCATAGACCCCAACAACCCTTTAGCTCCTGTTAGATCCTTTAGAGCCATAAAACACAACATACCCCTTCGACCCTGAAGATCCCTTGGACAATCTTCTACCCTTTCAGACCTTTTAATGCCCTCGAGATGCCTTTGACCTTTAGACGTTTGAAGACACCTCAGACTCCTCCAGACAATTCCGACCCTTTAGACCTTAAATTACATCCTTGAGATCCCTTCGACCTTTTAAGACCCTTTCAACACTATACATGATTTCGATCCTTTAGACAAATTTCGATCTTTTCAGACCTCTACACCTTTACAACAAGACCATTTAGACCAGTGGTTCTCAAACTTTTTTTGACTACCGCCCCCTTCTGCCCTCTTGGACCGGCCCAATGCCCCCTTGTCCTATCGTCCGTGGTCGGACACCCAGTGGGCAATAGGATAGTCCGAATTTATGTAGATAGGAAGCAAAAATAACAGAAGCCAAATATTTTCTGAATAATATTTTACTTTTCCATTTTATTTTGCACTACTACAATGTTTCAGCAGAACAGGTCCAGGTGAGGCAAACTGGGAATCTGTTATCACAGACCCAAATACCGTTGGTGTGAAGGGTGGGCCTGGTGACTCGCTGCGAGATTACGAACGTCTGGCTCCATCTCAGTGAGGTAGAGATGCAGATCGCCCCTCTTGGTAATGTCAAGGCGGTTTCGATACTTGGTCAGCAGCACCATCACGGCGCTGAACCCTCTTTCAACAAGGTGTGATGTGGGGAATGCCATCTGCAGCAGTTCTGCCTCTGTCCACATTGCGGGGTATTCGCCCCGCTCCAGAATCCAGAATTTCCCGTATTCATGCTGCGAGAATCTTGCCTTCGCCTCATCATCATTCCACAAGTTGATAATTTCGTCCTGTAATTCACGCTTCACATCTCGAATGTCACATTTGAATGGGTTGATCACTAATGCTGGCACCGACAGTTCTAGCATGTCTCTGAAACGCTGCTCCATATCTCCACGAATCTTCTCAAGGTGATTGCAATAAACGAGCAGCTTTTCATCAGAAACAGCAATTTCCTTTGCCAATCGGGGAAAGTGGTACATATCTCTGCGGCCGAGGGTTTCCCTGTGCAGAGTCGCCTTGGTTACGAACGCGCCGATCACTTTCTTTGCTTTAATCAGCGTCATATGGTCACCCTGGAGTTGTTTGTTGACATCATTCAGTATACTGAATATGTTCGTGAGGTAAGCCACATCATGCTCAATCACATTCACTTTCTCCGATAACTCTGTATCAATTTCCGACAGAAACTCGACCACTGTCTAGAAGAGGGCATGGAAACGGGTCAAACAAGTGCCTTTGGACAACCATCGAACTTTGGTATGCAACAAGAGCCTCTCGAATGGTTCATCATTCTCCTGGCAAAGCTGACGAAACAGCCGATCATGCAGAGACGACACCTTGATTTTATTCACTGCTTTGATTACTATTTGGAGTGATGTATGAAGTCTGGTGCTGAGAGCTTTTGCTACAAGATGCTGGCGGTGCACGACACAGTGAATGGCGAACACGGACAGTAGCTGGTTCTTCAGAAGTGCAATAAAACCACGCTGGCGGCCAACCATCGCTGGTGCCCATCCGTCGCGTAAGCGAGAATGTTCTCCATCAGTATGTTCTTATCAGCAAAGTACTTCTCCAACGTTTGGAAGATGGAAGAACCCTTCGTATCGGTCTGGAGAGAGCGGGCAAACAACAATTCTTCCACCATTTCCTGATCACGGATGAAGCGAACGTAGCAGAGTAACAGAGCTTCACTGTCACGCAAAGTGGACTCATCCAGCTGGATGGCGAAGTGCGTGCTTCTCAGCTCACAACACAGCTTATCTTCTACATCTGATGACATTTCATCAATCCGCCTGGCCACGGAATCATTGCTGAGCGCAATCGACGAGAGAACTGGATACAGATCCTGGCCCATAACAGTTTTTATCACTTCCCCAACAGCCGGTTTGATCAACTGTTCGCCGAATGAATACGGTTTTCCAGATCTGGCGATGAGCAATGGCAGCTTATACAACGCTTCCAGTCCTTTATCCACGAGCTTTTGGCTGGCTTTGAACATTGTCGTTACCGTGGATCGCTTCTCAAATTTCTCTTTCAGCGATTGGAAATAGCTGACCTCTGCGCGAGCCTTATCACTGTGCTTTTTACTCAGGTGCTCGCTCAGTCGAGATGGTTTCATTGCTTCATTGGACAGCGTGATACCACACAACAAACACATCGGTAACTGCGTGTTCGTCAGGGATGGAATGAATCCATACTTGATGTATTCAACGGAATAATGACAACACTTTTTCTTTGAGGCCGACATCTTGAAGCCAACCGGATGTGAAGCTTTTTTGAATAACGAAATCAATATGCCAAGATGTCGAAAGACAAACACTAGTGATAAGGCCAAACAATAATTATTTATTTCCGTTCTCTGGTCAGCGCGCGCATCGATTTTCACCCTGCGCGTCAAAAAATTTTTTCTTCACATTTCCAACGGTAGCTACAACAGCGCACGCCTAAAACACAATGCCGCGCCTAAAACACAATGCCGCGCCTAAAACACAATGCCGCGCCGCCTCAGTATTCACGCCTCGCTGGGAATTGCGCTGCCGGATCATAACACATGTATGTGGTATTCACACCATGTGTGTATTAAAAAAAAACACTGACTTGCATTGTTGGTAAACAAGTCTGTAATATGCTTGAAGAACTTAATGATTTTCAGAATAAATACATTTTAAAATGTGTTCATTATTTACAAAAAGGACTACCTGTCCCATTGCCTGTCTTTAATTTCTCTTTGGACGGCGCCACGGCAAACGAGGAGTACCGCAACGGGCATTGTATTGCCAATTTGCCGAATGGCGCCGGGTAACCTGTTCAGACTGCAGGAAGCCCAATGAGCGCTCCTAATCGCTGCTGCTCCTCTAAATCGCCAGTGCCCCCCAAATCGTTGCCAGCACCCCCTACCACTCGTGGAGTCCGGAGCGCCCCCGAAAGTTCCCAGCGCCCACTGGAGGGCGGTAGGGACCACTTTGAGAATCACTAATTTAGACCTTTCATTTGCAATCAATGACCTTTCATTTAGTAGATCCTTCTATTTATTTGCCCCACAAAATACACCACACAAAAAACGTCCTGGCACGGATTTGCAATTTCTGAATACTCTTTCAAGTTATGAATTAAACTGAACATATAATCATGGTATCAGATTACATTATTATTTGGAGATCTCAATCCCTGTGAATACTAAAAAAATGTAAATTTATCTTGGCGTTTTTAACTTTTCAAAATTGTATACAATAACTCGGCGATATACACTGATGAGCCAAAACATTATGGCCACTGACAGGTGAAGTGAATAACATTGATTATATTGTTACGATGGCACCTGTCAAGGGGTGGGATATATGAGGCAGCAAGTGAACAGTCAGTTCTTGAAGTTGATGTGTTGGATGCAGGAGAAATGGGCAGGAGTAAAGACCTGAGCAACTTTGACAAGGGCCAAATTGTTATGGCCAGACCACTGGGTCAGAGCATCTCTGAAACGGCAAGGCTTGTGGGGTGCTCCCGGTCAGCAGTGGTCAGTACCTACCGACAGTGGTCCGAGGAGGGACAAACCACAAACCGGCGACAGGGTGTTCGGTGCCCAAGGCTCATCGATGCGCGAGGGTAACGAAGGCTATCCCGTCTGGTCCGAACCGACAGAAGGTCAACTGTGGCACGTCACAGAAAATTTTAATGGTAGTCATAGGAGGAATGTGTCACAATCCACAATGCATCACACCCTGCTGCGTAGCCGTAGACTGGTCAGAGTGCTCATGATGACCCCTGTCCACCGTCGAAAGCGCCTACAATGGGCACGCGA
Organism: Eptatretus burgeri; assembly: GCF_056783735.1. NCBI lineage: Eukaryota > Metazoa > Chordata > Myxini > Myxiniformes > Myxinidae > Eptatretus > Eptatretus burgeri. The sequence goes on from NC_140961.1 coordinate 33,644,602, forward strand.
GCGTCGGAGCTGGACCTTGGAGCAGTGGAAGGTCGCCTCGTCCGATGAGTCCCATTTTCTTTTAGATCAGGTGGATGGCCGTGTACGTGTGCGCCGTTTACCTGGGGAAGTGATGGCACCAGGATGCACTGTGGGAAGATGACAAGCCGGTGGAGGGAGTGTGAAGCTCTGGGCAATATTCTGCTGGGAAACCCTGGGTCCGACCATTCATGTGGATATCAATTTGACACGTGTCACCTACCTAAACATCGTTGCAGACCAGGTACACCCCTTCATGGCAATGGTATTCCCTGATGGCAGTGGCCTCTTTCAGCAGGATAATGCACCCTGCCACACTGCACACATTGTTCGGGAATGGTTGAGGAACATGATTAAGTGTTCACGGTGTTGCCATGGCCTCCAAATTCTCCAGATCTCAATCCGATTGAGCATCTGTGGGATGTGTTGGACTGACAAGTCCGATCCACAGCAGCTCCACCTCGCAACTTACAGGACTTGAAGGATCTGCTGCTAATGTTTTGGTGCCAGATACAACAGGACACCTTCAGGGGTCTTGTAGAGTCCATGCCTCGACTGGTCGGCGCTGTTTTGGCGGCACACGGAGGACCAATAGCATATTAGGCAGGTGGTCATAATGTTTCGGCTCATCAGTGTACGCCGTGCCAATAGCGTTCTTTCGCTAGAATGTCGCCAACAAATTAGGGAACCTAGTTCACTACAAGTCGTACCAAAGCCAACTTTATATTGTTTTGAATGCGTACCACATAATTATCAGCTTGTGGAGCATAAGCTGCGCCCCATCCGGCCGAGGCCATCCCCATTCCACCAAATTGCATCCCATTGACGGTTATGGATAGCGCTAACTTGGGTCTGCCTCAGTTGCACATTTTCCCCTCGCGATCGGTTTGCTATGAAGTGCATTCCATGGACTTTTTTGTGCGGAACTTTCAAGAAACCCTTCCCCATGCCTGGAAAGCATCTTGCAAGTACTCAGCCAAGGTCCTGTCATTCCATCAGAAAGTCGTGGCGACAGTCAACCCCAGAGTACTTTTCAAAACGAGGGCAGGAAATAAATTACAAAGAAGAAGAATAATCGCACGGGAGTGGAGCTACTCTGCACGGTGAGCTATAATGAGTATGGGTGCTGCTCGAGTATTTTGACTCCCTTTGGCTCCGTTCTTCCTCTCCTTTGTACACCACGTTCGCCCTCACGACTATCGACGAGGTGCAAAAGCTTATCTGGGGAATAACTCTCGTCGAGCAGACGAAGATTCCTGCTTCGTCGATCTTGGTATATAGACCTGTTTTACGAGGAACATCGGCCACGTTCATCTCGGCTGTTTTCACCATTACCCCCAGCACTACGATGCTGAGCAGAATGGATACTCGGAGACTGCCGGCATTCACCGAACCACCGTGTGATCACACATGAGTAGAAATTGACGCGCGCGCGTGCACACACACACACACACACACACACACACACACACACACACACACACACACACACACACACACACACACACACACACACACACACACACACACACACACACACACACACACACACTTCTACATTGGTGACCCCAATGTGATCATGAAACGGTGGTTTTAGAATGAGAGTTTCTGTGCGTTTGGACGAGTCTGTATCTTGGATCATCAGTCATCATGTCTGAACCCGGGGAACACGGTCCTGCATATGACATGTCTCCAGAGGCCGAATCACCTTCCCCATCATGGCGGATGGACTGAAACTCCCTCCCTTTTGGCCCAACAACCCAGCCTTATGGTTTGCGCAGGTGGAAGCACAGTTTCTGACCCGAAATATTACCATGCAGGATACGAAATTGGCTTACATCGTTGGCTCCCTGCAAGCAGAGATTGCACAAGAGGTTAGAGATTTTGTTACCAACCCGCCAAACAAGTACAGATAAGACAAGCTCAAGACTGAGCTCATACAGTGTACCTCCGCATCTGAACAGAAATGCTTACACCAGCTGCTCATCTCAGAAGAGCTGGGAGACAGGAAACCGTCGCAGTTTCTTCGGAGGATGAGGCAGTTTTTGGGTGATGCTAAGTTTGAAGATAACATTTTGAAACAACTATTCTTGCAGCGTTTACACAACAATGCTTAAATAGATCCTGGCTTCTCCCAGCAAAGCTGTGACCATTGAACAGCTCACTCAGATCGCTGACAAAATTGTTGATGTGGCAGCACCCACACCTTCCATTGCTGCAAGGACACACCAGCCCCTCGGTGTGACATCTGATCATTTGGTCATTCAGGATTTGCAGTCGACTGTGAACCAGCTCATGGCACAAGTTCAGGTGCTCACTTGTCACTTGCAGGAAGAGCGCAGTTTTTCTCGAGAGTGGTCCAAAAGCAAACAGCATGGCAGGAGAAGGAGCAATAGTCGTCCTCGTCATAGGCGTGAAGGTACAGAATGTTGCTACCATTGGCGTTATGGTACAACAGCCCGGAAGGATGTACCGCCATGTTCATTTAAGAAACCCACTTCAACCACACAGGAAAATGGCAGGACTGGCATCGAGGGGCGACGAGCGCTGCCAGTCACCATGAGAGTAGCCTTTTCTAGGTCACTGACAAGAACACTGGCAAACACTTCCTAGTTGATACAGGGGCTGAAGTGAGCATGTTGCCACACACAATAGAAAACAAGACTCGGTCTACCAACACAGCGCCACAACTTCCAGCATTTAACCACTCACCTATTGCCACCTAAGGAGAGAAATCTTTGACGCTTGATTTGGGACTACGTCAGGTTTTTCACTTGGTATTTATCGTCACTGAGCTTCCCCACCCACCATCAGAGCTGATTTTCTCAATCAGTTTGGTTTGTTAGTGGATGTTAAATATCGTCAGTTTTGTGACACCATGACCAACCTTACCATGACAGAGGTAGGTTCGCAAGCATCCACCATCAGTCCCATGTACGAGAAGAGTACCAACACCTCACGATTTAGTACCCTCTTCATGAATACCCCAGTATAACTCGCCCAGTGCACAGTAGAGGCAGTCAAACACTCCATCACACATCACATAGAGACTCGAGGCCCACCTGCATCAGCGAGATCTCGCCACCTGGCATCTGATCCTCAGTCAATTGCCAGGGCAGAGTTTGACCATCTACTTCAGCTCGGTATTATTTGCCCATCGAGCAGTAACTGGTCCTTCCTCTGACAAATGGTCCCAAAGAAGACATCCGGAGAGTGGCGGCCTTGTGGAGATTATCGGGCACTCAACAGGGCTACTGCGCTCGATTGCTATCTGGTGCCACACCTCCAAGATTTCTTTTTTTCTGCAAGGTGCTGGAGTTTTCTCGAAAGTAGATCTAATTAGAGCATACCATCAAATACCTGTTGAGCCTGATGATATCTAAGACAGCTATAGCCACACTATTTGGACTTTTTTGAATTTGTTCATACTAGAACGGGCCCATAGGGGCGGGCCCGTAGGGGCGTAAACAATGACTGGATTGGGGCATTATTTCAATAAGATCGGACCAACCGTATCATAAATGGCCATAACTTGGGAAACACCTGGGAAACATGTTCAGGTCCGCAGCGTCAATTGTGACATCATATCAAATGAAGAAGAATTGTGACGCCCCCTCTCTCTCGCCCCCCCTCGCTTCCCCCCTCTCGCCCCTCCTCTCTCCCCTCCTCTCTCCCCTCTCTCTCTCACCCCCACTCTCACCCCCCTCTCTTGAATTGTGATGCCCCCTCTCTCTCACCCCCTTTTTCCCCCCTCTCTCCTTCCCCTCTCTTGCCCCCTCTCTCTCTCTCCCTCTCTCCCCCCTCTCTCCCCCTTTTTCCCCCCTCTCAAACCCCTCTCTCTCCCTCTCTCCCCCCTCTCAAACCCCTCTCTCCCCCCTCGTCTCACCCCACCTCTATTCCCCCTCTCTCACCCCTAGTCTCGCCCCTCCTCTCTCCTCCCTCCTCTCTCGCCCCCTCTATCCCCCCTAGTCTCGCCCTTCCTCTCTCCCCCCTCCTCTCTCACCCCCACTCTATCCCCCCTAGTCTCGCCCTTCCTCTCTCTCCCCTCCTCTCTCGCCCCCACTCTCATCCCCCCTCTCTCGCCCCTCTCTCTCCCCCCTCTCTTTCCTCCCCTCTATCCCCCCTAGTCTCGCCGTTCCTCTCTCCCCCCTCCTCTCTCGCCCCCACTCTCATCCCCCCTCTCCCGTCCCCCTCTCTCGCAGATATTGGTCGACAGATAAATGGCCGTAACTTGGGAACTGCTCTTCCGATTAATATCAAACCTCGAAAAGGCACATCCGCGGGTCCCGAGCAATATTCCTGGCAAGTTTCAATCAGATCGGACCATCAATCGTGCAAAATAAATAAAAATAATAAATAAATAAACATTAATTGTGATGCCATTCGTGACGTCATGGCACCGTGTCTTGTCATTGGTCGACAGATAAATGGCTGTAACTTGGGAACCGCTTGTCCGATTAATATCAAACCTTGAAAAGGCACATCAGTGGGTCCCCAGCAATATTCCTGGCAAGTTTAAATCAGATCGGACCGTCAATCGTGCAAATAAAATTAAAATAATAAATAAATAAAAACAAACATTAATTGTGACGTCATTCATGATGTCATAGCACCGTGTCTTGTCATTGGTCGACAGATAAATGGCCGTAACTTGGGAACCGCTTGTCCGATTGATATCAAACCTTGAAAAGGCACATCAGCGGGTCCCCGGCAATATTCCTGGCAAGTTTCAATCCGATCGGACCGGTGATCGTCCGGTTCTTAATAATTTGGGAAAAAACTGGCATGATAAGGTGAGAAGGTGGAACGACAGCTTCAGCTGCCATATATACACCTTTTCAACACTGAAAAAGCAGTAAAATGGCCGTAACTTGGGAACCGCTTGTCCGATTGATATTGTTACGGTTGAGGAAATTCTCAAACCACCATTCAGGTCCCGTAGGTGAGATATCTCTGTAAGTACATGTGTAGTTAGCCCCAAACCCGTTGTTTAGAGGGAATAAATGTGATTCATTCGGGCTGCGACCCTTTGAGATAGTCGTTTTTCTGTTCTATCTTTATTTTGAACCAACCACGTCTCAACCGCCATCACACAAAAACCACCGACCGCAACGCCGCTTCACAACAACAACAACGCCAACAGCCACGACCTTCACCTTCACAACTCGCTCCCGCAAACATCGCATCACCGCCATTCCAAACGTCGCCATGGCCATAAACCACCACAATAGACCCTCCACCACCTTCACCTCTCCTTCTGCGGCCATTCCCGCACCACTTGTGAACGCCGAGCGTCAGGCTGTCCTGGCCTCGTACGGGACGCGCGCCGAGCCGCGGGTGCAAAGTGCGGCCTTTCCGAGGAGAATTCGGATCAGGAATGATACACGCCCACTTCTGATCCGTCAAATCAGCAAGCGCGGGGCGGTTTGGCCCTGCCTCCAGGTGCGTCGGAGTAGAATCGATATATGCAAATTCGAGGATCAGGGGAGACTCACGCCCCTTTTTCTCCATCCAATGGGCGAGCGTGGCTCCACCCCCGAGCTCGTTCTGATCCAGAAATTTGCATATGGGTTCTCCTGCCGGCCTATAAAGTGCCGAGCGCAGGGTCGAGTCGGGCTCGGAAAAGGGTCAGTTTTGGAGAGCAGAGTGTGGCAGCGGCAGAGTGTGGCAGCGGGAGTCAGTTTGAGAAGAGACAAGGCGAGTTTGAGAAGAGTCAAGTCGGGTCTGGAGGAGAGTCAGTCTGTCGGAGGTCGGAGTCTGTCGGGGTTCAGAGTCTGTCGGGGAGCTGCAGAGAGAGGAAGCCTGGAGCCTGGAGCGCGGTCGAGGTGATTTGCTGCAGTCGGCTGAGGAGAATTGCGGAGGGGACCGGATAGCTCGGGTCCAAGGCAAGGAAGACGGCGGTCGGCGACGAGCTCGCAGTGGAGTCGCTCGTCGCGGGACCCAAGCAAGCCAGCTATCCTCTTTCCCCAGAGCATCAACAATTCCCCCCTTCCCCCCCCCGCTGAGATAGTGCAAAAAGGGGGCCCCGTTCCCACCCTACTCCAAGCAGTGCCAACGAAACCCGCGAAGGAGCGCGGAGTTGGGGCACCGCCGCGCCGCCACATTTGCGGCTCATCACAAGACACGGGTAGGATCCACCCGGTCTCGCGGCCCACAGGCCCCGTCTGTCCCCTTGTCTTTGAGGGTGGCCCTTTTCTTTTGCTTTGGAGTAAATGTGTTGTCGGCGCCGTCTGTAAAGTAAAACTGTGTAAGTGTTGCCGTGTGCTCGCGTAGTCGGTAGTAGATCTGCATTGTTGTGTTTCTTTTTTAGCATCTGCTTTTGGTGCATAATTGTTGTAATTGTATATGTGTGCTCTCCGTGTGCCGCGGAATAAATGTGCATTATGTTGAACTGTTTTTCCCGTTTCGCTTCGTCTTTTCTTTAATCGAATCTCCATCTTGCTTCACGTAAAGGGTTGGTAGTGGGCTTAATACGCCCGATAATTAATCGAGGCCGACGATAACCGGTTATCCCGATAGTACGGAACGGGTCGCTTAAGTGGCCCGTGTCCGGAGTAGACCTGCGGCAAGGTGCGATCGCCAGTCTACCCTCCGCGTGGGTACTTAAGTAGGTCGAATTTGGCGAACAACCCTATCCCACGCGGGGGGCCGATTGGCACGATCGTGGTGAGGCCGAAAGGCCCACCCGTGACTAGCTCCCGGCGTTAGTCCGAGAGGGTCACGACAGAATTGTCCGTCCGGTGGGTGACGTGCCGCGATTCGAGTTACGTGGCCGCTCGCACGCCGGCGGGCACGAATTCGCAACAATATCAAACCTCGAAAAGGCGTGATAGAAGTCCACCTGGAAGGTAATTGTACCACAAAGCTAAAATCAGCTGGAGAGAAGCACCATTCCTCAACTGCAGGACATGCTACTCCTACTACTGCACCTACTTCTGTGCTCAACCTACTTCTATGGAAGTCAGACAAGCTTGGTCTGGGAGACATGTGCACTGGCCAGCTATATTGGTTCAAGTCTTCCAATAGATTGAATGAATGATCTCCATGATTTGGGCTTATTCTTCATCACAGGTAACTATTGCACTACATGAACAGGAATATTGATCGCTGTTTTCATCCTCCTCCAGCAATCTAGAAGGGGGTTGTTGTAGTGGCGACAATCAACCCTGGAGTACTTTTCAAAACGAGGGCAGGAAATGAATTACAAAGAACAAGAATTGCACAAGAGTGAAACTACTCTGCAAGGTGAGCTCTTACGAGTACGGGTGCTGCCCAAGCATTATGGCATCCTTTGGCTCCGTTCTTCCTCTCCTTCTTACACTACGTTCACCCTCGTGACTCTCAGCGAGTTCCTAAAATTTATCCCAGGAATCACTCTTGTTGAACAGATGAATATTCCTGCTTCTTAGGTCTTGGTATATAGACCTGTTTTACGAGGAACATCGGCCACGTTCATCTCGGCTGTTTTCGCCATTATGCCTGGCGCTTCGGCTTCCCTCTCATTGAGCAGACGAATGTTACTACTTCGTAGGCCTGGGTATCAACCTAGTTACAAGGAACATCTGCCATGTACATATTGGCGGCTTTCGCCATTACCCCCAGCACTACATTGCTGAGTGTAATGGAGACTCAGAGACTGCTGGTGTTCACCTAACCACTGTATGAATACAAGTGAGTGGAAATTGGCACACGCACGCACGCACGCACGCACGCACGCACACACACACACACACTAATTTCTATAACTTTGGATGTGGAAATGGATGTGATTAAGCACAGTGAGAGAGGTGAGTGTGCGGTGGACATTGGCCGCACACTTGGCTTGCCTCCAACCACAGTGAGAGCAATTGTGAAGAACAGTGGAAAACTAAAGGATTAATGACAATGATCGAAATATGGAAAGAAGTGGCCACTTTAAGACGGTGATAGAAGAAAGCTGCCAGTGCGACAAGTAAATGTACAAATCGAAAAAAATGTAAGCACATCAGACGAGCATCACCAGCTTATTCAAGCCTCACACACCTGCAGAACCCAGGGCATCAACTCCGACATCAGGCATCGACTTTTCGCCATCAATGCTCTGCACCTCTAAAAAGACACCTTCATATGATGAGGCAGGTAGGCCTGCTTCTTCTTTCCTGTAACCCCTCCACTCCACACCGGCACCTCCCCCATCCCGACAAGCAATCTTGCCCTTACATTTTCGTGAGTACCCCTGTAACTGTTCATTTAATTGTCCATTTGTGTTCTTTATTGATTTCTTTAATGTTTGTCTCAAGGATTTCTACTATCACTAAAGTGAATATTGTAAGGAAAAGGGTGATGTCAACCGGTAGTTTCCAGAAATTGTTTGTGGGGGTAATGTTAAGGTTGTCACACAAATAATTTTGTAAAGGTGGAAAACAAAAATAATATTGTTGTTTACAGATATGAGCTGGAAGGGCATACCACACAAATCATTTATAGAAATTTGCAAATATTCAAAGATGCTCAAAAAAAGGGAAATTCTCTTCTTTTCAAAGATTAAAAAAATATATTTTTCAATAATAAGTTAGTTGTTCTTGTAGGAGAAACTTATTGTTAAAACCCAAATCAGACATCAGTACTTACATTGCATCTCACGATATCTCACAAGGTTAAGCCATTTTCCAAAGGAGTTGCGGGCCTTTGAATACATTTTCATGCTCTCAGGGAAGTTGCAACGATACTCGCCCATCGCCGAGCCCTTGACCGCAGTGGAGTATTCCATAACAAGCTGCACAGAAAAGAAAAGGTTCAACAATTGCTGCTTTTTAAGCAGAATTTGCATTAATTCTGTTAATACTTTACGAAAACCTGTCATCTTCGATGCTTTAAACCACATTAAAAAGTCCTCAAGGGAATAAGCCATGACACAGATTATTTTATTTTTCTAAACTGAAACACAATTTAGTGTTATCCTTTAAGTCATGACTTCTATTCATCAAAATTTTCCAAAAACTCAATAACCTACAACTTTCAATTATGTTTATAGCTCTGAAGTTCTGACACACCTGATTGAGAAAGGCAAATTGGCGTTTACTCTCAGGAGGCAATGAATATTTGACTTTCTTCAGCTCTGCCCGAGTGTCATGTAGTTTTGTATCAATATCATGTCGCAGGCCTGGAAGGAGGTGCTAAAAGATAGAAAAGGACAAAACAAAGCATTAGGAAACAGCAACAAGAGTTGTGAAAACATCACAAAAGATGGAAATCCAAGTCATTTTTGCCTGAGTCATAAATATGACTGTTTATGACATATTCCAGTTTATGACATGTTCCAGTTTATGACAAGACTTCCTATGTATGGATGGCGTGGACATGCCATGTATAATGATAATCTATACTAATAAAAGGGTGTGTGTGTGTGTGTGTGTGTGTGTGTGTGTGTGTGTGTGTGTGTGTGTGTGTGTGTGTGTGTCAGTGTGTGTGTCAGTGTGTGTGTCAGTGTGTGTGTCAGTGTGTGTGTCAGTGTGTGTGTCAGTGTGTGTGTCAGTGTGTGTGTCTCCTCCATAACTCCAAAACTATAAAACCTATCAGCGTGAAACTTTGCATGCATACCATCATTGAAAGTAAATCTACACAAATAAAAGGGTGTGTGTGTGTGTGTGTGTGTGTGTGGTTGGTATCTCCATACAAGTGGAATGGAGCCCTCCCAGGTCTGTGTGTGTGTGTGTGTGTGTGTGTGTGTGTGTGTGTGTGTGTGTGTGTGTGTGTGTGTGTGTGTGTGTGTGTGTGTGTGTCTACATATGTGGGTTTCAAAATGTGGAATGAAGTCCTCCAAGGGTGGGCTCAAAGTATCCACCTTCATTTCGGTAAGGGGGTCACGATTCACGGACCAAGCTGTGAAGTTTTCTGTTCTCAAAGTTTTGTGCCGAGGGCTCCCTTCAGGATTGTTACTGAGCTCAGGACGGCTTCCAACTGTAGTTTGTTTGCAGTGATATTCCCAGGAATGTTTTTTTCAATATCTCTGTGAGGTTCTTCGTCATCATTCCCATGAGGGTCTTTGTCATCACTGGTACAACTTTGGCATTCTTCATCTTCCAGGATCTTTTCACTTCCTGCTTGAGGTCTTGGTATTTGGTCATTTTCCTGATTTCTGCATCATTGGTCCAAAATCACTGGTATTAACACATCAATTAGCAATGCTTTCTCTTTTTTTTGGACCTTAGTGTGCTATCTGGTCGCAATGCTTTGTTTTCAATGTTCACACCCGATGGAATCATAAGGTCGTACGTGAGAGGTACTTCAATGTTTGTGTCGGTACTTTGGAGTACGTGAGAGGTACTTCAATGAGAGGTACTTCAGTGATTGCTTTTGGTTCATTTTCCCACAAATTTTCTGGAACTGAAATATCAAAGTTTTTGCAGATGTTCCAGCAGATTACTTTACAAACTTTGTTCTGTCATTGTGTGTACAGCTGTTCTGACACGATTTTTTTGTTTTCGTGTTCGGTCATTGACCATCACATATCATTGTCTTTGCTAACCCCACCTCCACCCCTCACCTGTCTTTTTTTTTTCCTCCTCTCCCCAACTATTTTCTCTCACTCTGTCCCCTCCTTGCTCCCGAATATCAAGTCGTGATATCAAGAAGTAATCCGAAGAAGAACCAACCAGCAGTCGCAGGCTCCTTTCGCAAGAATATAGTTATAGATTTAGTGAACACTATTTATCTGCAGTCAGCCTGTCAATTGCTCAGGCAAAAATGAGGTTGGTGGAGTTTTTTTTCCAATCAGAATGGCAGATTTGCAGGCAACAGTTGAGCATATTTGCATAGACCATGGTGACAGTTGGGCACAGAAGGTTCACAGCAATATTGAGTTCACGCAGGATTTACATGCAGTGGATGCTGTTTACAACTCGGTCTGCAATATCAATTTCCGAACAGGGAACAACCACTAGCAGCATACCAATACACTTCCCAAAGTAAGAAGCAATTCCTGGGTAGATTCGTTGACACTTTAAAGGAAGAAGCTTTTTTAAAGGTGGCTCAATATTTGAAAGAAAACGATGTCAGTGATCATCTTATGCAGAAAATGTGAGATTTATTCGACCAAGACACCGACATATACAGTGCTAAGCATATGAAAAGAAAGCTTACAGAGAGAGCACTTTGGTGAAGGTATCATTATCACCAGTATCAACGAAAAGACCGATGTGACATTCAGAAGCACAGCTTTGCATATTCTGAACAACTTTTATGAAAATGCTAAACTGACCGACTTTGAAGGAGAGTAAATGAGAATTGTTAAAACTGTTGCTGATCTCATGAACAATGGCATCAAATGTAGACAGACGTTTAAGTATACAGTACATATCCCATCCCTGAAGATATATCTTCTTTGGAAAAGAACAGTACATTTGTACTAAAGACACTATGCTTACTTCTGAGGACAATATTCAGTGAGAAAAAATTGCATCAATAGGCCAGACCATTGTTCAAGTTACTCAGCCGAGAGTGCTGATGGCACCACTCTGATTGGCCTAGATATTGTAATGCACCATAGTTCCTCATTGACTCTCTAAACAGCCATGGTTTTTGCTCTTATTATTCTGAAATGAAGATATTTGAAATGTCTGCAGCTCGGTATCACTCCAGGTAACTTTGTCCAGTTTGTTGCAGACAATGCTGACCACAACATCGACATTGGTGGATGGACATAATACATTCGATGGAAAGGGGATAATCACAGCTGTAACACCTGGAATCAACCAAGAGATGCCTGTGCTGAGGTGTTCTGCCAGAGCTGCAGATGTGGTTGATGTGGGAAAGATTGGAATACCGTACACCTCTATAAGAGAACTTGCAGTGCTCATTTGGTCTGTAAGGAACTCCAGAACTCTGTGACAATGACCAAACCTGGAAGCTAGACTTTCTATGAAAGGTCGTCTGGCCCATCCGGTCACCGAAGCCGGGTGGTCAGGAATGATGCAAGCTGTCAATCAGGGCACTCACTCAGGGAAATCGTCACTCACTTTTTTTTTTCCAATGAGACATGAATGTGAGTGACATGAGCTGTGTCTACTCAACAATGCCACTTGTGGCAGCAGGATGTAGGTGACACCAACTGAAGCCTATCCTCACATTCGACCAACCTTTATGGTCCCTGCCGTGAATCTGTTATCCTGCATCTTGATGGATTCCACACAGAAATGAGTTATCTTGGTTGCATAGGCAATGTGATGTCATCATCAGGTCTCAAAGAACTGCCTGAAGTTTTATATGCTCAAAACACTGTTGGGCACATGCTCAGAGGAAAGGTGCTGGCAAGAGCAGTTTGGGGCCATTTGCTTGTTGACTCTGCCCTGAAGGAAATTGTTACAGCGGAGGTATTTAATGTCCCCTTTCCAGAAGTCTACCTGGCTGAGAATGGAGAGCCAGTGGAGCCTGAGCTGGTCAAGGGTCACAGGGAAACAGAGTGAAATTAAACGTAGGCTGACATTCCAGAATACCTCGATGAATCAATTCAACTGTATGACAAACTTATTGCTGGACAGTTGTCAGCAGATGCAGTCTGTTTTGAAAGTGTCCTTGATAAAGTCAATGCAAAACTGGAGGAACAACAGGCAACAGTGGAGTTTCACCTAATTAAATGGCACGTCTCTGGTTGCAATGGATGGACATGATTTCCAGTTGGCCAAATCCTTTGTCCAATAAATCAAGAGTAACAGATATGTGATTTTTTTTCTTCTCACATTGACACGAGTTGACAACTTCTTCCTTCAATATAGTATATACAGGTAGAGGCATATTAACAGAAAATATTGCTTTGAGCAGCCAGTTTGGAATTATGCAAATTAACAATTTTGCCCCACCTACATTTGTCGATATTTTTAATGTTGTTTGCAAAGGTTTGGGGAGATAGTTACAACATTTCTGTTGCAATTTTGGCTTGCAAAACGACAGGTTGACCTTGGGTCCAAGAGTTTGAGCCCCTGTCAGGCCGTTAAAATAACGCCAGGTGGGTTAACTCAGCCTGTCATCCTTTTAAGGTAAGCAAAATGAATATTAGCAGCTCACTGGGAAAAATGAGCCAATGAGTATTCTGCACCAGAGTGTCCAGAATCTCTGCAGCCATATGCATCTGAAGACACCAAAGGGAGTTCTTCTTCTTCTTATTATTATTATTATTATTATTCTTCATCTTATACTTTTTGGCAGGCCATTGCTACATCCGTTTGCATTTTAAATGTTTTTTTTATTTCCTGCATCCAGTAGTATAGTGCCAAATTTTGAGTTAAATGCAAAATGTGTGCCATGATGTCATCGCCAGAGGTACCATCACATTAAGTTTTAACACAACACCAACCATTTGAATCCCCAAAATGAGTGACAAATGAAATTCGCACATTTTAGCATGAGTAACAAAAGCTTAACACACACAGACACCCCCCTTAATCTACACTTTTAAGAAAAAGTCAGATCAGTTAATCTCTAACCACTGTTTTTCAATAAAACTATGTATTTTATGAAATAAAGACAAGTTGTTTTTTTTACTTAGTACCATGTGGTAATGGCTGGCAGGGTGACCTAGAGGTATGCACACTCAACTCAAAGCTGTCTAGCCAGTATTTGAATCCCGACCCAGATATAAGCTGTCGTCATGGTGTGTCGCAGGGTAATTTATCAATGTGTGTGCTGTACCTCCGATGGACAATAAATTGGGTGTCCCGTCTGCTGGCATTAGTCATTTCGTTGTCTTTCACATTAGTTGGTGTCTTTTTTGGAATTGACGAATGATAAAGCTTTAGGTCCGAATCAACATTCCAGTGTATTGTCGGAGATGGCAGGGCAGATAGGCATTGTGTTAACATATATAACGTCATGCTTATCTGCTTTGCCAACATGAGTCTGTCATTTATATATTACTAGCGTGGATCGGCTCGCTACAGAGATCGACGTCACAGATTTGCTGTGTTGTCATGATTTACACCAATCATAATCCAATCATATATTTTGTACAAATTTATTTGTAATATATGTGATATTTATTTGAAATTTATTTGTCATGAAAAAGGTCCAAGTGTTCCAAATGGTCAAGGGTCTAAGCTGTCTTCGATGGTGTTAAGATCAAAGGGGTCTAAAGAATCTTAGTGGTCTTTTGGGTCCTCAAGGTCTTTTGGGTCCTTGGGGTCTTTTGGGTCCTCTGACTTTTTGGTCATCTGGGTCTTTTGGGTCATCTGGGTCCTTGAGGGTCTTGAGGGTCTTAAAGGTTCTTCAGCGGTCGAAGGGATGTCAGCAGCAGAATGCATCGAAAGGTACATTCCAATAGTATGTAATTAATACATGTACTTGTATGAAGTCAGGATGCAACTGATTTTCAAACAGTACGTAATTAATAGACATATAGTCACACGGCTTTACCATGAAAGGAACATTCCAATAGTATGTAATTTATAGACGTTTGTGTCGTCTGCAAACAACGTTCAAACAGGGTGTGATAAAGAGGCATATCATCACATGGCTTTGTGGACTGGCTGGTGGATGGATGGCTTCACGGCTCAGACGATGTCGCATCGCCGACGATGTCATGACGTAGCCTATTAAAAGGCTGACGCACAATGATTCGAATCATAACTGCCGTAGAAATGGAAGTGACAACATCGCGGTCACACCTTGGCGATCTTGCCAGTGTATGCCGACCTAAGAAAAATGTGTCTAAAACGTTGGGGCACGAAAATACGGTATGAGTAAGTTTGGTATACGTGAGTAGAATGCTAAAGTACGCTATCATACGTCGTAGTAAGTAGAGTACGTCAAGAAATTTTAAACATGTTCAAAATTTTACGACGTACTCGGCGTATGACACACGTTCCGCATGCGATGGGGATAAGTTTTACACACGATATGTGGACGCTTACACACGTCCACAAATAAAAGGCTACTTATAAGCTACTCATAAGTCGAAACACGTCGCGGTAATGTCTTTTTTACGTGAAACTTATTTCTAACTTATGTTTGACGTGCTTTGAATCAATTCTTTACGTAGTCCCAACACACATCGACGTATGTAGACGTATTCCAATGACGTCTTCCGGTCGACAAAAAAAAAATGAACGTGTTTCTAGCTTACAACTGCCATATAAAGACGTGTTCCCAGCGGTTTTGGGAATTGGTATATAAAAATGCTGCTCATAAAAGGGGAACCCAACAGTGTTTTCGAGTCCTTTTTGAGTCGATGTCCATGTCAGCAGTAACAGTATCAGTATCAGTATTAGTATTAGTATCAGTAGTAGTTTGTTCATGTTGGCAGTAGTAGGTGAGTGTGAGGGGGAGGGTGTGGGTTATGATGGATCGTCCTTGCGTCCGCGTGTCCACGGGTAGGAGACATCTTTTCACCATTGTTCGAAGTTCTTCGCGGCTAATTTTTATGGGGCTTTTTCAACAATGAGCTATAGCTTGTTTTTACGATTTAGGTCTATTCATAACGGGTTGGACAAATGCACAATGAACTAATAATGTGCATAGAGCGCTTTGATTACTTATAGATACGATATACCAACGAATAATTATCGTGAAGCCGGCGTTCACAAACTATGCCCAACAATAGCCTAACTTATCCATATCGTGCGGCAGTTTATCTTTGCCGGTGACGTAGGGTTTGCTATTCATAGGCTGCCACTCAACGATTGAAATGGCTGCATCTCCACTATTGAAAGTAGACGCTTGCGCTCAACAATTGGATTTTTTTTACACTCAACGACTTTTAAACGGTACCACTCAGCTATTTTCATTGTTTACAATGAACGATTTAAATTTGACGCTGGGGTTTGGAAATTTGAAGCGTTTCTTCTGAACGTGTTAAAACGCTCAAACTCGACTATTTTAAATAGACGCTACCGATGGACAATTGGAATCATAGCCAAGCTAGACATCGAAGTGTGAACATCCTCGTCATGCCGAAGAAAAGTTTGAAGAATGCTGCAAATAAGTGTCCTGGCCGTGGCCGTGGACGCTGACGCAAGGACGATCCATTATACTGACGTCTTTCAGCCTATGAGTAACTTAAAAGTAACGTCTGTCGATGTGTGGCAACGATCGCGTAACGTGCCAACAACACGTTAATCATAGGTTAGAAATAAGTTTCGGGTACGCTAAACATTACCTCGGCGTGTCTCAACTTATGATTAACTTACAAGTAGCATGTGTTGACGTCTGTCAACAATCGCAGACCGTGCATACAACATGTGGCCAGCGTAGCGGAACGTGTGAGTCATACGCCGGCATACGTCGTGAAATTTCAAGCATGAAAAAATTTGAGGACAACCAAAAAGTACAACGTTTAAAGCCAGCGTACAACGACGTATGGCAGTGTTTTTCAGCGTGCTCTCAATGTTATCAAAACTTACCCATAACGTATTCAACGTGTGCCAGCGTTTTAGAAAAAAAATTCAAAAATCGGCATACGTTGGCTAAAACGTCAAGGTGTGACCGGGCCTTAAGTTCCACCTCAGATGGATTGAGGTGCTGGAGCAGCACTCCAGTGCGCTCTGGCACCACTACACCCTGCTTGCATCAATATAAAGTAAACTACAAAGTAATACCAACATTCAGAGAGCACTTAATAATCCTAACATGAAGAATCGTTATAAATGAACTTTTGAAATATCAGATATTGATTATATTCAGTCATGCAATCCTTACTTTTATTTGTCCAACGAGCTCATTGGTAAGTCTGTTTGCCAGCACCCTTGTGGTTGATTTATCTTCAATATCCCTGGTGGCAAAAATCCAACAATTATTGGCTGCAAGTATGTTACTTCTTACCTTCATATCAACCAAATATGACATTTTATCACATGCAGGACAAGGACATGGGGAGAAAACGGACATGTCAATAGCATATGGAATTTGAATTGACTGGAAGGAGAGCTTCTCAACGATCGCACAGCGTGAGTCATTCTCACGAAAAGAAGCAATCACACTCAACACTTTAAAGAAACCTTCATTAGATATGAGCAATGTTCAAAATGATGGACCTGTTTCACTTTTATCCTTTATTTGTAAGATTTGAGAAAGTACGATTACTAATCAGCTTTTGGAAAACCATCTTATGTTTTTTTCAAGTAACAAACAGACAGAAAGGAATTAAAGCATATCCTCATTCACCTTCGGTGGTGGAGGTAAAAATAGTAATCCATTGTATGCTTATGCACTGACCAAATTGTAAATTTCAACCACGATCGACATGAACAAGGTACCCGTAGTGTAGCCCCTCCAGAAATGATAAAAACTTGCAATCAGGTGCTGTATAAATTATGCTTGAATGAATGAATGTGCATGCACAACACAAATATAGCACTCTATCTACTTTCAGACTCAAATAAAGACGTCGCGTTGATACATAAACTAGAATTCACTCATTGGCGTATGCTGTTGTTTCTCTTCTAAGACATCATGGTTCTTTTGTGAATTGTTGTACCATAACAGAAATCTTAGAAGTGAACCAACTCTCTGCAGACATATTCTCAATACATATGTAGAAATTGCAAATGTTTTCATTTTGTTCATACTCTTATTTGTATTATTATTAGTGTAAGTTTCGAATACAGAATTAGAATTTGTTGTTTTGGTTATTATTAATGTTTGGTTTTATGATGAATACTTCAAGATCGAAAACTGCTTGGTCAATTTCCTGAAAAATATGCTTGTGTGGTTGGGGTTTCAAAGGGTAGGTCATCAGTGCAAAATTGGTTTGAGGATGGAGAGACCACGTTAGGGTGTACATTAATATTTGTGTAGTTTTTTGGTACCTTTTAAAAAACTATCATATTTTGCTCTGCAGTCGGCTCATACACTCTGGCTTCTGACTGTGACTTTCTATCCCTAAAGCTAGTGTCAGCTGTTTATGCTCCTTGGTCACAGCTGCTGTTGATCTGAACAATCACCTGACCTATGAAAATTGTCTGTCTCTGTCTCTGTCTCTGTCTCTGTCTCTGTCTCTGTCTCTGTCTCTGTCTCTGTCTCTGTCTCTGTCTCTGTCTCTGTCTCTGTCTCTGTCTCTCTCTCTCTCTCTCTCTCTCTCTCCCTCTCCCTCTCCCTCTCCCTCTCTCTCTCTCTCTCTCTCTCTCTCTCTCTCTCAACTCCAGTCTCTTGAGCTTATAGTACACCCAACAATCATTATTTTTCTTTCTGGGTGCATTTTCCACTCTTTTCGGAAATAGAAAAAGAAAAAGAGAGAAAACGCAAGAAAGCACTTTCAGCTGTTCTTCATCGAGGGACAATGACGTCACATGGGACGGAAAGGATGGTACAAAGAGGACAGAAGGACACAGTCTTGTGAGGAGCTCGATTATAGTTCCCACCGAATTTTAATTATACCCATTGAAGTATCACTCCTACCGGAACGTCTCTTATGTGACCAGGTTGTAGCTTCTCCGTTATCTCTTGAATTTTTCACCATACTTGTGTTCACCAGAAGTGTTCTTCTTTTACTCACAAATGTTTCACATCTTCCCTGAGGAGTTTGTATGCCTCTGAGACCTTGGATGTATTAATATGGACTTTTTGCAAGTAATTTAGATTTTCTCAACATACTGCTCGCTGTTTGTTTCATGTGGTGATTCCTGAGTGCAAAGGGTTTTTTTTCTTAACTTGAAGCCAAATCCTCACAAGTGAACATTTATTCCAACTGTTCTTCAATCCACATAATGGTGAATATAAATTGTATTTGCTATCTTCAAAATTTCTGCAAGCTCTTTATGCCTGCTTACTCCTTCATTGTACTTCCTGTCTCTGATTGGCGCATTGATTGTTGCAATTAAGGTGTTTGTGTGTTTGCCTGTTTGTCAGCAGAATAACTTGACAATAAGAGCAGCTAGAATCACTAAATTTGGCACATAGCTTCATATTGTACACACAGATATAATTATTGAATACTCATGTACCAGCCCATGGCAGCGGTGTGAGTAATAAATTCATATTGCTGCATTAATGCTTAATATTCTTTCAAACGTCCACATTTGTGGAAGGAAACCTGCACATTCTTGATGCAAGTCGAGTAAAATAATGCACAGAAGAGTCAAATGAAACTCTATAACCAGAATAACTTTAAAACCCACTTGAAAATGCTGTGTTTCTCAAAAAAGGATTGTTCCACCTCGATGGCATCTTCCAGAGTCATGTTTGCCTCAATATCTCGCTGACTTCGGCATTTCACCATAACGTATCCCTTCTTCAGAATGATACTTTGGTTGTTGAGAATACGGATTGCACTGTATTCTGTCCCAGGGTCCATGAGGTCTGGCTTGGTAAGAACTCCTGTTTGGCACAAGTTAGCAATCATGCTCTGGCAGTTTCCTTTAAATCTCCATGTATTCAATAAAAAAATTCAAAAAAGGTAAAATGAC
Source organism: Eptatretus burgeri (assembly GCF_056783735.1). NCBI lineage: Eukaryota > Metazoa > Chordata > Myxini > Myxiniformes > Myxinidae > Eptatretus > Eptatretus burgeri. Next base: position 33,663,990 of record NC_140961.1, read on the forward strand.
ACTGTAATAGTGAGTAGCATTGATAAAGATCTTGCAAATCTGTTCCTGGACTCGTGTCCTCCCCATTGTAACTCAACCCATCACCCCCCCCCCCCCAAGCCTTTTCTCCTTCTCATATGGCCCTGTCCCCTAGCTCTTCTGCAATCCCCCACACTCTTTCAACAACTCTCCTTACCTCCCCCCTCCTCCCTCGTCCTACCCCCCCCCTCTCCTCCCCTGCACCCAAAACCTCCTCCCCCACCCTCTTCCTTAACAGTGTGGACCTCAAACATCCGAGGCCTTCGCTCAAACCTTACAGATCTTTCCATATAGGTTGATACTGACAAACCAGACATAATCTGCTTAACAGAAACTTTCCTCCTTCAAGACATCTCTGACTCCCAAGTATATCTCCCTGGTTACTCCCTCCTCTGGTATGACAGACCTGATCCTCGTCCTGGCGACGGAGTTGCTCTCTTCATCAAAGACTCCATTCCTGACTCACCATGCACTGCCCTCTCTCCCCCACACCAACAGGAATACCTCTGGCTTTGGCTTCCCCTCCACTCCCACCTCATGTTTATATGTGTGTTGTGCCATCCACCAAACAGTGATGACTCCATTTACACCTCACTATCCGAAAACATGGACCAACTTCTATCCTGTCATCCCAACTCTGTCTTCCTCATATGTGGTGACTTCAATTGTCATCATGCCAGTTGGCTGGGTGTGGGGACCTCTCTCATCAGCCATGGCACTTCAGCAAAAGATTTCTGTGACTCATTGGGACTGACTCATTCGGTAAATTTCCCAACCTGGATCTCAACCAATGGTACTCCATCTCTTCTGGATCTGATTTTGACCAATTTCACTGAAAATATGTTCTTCCTCTGCTCTAATCGGTTCTTCTGACCACATGCTTGTCAAAATAGACATCTCTCTGGCTGTTGTTAGAGAACCACCTCAGCATCGTCGAGTCTGGCATTTCACTCAGGCTGACTGGCAGGGACTTCAAAGGCAGCCACCAAACTTATTGATTGGTCTCCCATCGCTACTTCCTCCGACATCAACTCATCCTGGAAATTCTTTCAAAGAAACTTGGTCTCGCTCATGCACAGATTTATCCCATGTTGTCTTCAGTTGTCATACCCTTCCTCCTGCCCATGGTACACTGAAGCTTGTGGTAACGCAGTTGTCCTGAAACAACTTGCCTTCACCTCATGGAAGGCTAATCCAACTGAAGGCAATCTCAGTTCCTTCCATAAAGCTTGGAACAAGTGTGTATCTACCCTCATAAGAGCCAGAAAACAACATCTTTCCAATCTCAAGTTTGAACTCTCAAATCTCTCTCCCTCCTTCAAATCCTGATGGCATCTAATCAAATCTGTTTCTGGTGTATGTTCCCCCTCCACCCCCTCCCATACCTCAAATCGCCGCACTGCTGATACTGCACGTGAAAAGGCTGAATGCCTAAACTCGGGTTTGCTTCTAAGTCTTGTGCCCCAAACCCATCACTTTCTGTACCCATCTTACCCAGTCCTACCCAGCTGTTCCTGGACTCTATATCCTTTTCTCCTGACAGGGTGGAGATTTTGCTGTCAAACCACGACTCAGATTCTGCAACCAGTCCCGATAGCATCAGCCCACTTTTCCAAAAAACCTGTTCTGATGCTCTTTCTCACCCTCTCTCTGTTCTATTCACCCTCTCGTTTGCTCAAGGTCATCTGCCATCTGCTTGAAAATCAGCAAACATTACCGCTCTGCATAATAAAGGTGAAGAAACAGATCCCTGCAACAACAGACCAAGCAGCCTTTTCCCAATCATCAGCAAGGTCATGGAATCCATCATCGCTTCAAACATCAAATTCTTCATCCTCTCCAATGGCTTGATGTCCAAACATCAATTTGGACTCAGACCAGATTACTTTACCTTGGATTTACTGCTTCTGCTCTCCCAACAACGGATGGAGGTCCTCAATGCCAGGCATGAAATCAGAGCCATCTCCCTAGACATATTGCGTGCCTTCTATACGGTCTTGCACCCTGCCCTGCTCACCAAAGTCTCTTCCTATGGTATCCAAGCACATCTGCACTCATGGCTTGCAGACTTCCTCTCCTGTCACAGCCAACATGTGGCCCTTAATGGAGTCCTCTCATACCCTCTTCCAGTCCAGGCTGGAGTTCTTCAAGGCAGTGTTCTGGGCCCTGTTCTTTTTCTGGTTTTCATCAATGATCTCTCCGACTCTCTAGAAAATCCTCTTTATCTCTTTTCTAATGACTCCACTCTCTGCTGTAACATGTCATCCCACAGATCGGCAAGAAGCAGCCTCTTCACTCTCTGCAGATCTGGATAAAATCACAAGCTGGTCAAACACGTGGACCATGTCTTTCAACCCTGACAAATCTCACACTCTCATTTTGTCTCTCCATAAGGATTGTCTGAAACTGCTCCGCCCCCCCACCCCCCCTCCCATCTACTTTCTCAATAATCCTCTTGAAGAAGTCCTTTCATTCAAGCTTCTGGGTCTCACTATCTGCCATGATTTTTCCTGGGAAAGCCACATATCCAAGCTGGCTTCCAAAGCCAGTCACCGACTGGGCATCCCCCATCATGCAAAGTATTTCCTTGGCACACCTGAGCTCCTGACCACAAACAAAGCTTTCGTCCACAGCCTGATGGAGTGCTGCTCTCTGCTCCGGGCTGGTGCTCCTAACTCTCACCTTTCTTGGCTCGACGCCATGGAAACCAAGGCATTTAGGTTCATTGGTATCTCCCGCGATAAGGCTGAGTCGTTGGGTCTCTCATTCTCTCCCTGCAGGCAGGTTGGTGGTCTGTCTGTCTTCTACCATCTCCTCGCTGGCCTCGCCCCCCCCCCCTTTGCTCTGTCTGGGATATCTCCCTCCATATTTCTGCAGGGTGCTCAAGGTCCGCCAGCAACCCTCTTCTGGTGAAACTACCAAAATCATGAATCACTGCTCACCTTCACTCTTTCATTCCTCTTTTTTCCCACCTTTGAAACAAACTCCCACACTCTCTTCAATCCCACTCTTCCCTCCAGGTCTTCAACATAGCTGTTCACCACCATCTCTTATCATCCCCCATCCAAAACCATGATCTTTTCTACCCCCGCTAATCCATCCAAAGCCACCTCCTTCAAATTCCCTGCTTTCCTTCCTGAAAGTTCCTGTTGTGTCCATCTTGTTTATCCTGTGTACTCCGCTCCATCCCTCTCTCTTCCACAGATCTCCTCATGCCTGTTCCACACCGTTTTTTTCCTTCCCCATCTCCAACCCCACCCCCCACCCTCTTGTCTCCTGCTCCCCTTGTTGTACGCTCTGTGTGTTAGCTCTCATATGAGCCTCGACAGTGAGAACAAAAATAAAAAATACATGAATAAAAAAGTGCATCTGATTGTTTCAGGTGAAACACCAAATAAAATATATACGAGTCTTTAAAGAAATCTCACCCAGTGTCCTCTCGCCCTGGGGGTCACATTGCTGTGCCATACTAAGAGCCTCTGTTGTTGCAATGTCCACATTACAAGGGACGGCCACAAGGATGATGGTTTCCTCTCGGTTGATATACGACAAGATCAGCTCTTTAATCTGTGGGCAAAGATAAAAGTGTATGACTTCAAGTGCTTCAATTAGAATTCAAGCCGACTAAAGACCATCACAGAGAGTAACAAGAACAACACTTGGTAGAGTGCATATCTCTGCTGGGCTGAACAGTTTACATTTTGTATCCCACATTTCTCTCTCTATCGAGTGCAGCCTGTGGCTGCTGGTTGCATCATTGGTTGGGACGCGGCTATGCCGCTGATGCAGTGTCCCCCTTACCAGTACACTGGTACTCATTTTACCGACCTCAGAAGGATGACAGGCTGAGTCAACCTCCTGGTGTATTAATTCAGCGGCCCGACGGGGCTTGAATTCAGGACCCTAGGATCCCAAGCCACCACCCTTACCACTAAGCCAACACCAGGCTTTGTATCCCACTGCTAGGCTGGATCTGCATCTGGATTCTATCCAAAAATCTAACCTAACAGCTTGTTGTTGTCAACTACCCAACTCCTCCACCAAGATTCGTCCGAATCAGTCCATAACTTTTAGAGAGATCGTGCTATATATCGTTTTTTTCCAGATCTCTCAAAAATGAAGAATCACTTTTTTAAATTCTAGTGTCCAGTTCTTCACCAAAATCTAATCAATTTATCCTTGTCGCATACTCAACCTGTCCACCAAATTTTGTCTGAATCTGTCCACAACTTTTCTGGTATCCTGCTCACAGAGAAACAAACAAACAGACAGACAGGCAGAGGTGAAAACATAACCTACATCCACCTTCGGTGGCAGAGGTAATGAAATAAAATAAAATGAAGCCCATTGGCCAATACAAGAAAAAACAAAAATAGCAATAAATTCAAAGCTGCTAATTAAGACTTGCTAGTTGTCATGCTTCCCCTCTGTCCCATTCCTCACATCAAAGACATTACTGCAGACTGCCTGAGTTAAGGCACAATGTTTAAATTCCTTCTTTGCCTCCAAATCCCATGGTATCCAATTCATATGTCCCCATCTTAACCGAATGTACCCACTGTCTACTGTACTCTGTGTCCTCACCCAAGAAGTTAGAGAAAGTTATTACGGGCCTTGACACTGTTACGGCAACAGGCCCAGATGGCACCTGTGCCTACATTCTCAAGTCTTGCTCGACTGTTCTTGCTTCCTCTCTGTCTGCCCTATTTGGTATGTCTGACTCCATTGGCCACCTCCCCTCTGCATAGAAGTCAGCAAACATCACTCCTGTTCACAATTAGGATGCAAAAACAGACAAGGCCAACGCCAGGCCAGTGAGCTTGCTCACAATTACAAACAAGTAATGGAATGCATGATTGCTTCTGATGACGATTTTCCTGTTTTCAAACAATTTGGTCTCAGACGATCAGTTTGGATCATGTCCCGGTCAATTTGGGACACACTTCTGCTCCTCTCTCAGCAATGGCTGGAGGACGTCGATATCAAACAACAGGTTAGGACCGTCTCCCTGGACATATCTCAGACATTCGTGATTCAACACAATTTGGCATCTTTCCTTGCTTGCAAAGCTCACTGCATCTGGCATAGAAGGCCACCTTGATTCCTGGATTTCTGACTTCTGCCACTCATGCAGTTAACATATTGCCATCAATGAAATCCTCTCCTCCCCTATCCCAGTAGTCAGTTCAGGTATGGGAGCATGCGCCGGAGCAGTGCGTCACTGCGTCCACTTTCCGCTGGTACTCCAGAGGCCTCTGTCTGGCCATCCCCCAGGTAGATGCCTGGCTCATCCCAATCTCCTTGAGATACTGATCAACCTGCTGCAACCACAAGGTATGTGGATGGCCCATTGGCCTCCTCCTCCCACGAGGCTCCCTTGCTGAGAGAATCTGGTGAGCAGGATCATTGTCAGGAAAACGAACCACATGTCCATACAGCCGCAGCTGATCCATCCATCCATTGGGACCATACTCTGTGCAGAGCATTGGTGCTGCCGAAGCAGTCTCCTTGGCTATTTGGCACAATCCTGGACAGGTCTCCACTCCAACACAAGATACCAGCAAGCTGGTACTCATTTTGCCGACCTCGGAAGGATGACAGGCAGAATCAACCCCACCTGGTATTAATTCAACAGCTGAGTGGGATTTGAACTCAGGATCCTAGGATTCCAAGCCCACCACCCTAACCATTAAGCCCAAACCAGGCATATAGCAGCTGATGCTCACGGACTCTACAGGTAACAAACCTCATGTGAGTATCACTCAGCAAACGCTTGTTGGACACAAAGTCTGACCAACGACAGCCAAGGATTCTCGAAAGAGACCTCCTACCGAAGGAGTTAAGTCTCCATCTCAGATCCTTGTTAAGAGTCCAAGTCTCAAATCCATAGAGCAAGATGGAAGCAACAATGACTTAAAGACTCAGACTTTCGTCCTCCTGTGTAGGTACTGACAGCGCCATACCAAATGATCCAGTAAATCCATGACTCCCCAGGCCCGACCGAAATGTCAATCGAACTCTGGTTCACCAGAAAGGTATATCAGTGCCAAGGTAAGTGAATCTCTCTCTGACTTCAACATCCTCAACAAAAGATCAACATAGGCTGCGAGCAACCACTGCTGAAACTCTCGAGTGTGTTCAGTGAGGACTCAAAGAGCAGGGATACAATCAATCGTTGACCCTTTTTGTGTAAAGCCTGACTGCTCTGGGCACTGGTGCTGAAGCAGATGGTGGCAAACCTTTTCAAGAATTATCCAAACAAAGACCTTGCTTGGCACTGAGAGCAGCATCACACATTGGTAATTGTTGCAGTCGTGTCGATCACCCTTCCATTTATAGAGAGGGACAACAAGGCCAATCTTCCAATCAGTTGTGATGATACCTGTGCTCCAAACAGAGCAGATAACTGCATGCAACAACACGAGTGCAGAATTTTTACCAGCCATAAGAAGTTCAACATGTCTGCCACAGATCTCTCTTTCAACTGGTTCACCACAGCCTGTTTCCACAAAAGAAGGAATTTCACAGTTGATTGGAGGATCAGCAATTTGGCGAGGAACACCCCCGACAGCCAACTCAACAGCTGGTCGTTCAGCCTGGTACAGCCGCTCAAAGTAGCTGGCCCAGTGGGCCTTCACTTCAGACTCCTCTGTCAAGAGCGTACCACCCTCCGCTCCAACCGCAGTACACGGAGGGATATGAGCTGCAACTTCAGATTCACTGCTAGCCTGTGGTCGGTACTGAGGAAGTGAGCACTCTGGTTGACTCTGCAGTTCTTGAGCATCCTCCGGCGACCATCAACAAGCACATGATCAATCTCCTTTGCCACACCACCAGCATTGGAATACAAAGTCCAGTGATGAGGCTGAGGTCACAAACCATGAAACCTCTTGCAAAGTCAAGGAACATCATGCTATTCTGGGTCACAGTTCCACAATGAATACATGCCACATAACCATCCCTCTCAGTGCCAGTCGATGCATCGAAATCCCCCAAGACTAGAAGAGTATCTCACCTGGGGCACTGATTAACCACAGACTCAAGCGTGTCACAGAATGTCTCCTTCACAGCGAGATCACTCGCCTCAGTCGGAGCATATACATAGGCCAAGGCAATGACCCCCAAGGAGTGATAAATGCTCATTCTCATAATTCGTTTGTCGGCTGGTGTTACTTCGACTCTTATGAGAGTCAGCTTATTGGACACAGCTGCAGTAACTTATTGGGCATGGTAACCATCAGTGTCCAAACCAGTTGTAGGTGTAACTACCTGCATGATCTCACCACCATCCGGTCTCCAAACCTCAGTGAGTGCTGCAATACGGATGGTCAAATGCTGGAGCTCAGATGATAGAAGAGACAGGTGATCAACCTCTCTTAGAGTGAGGACATTCCAGGCACCTACCCAAAGGGATCGCCTCTGGTTAACCCGAGGAGAGCACCATCTGGTGGACGACATCTCAGCACCACCCCGACACACACCACCACAACCTGACCTAGGAAGGTTACCCCATGCTTTTCCTCCTATCCTCAAATAATGGGGGTCCCGAAGGCTTTGCCCAAATCCCATCATCCAGTGAGCTGCCATGCAAAGGGCAGCTGCACAGGAAGTAATCTCACGGAGTGGGTTTTCAGTATTATCTGCTTTATTTGTGTGTGTGTTGAGGAATGAAGTGTTTTCCAGAAGCTGGAGTGCAAATCCTACCACCAACCTCCTAGAAAAAGGAAACCCAACTGCAGGAGGGCATCCACAGATACAGTTGGGCACCAGATATGGATGGGCATTGGCTCACAAGGAGCTCCTCCACCCTTTGACAGGTTTTGTTTTTAATTCTGCTGTGTGTCCATATCCATACACCCTCCTCATCAGGAAACCTGGTGGGGGAGACGGTTTAGTCGCTGATAACCCAGTCCTAGTTGAGGCTGAAGAAACTTCAACAAAGGAGGAGGTGATTAGGCCCATCCAAGCCTGTGCTGTGCTCGCCAACGTATGGTTGTTTGTCCTTGCTATATCCCTTAAGAATGATGAGCGGTAAGTAAGGAAGCAGCACGTACCATCTTTGAAATCTTTGGTAATACTCAACTGGGGTTTGAACAACTGACCTCCCAGACTCAAAACTGACGCTCCAACTATTATGCCTCCAAGTCTAATCAGGTGACATTGAAGCACAAGTTCTGTTACTTTCACATCACAAACAAGTTGGTGGTCTGTCTATCTGTGTGTGTCTCTGTGTGTGTCTCTGTGTGTGTCTCTGTGTGTGTCTCTGTGTGTGTCTCTGTGTGTGTCTCTCTCTCTCTCTGTCTCTGTCTCTGTCTCTGTCTCTGTCTCTGTCTCTGTCTCTGTCTCTGTCTCTGTCTCTGTCTCTGTCTCTGTCTCTGTCTCTGTCTCTGTCTCTGTCTCTGTCTCTGTCTCTGTCTCTCTCTCTCTCTCTCTCTCTCTCTCTCTCTCTCTCTCTCTCTCTCTCTCTCTCTCTCTCTCTCTCTCTCTCTCTCTCTCTCTCTCTCTCTCTCTCTCTCTCTACCACCTCTTCTCCAATGCAGCTCAAACTGCTCTCTCAATCCTCTGACCATACATATCTACTCCCAGTTGTGCATGCTGGACAAACTTCCAAATTCCAGGCTGACTGCACACCTCAACTCTTTTATTCCTCACATCTCCCATGTGTGGAACTTCTTTCAGAGGCTGTTTTGTCTCACTCTTCCCTGCAAGGCTTCAAAGCAAGCAGTGCACCACCACATCTTGTCACCCCCAATTCTGTCCTCATGATCTTTATTACCCTCATTAACCTTTCCTAACCCAACCATCTTACTTGCACAGTTGAAGTTGGACAATTTTTTTTTAGCAATTAGGTCTCAAAATGGAAAGTCATATTCAAGTTTTCCATCACAAGGAAAAAAATATTAGTTGTAAAATATCCATCCCCAAACATCAATGGTTTTAAAATTGTCTTTACCCATTAGAATTCCCTGAAAATGGTACGAGTGTGGGTATATTAAATAAACTTCAAAATTAGCTTTTTCATGAATTTTGAATGAAAAATATTCACCAAATTAAAGTTTTATGGTTTTATAAAGTTTTATTTACTCCATAAAAACTAAAGTGTTTCCTCATCTCTTCCCTTTGCTATTATCCAATTTGTTCATTCATTTGATGCTTGTCCCACTGTCAGACCTAAATTTCTCTTCCATGAGCCTCGCTTGTTGAAAGAAAAAAGAAAAAAAACGAGGAAAATATCATGGATTGGGGTAGATCATGCGATTAATGCTCTGTTGAGGTGTTCTTGTTGCAGTCTAGTGAGATGCCACAAATGCAAGACATTGTTAGCAAGTACAAAATAGCTTTGCAGACCTACCTGCTTTTCAATATCATGGGGTTGCCCTTCCACGGCTACACGGGCAATACCCGGAAGATCAATGAGAGTAAGATCTGGAGCAGAGGACGATTCCACTTCCAACGTTATGAGCTCCTCACTGATGCCCTTTGAACCTCCTGCTAAATCACTTTGAGCTATGCATTGGGTTCGGAAATGTAGAGAAAAAAATTGAGACCAAGTCAGGAACTTTGGAAGCACAACATTAAAAAGTATCAACAGGTTTCATTTTTGTCAGTGTTCAACAGTTCCAAAACAACCATGTTCATGACCACTCAAAACTTTCGAACAGTGGTATTCATAATCAAATACTGTTCATATTTTCATTTTGGAAACACCTTTCAGGTGTGTGTGTGTGTGTGTGTGTGTGTGTGTGTGTGTGTGTGTGTGTGTGTGTGTGTGTGTGTGTGTGTGTGTGTGTGTGTGTGTGTGTGTGTGTGTGTGTGTGTGTGTGTGTGTGTGTGTGTGTGTGTGTGTGTGTGTGTGTAAACCAGAAAAGGCCCTTCCAACCTGAAAGCGACACGACACTATATGTCATGCGCATGTACAAACCACCAATTCTGGATGGTTTCCACAAGGTTACTCAGATCTTTTAAAAGACCGGTATTTGAAATGTCACAAGAAAAGGAAAGTGGAGCCACCGATCATATTTCACACTCACTTGAGTTCATCAGGATGACATACCGCACAGTCATTTACTTGTGACCAAAACCAAGGTGGCTAAATTATGAATTAAATCCCCAACTTGGTGAAGCAGAAAGGAGCAGTATATACAGTATGTGTATGTATGATCCCCATAGACTGTTATACCGTGGAGTGACATGAAGGATAAGCTCTCGATTTATACATCTCTATAAAACACTACAATGGCTCAGCATCTCAAACAGCCTTAAACAGTGTAGCCTCTCACCAGCCTTCTTCTTACGAACAGGTGTATAGGTGAAAAGCGAATCACTGCTGTCTTAAAACCAGTTACTGCGGGCATATGGGGCTCAATAACTTTTGTAGACAGCTAATCAAGGAGAAGGAAAATCTGAATCCAAATATGCTGCTGTCTCGTGGTTAATGTTTTTAAACTAAAGGCTCAGGGTTTTACAGGGTAAAGGCAGCATCCTTTTTAAAGGAAGTAACCTTTGCATTCGATAACACGTGGGCCACCCTTGCGCAAGGTGTATTAGCCCATTTTAGCCTCCAGATCAGAGTTGTGTGAAACCACAATAGCAGGTGATGGATGGCCATGCAAGCAGCTGGTACATATTGCCAGTTATGGCTACATGACGTTGATGCGAGGCAGAGGATTCTCTTGTGGAGAATAATATCTGGAATTTATTATTTTATTATATTTTTTAAAAAGAAGCACTGACAACAAAAACCAGTTCCCACTTGTATCATGAAAAGAAAATATCAAATGCAAACAAAAAAAAGAACCAACAACAATAATTATAATTTATAACAATAGTATAAGTATATTAGCAAAGGTACCCGGTGTTTTGGGCAACGCCAGGTCCCTCCCACCCCTTCTCCTCCTCCCTCTGGACTACCACCACAACATCTCCCTCCCTCCCTCTGGCCTCCCACCACATCCCACCCTTCTCCTCTCTCCCCCAACCTCCTTCCACCCCACTGTCTCTGTGGAATAACACACCACCCCTTCCTCACCTTCCTCCCAACCCTTTCCACTCCATCCCACCCCCTCCCTCCGGACTAGCACCTCACTGCTTCCCCTCCCACCTCCACCGACCCCACCCCTACTAGTGACGGAAAATGTGAATGGCATTTCAAGTCACATCGGTTCGCTATCCATACCCTTCCTTCAAACTTTCCACTGACTTTCAAGGCTTGTTCTGGATCTGATCATGAGATCGAATGGCTTGTGATCGAGAGGATTGAGGAGGAAAAAGGAAGAGTGGTGAAATGAGATTGAGATGAGATTGAAAAAGGACTGAGGAGGAAGAAGAAGGAAGAATGGTGAAAATAATTTTAGAAATTTTCCATCGCAAATAATTTCTTCACGCAGAACTTCGATCTGAATTCATAACCATGGCAACGGTTTTTTCAACCAAGTAAATTGATAATTACCTTTCCAGGCAGGTAATAGGGTGAAGGTACAGCTGCACAGGGCAGGGGTGGAGTTCAAAACCACGAGTAGACATATTTAGGAGTGAAATACGTTGCCAGTGAAAGAAGATGTCGACGTCGTGTGCAGACGAATAATTTTCCCCGATTTCACTCTAGAGTCTAGACTTTGACATAATTCTTTCGGCCATGAGTTTCGATCGTCAAATATTGAACATCAGCTTTTAATAAGCCGATGCAATAGATTATTCAATCTTGCCATCAGCCAATCACATTGCACCGAGTCTCAAACAGCCAATCAGCATAAACTGCGAACAGAAAAATGGACAGCCATCTCTGTCTTGTATATGTAGTATGAGCAAATAAAAAACGTCGCTTCGCTGATGGTAATATATTAAAGGAAGGGGGGAAGAGAGAGAGAGGAGGGAGGAGGGAGGAGGAGGGGTGGGGAATGAGGAGGGGCAGAGGGGAGGGGTGGGGGGAGCTAGAAGGGGAAAAAGAGAAGAAGGGAGGGTGGGGAGAGCGACGCCTCACCAAACGTCACTATACACTCTGGAAAGGGGGGCAAGGAATATGGGGGAAAAGGAGGGGGAGTGGGAAGTGGGAATGGGGTTTGGGAGGAGGCAAGTATGAGGAGACGGGGTTCTCGACTAGCATTTGGTTATGCGACTTGTGGAGAAGGGGGGTAGTACAGGATTGAACAAAATAGGGTAGGTTAAAACAGCATGTGAAGACTGCCCGGAGATATCCATGGGGTGTGAAGAGGGGAGGGGGTTTGGGAGGAGGTAAGCGTAAGGGGAGGAGGAGGGAAAGCAGCATGATGGGAAGGGAAGGCAGCGTGAGTGGAAGGGAAAGCAGCGTGAGTGGAAGGGAGGGACGGCAGTATGAGGGGAGAGGAAGGGAAGGCAGAATGAGGGAAGAGGGAAGGGAAGGCAGCATGAGGGGAAGGGAAGGCAGTATGATGGGAATAGAAGGGAAGGGTGATAAAACATGCGTGGGACTCCCTCAGTTCGACCTCCTCAATCTTCAACCCTTGCAGTTCTACCACTCCTTTGCTGCACCCTTTTCTCTCAAATGAAACACGCAAGCAAGCATGCACGCAAATCAGTAAAGACTACTAGTAATCAAGCAAGCATGCCGCAAACACCTCATTAGCATTTGCGCACCAATTTTCCATTCAAAACTGCGTACCAATTCTCAACTCAACCACAACCATTATTCACAATCTCATTACAAGGAACTTCAACTTCTTCCCCACAATGCCACATTACAATCCTACCTCATCACAAATGCCACAACATGCTCCTGCTACTCTATAACCACCTCAACTTCCACACACTCATCCTACACTCACCACAGCCTCAAATGGATGCTGAGGAGACAAAGGTGGGGTTATTTCAGGGCATAACTCGAAGTGCGAATGTGCGCTGGAGCTCGTTTAAGGACCTCAGGGTAGCGCAGTGATTTCCCGAAAATCCGATGTTTGAATGAAGTCGAGCGCATGTTCTAGTCCAGAGAGTACCTCCAAAAACCACGGCCCCATGTAAAGGTCGGAGCTGTTACATGTGGCCCTGTTAGCGAGCAACTGAGCTGTTTTTCACCTTTGGGACCTGGTGGGGTGTGGCTACAACCGCTATGGACCAATAGGGAAGCTCAATTTCGTTGAGCCTCTTTTGATCCATTGTTTGTCTCCTCCCCTCGTCTCCTCATCCCAGGCTCATTTTGAGAGAATATCACCAGGCAGTAGCAGTATCGACGGGGACAGAGCTGGAGAGATCGTTAAGAGATTGCCGGCGACACAGTCAAGCAGAAGACACCAAAGCTTGTCAGTCATCAGACCTCGCCGAGAAGACAGGCAGTGCAAGGACAAGCATCGAGTCAACAAGACCAGGCATGGGGTCACGCATTGCTGCTGCGAACAGGGACTGCTTCCATTTCAATGTCGCTCATTTAGGCTGCATCCTGCAGTGACACTTACACATACAGACTCTGACACGATTTACAATAAGATATTTACTCTCAAGCAGCTTTCCTCTACCATCTATCCCTCGTCTACTATGGACACAAAAGAGCAATCAATGCAGGGAAGCCCGATTAACTCTTCTTTTCAGAGCAAAACCCAAGAGTGAACTAAAGAGTGAACCGAACTGACTAACACCTCACATTCTTCCTCTTACATGACGCCGCACCCCACGTCACATTACACTTGCACCAGTCAAACACACCCGAGACACCCTCAGTATTTCTCAGACACCTTCAGACCATGCCAGGTATTGAGAGGTCATTAACCCTCAACTGCTTCTGTCTCTCTGGGCTATCTCTAATTTTCCGTGTGTGTGTGTGTGTGTGTGTGTGTGTGTGTGTGTGTGTGTGTGTGTGTGTGTGTGTGTGTGTGTGTGTGTGTGTGTGTGTGTGTGCGCGCGCGCGCACATGATGGCATCTGTCGTAGCATAAGTTAAGACTGTGTAAGAAAGAATATTCGGGAGAACTCTGCACTGTCTTCCTCTTCTTTTGTAAATATTGCATGTCTTTTGCTGCACCCAAGTTTGCCGCAAACCAGATGGATATACTGCTACTGATAAGAATAATGCATTGAGTGATAATGTGAAGGTAAAACAACTTCACGTTTCTCTGGATGGAACATTTTATCCACGAGAGAGATTGGAAATTGATTGGGAAAAAAATGATTATGCTGAAGCTTAGAAGTCTTACCAAAAGGTGTGTGAAAGCAATGGAAATATAGAACCCATTTTGGATATGGTAGTGTTTACTAACTTTATACAATCTTTGCGATTGACCTGAGCGCTCAAAAGGAAACTATAAAGTCTAATAGAGTGGATACTTCCCTATACATTGAAAGAGGAGAGAGTGAAAAAGTTGATACATATTGTTTACTTTTGGAAGAAACAGAATTATCGATTAATACAGATAATGGTGTTATGATTAGTCTCACAAAAAATTTGACAAATAAATGCAGAGTAAAGTACCAACTCAGGTATATGTTAATCAAATCAATCTTGATAAACTATTGTCTTGTCTTCAAAATCAAAAGCCTTGAATGATTAACGTTAATACAATTCAGACAAAAGGAGCAGTAAAAATTGATGTTTTGCTCACAAGAGATCAGGTAAAAATCTTGAACGATACTGGCTCACTTAAAATTAAAATGTGAAAACCAATGTTGAAGAAATATTCAATAAGAGGGACGAGTGGAAGATTTCTCCCATTTCTAATTCCTTTATTCGCTGGTTTAAGTGTGGCTGGAACATTGACGGGCGATATTTCAGTTGCAGTGAAAACTGACAACAAAAGGAAGGCTCAAATACAGGCTCAAAAAGAGTTGGAAAGACATAACAAAGAGTTGGAAAGACATAACAGAGATTTGGAGAAACAAATTAGTGGAAGTGGTGTAATTGTAGATTTTGCTGAAAAACTTGAAAGCCTACCTGATAAAGCGAGATTGTTATTTGGAGATATGCTTTCTTCTATCACACAAGCAGGTGTAAAATTAACTCAAAGGGGTAATGGATTATATCTTTCTCATAAATAAATGAGCATTGAAAAGTGGTTTAAAGAATTTGGAAAGAATACATCATCAAATTTAGAACTTGTCAAATATTGTAAGAAATTAAAAATTGATAATGTGGTTATTTGTAGGAGACGAATATTATTATGAATTTATGAGATCATAATGGAAACGGTTCTCAATGGGTTTGGATTTACAAAAATCAGGTCAAATATTATTTTGATAGTTATGGTCTTCCACCACATGTTGAAGTCATGAAATTCTTACAGAATGGTGTTTATCAAACATTTAAAGTCCAAGAATTAAATTCCAAGTGTTGTGGTCAATTATGTCGAGATGTGTTATGTCAACTCAACAAAAATTAAAAATTTTATGATGTTAGTTTTCATCTAATATAAATGACTTGTGTTGGAAAAGATGGTTCTTCCTTTGGTGAATCCCAAGAACTATGAATTATATAGGGTATAATTGGTCATTTAAAATATACCTAGAAGACCTGCAATAATTAGATTAGGTGTTATATCAAAGGCATATGCTTATAAATACTTAACGAGAGTTAAATGAATTCAAATGTGAAAAGAAACTTAAAGGTCTAAATAAGAGTGTATTAAAAGAGACCATGAACTTTCAACATTACCTTGAATGTACATGGAAGAGAAAGAATGTTTATAGAGAGATTAATCTTATTAGAAATTATAAACATGAAATATTCTCAGAGACTGTTAGGAAGAAAGCTCTAACAGCATTTGATGACAAAAGATATATAATGAGTGATGGAATAAATACGTTACCTTATGGGTTTAAAGTGTAAGTATTGATAGAAATAGGGTTGGGGATTTTAATAGTTTACCGCTGCATTATTTATATTTGATGAATAAATTAAGTTATTCCTGAAAGTAAAACACAAATATTTATAGGATCTCGATTTGACGACTAAATTTGATTAAATAAATGATCATGTGAAAGGAAGGTGAAGCCCAGCCCCACAGGGATTGTATTGTCAAAATGGAGGTGTTTGACGCAGTAATGTGTTCCAGTTTGAAAAGGAGAAATATGACTGAGCTTAAGCGAGCAAATATTTCGACTGAGAAATGGGACACATTACTGCGTCAAACCCTCCCTTTTGACACGACTGACATGGCTTGGAAACGAACAACCAAGCAACTTGTAGAGCACTCGCCAAGTGTCTTAAGCACTCAAGAAAGAACTCCAACAAAACGGTTGATAAGGAACGGCTGTCTTGGCAAATGATTTTAGCGATCGCCTTTCGGTCGTTCAGTGCCTTCAGAAAGCAGTCACACCACTCGACTTTTGTAGCATTTTCTTGTGTTACAGCCTGAATTTAAAAAGGATTTAATTAAAAAAAAATTGGCACCAATCTACACAAAATATCCCATAATTATAAAGTGAAAACATTATTTTCGAAATTTTTGCAAATTAATTAAAAATGAAAACCTGAAATGTCTTGCGTCAATAAGTATTCAACCACTTTGCTATGACACATCAAATTGAGCTCAGGTGCATCCAATTTCCTTTGATCATCCTTGAGGTGTCTTGATTGGAGTCCACTTGTGGACAATTCAATTGATTGGACATGATTTAGAAAGAAACACACCTTTTATATAAGGTCCCACAGTTGACAGGACATATCAGAGCAGAAACTTCACCATGACGTCCAAGGAACTGTTCATAGAACTTCGAGATATAATTGTGAGGAGGAGTAGATGTGGGGAAGGGTATAAAACAATTTCTAGAGTGTTCAAATTCCCAAGAGCACAGTGAACTCCTTCATTCGGAAATGGAAAGAATATTGAACTACCCAGACTCTTCCTAGAGCTGGCCATCTGACCAAACTGAGCAATCAGGCAAGAAGAACCTTGGTCAGGGAGGTGACCAAGAACCAAATGACCACTCTGACAGAACTACAGAGTTCGTTGGCTGAGATTGGAGAATCTGCTGGAAGGACAAGAGTCTCTGTAGCACTTCACAAATCTAGGATTTATGGGAAGACTGGCAAGTCAGAAGCCACTCCTGAGAAAAAAAAAGGCACATGACAGCATGCCTGGAGTTTGCAAAAGGGCATGCAAAAGACTGTGAGAGCATAAGGCAAAATATTCTGTGGTTTGATGTAATGAAAATTGAACTCTTTAGCCTGAATGTAAAATGCTACATCTTGCAGAAACCAAGCACAGCTCATCACCCATCTAACACCATCCCTACAGTGAAGCATGGTGGTGGCAGCATCATGCTATGGGGATACTTTTCAAAGGCAGAGATTAAGAGACTTGTAAGGATAGAGGGAACAATGAATTGCCAAATACAGGCAAATCCTTGAGGAGAACCTGATTCCGAATGCAAAAGACCTAAGACGGTGATGAAGATTTACATTCCAACAGGACAATGGCCCCAAGCATATCGCCAAAGCAACAATGGAATAACTTCAGACCAAGAATGTGAAAGGCCTTGAGTGGCCCAGCCAAAGCCCAGACTTGAATCCCATTGAGAATCTGTGGAAAGACTTGAAGGTTGCTGTTTACCAACGCTCCCCATCCAACTTGACAGAGCTTGAGCAAATCTGCAAGGAAGAATGGGAGAAAATCCCCAAATCCAGATGTGCAAAGCTGATACAGACATACCCAAGAAGACTCAAAGCTGTAATCACTGCCAAAGGTGCTTCTACAAAGCATTGACTCAGGGGGTTGAATACTTATTGATGCAAGTCATTTCAGATTTTCATTTTTAATTAATTTGTAAAATTTTCTAAAAACATGTTTTCACTTTGTCATTTGGGTGGAACGTTTTGTATAGATTAGTGACAAAAATTTTTAAATTAAATCCATTTTAATTTCAGGCTGTAACACAACAAAATGTGACAAAAGTTGAGTGATGTAAATACTTTCTGAAGGCACTGTCGAAACACCATGCACCTGGGAGATGCCCGGAATGTCAAGTAATGTCCGAATTAGACAAATTAACACTTTTTTTTAGCAGTTGGAACTGCTGCTGAGGTCAATTAAAAAGTTTAAATTTTGAAATTTGGCTCAGATTAAGAGATTTTTAAAGTTATGGCATGTGTGGAAATGAAATAAAGCCACAAACGCTGGCATCTCCAGGCGTTTATAAGCACTGCAATGTATCCAGTGATTCATAGATATGATGATCAGGCATTTCATATGAGTGAAGAATGACAAAAAAGAACCTTATTGTTAAGAAACCATTGTGACCTGTTCCAAGTCAATGCATTGTTGAGCAGGCCAAAAAAAAATGGCGAATTAAGACCTCGGCGAGGGACAGTGAGGTGACCAAGTATAACACCTTGATAAAGAATAATTAAATAAGGCTGTTAATTATCTTCAAAAGGGGTGTCAACATTTACCCAAGCATCCGATTTTCATTCATGCACGACCTTGGAGTTCATTTAGTATGCATGCAAAGTTTGGGGCTGCGAGGTTTCATTGTTTTGGACTTATGGAGGAAAAGGATGGACGGACGGACTGACTGACATTTATTAGTAGAGATAGATTAGGCTTTAAGATATTTGTGCGCTTTGCAGCAGAAAGCCTTAGTCCTCGATGTTGTGTAACCGACAGTGGCATCTGGTAGGCTGTTCCACACCATTATTATTCTCAGTATATAAGAACGATCACACTGAGCAAGTGACCAGTGACTGCTCTCCATCTTGACAGTAAGACCCTGCAAAGCATAGCTTCCAAAGCAGGCACTTGCTCTGGTGGATTTATTGGAGTCTGCTGGACATGATGGAGGATGCACGGGTTTCCGAAGTGCTGGTGATTCCTCTGTGTGCTCTCGGCACATTAGGCTCAGACCTGCTACAGTTCTCCTTTATGGTCGGGGGTCAATATTCAATTCCTCTGGAGGTGCCTTGATGATACCTACAGCATGATGTTGTATATCATCCAGATTCTTAAGATGCATGGTACTTGCAGACATCCATGCGAGAGGAGCATACTCCATTGTGCTCTGGACATGGGCTTTGTACACTCAGGCTCAGCCAGATGTATTCAAATATGGAGCGATACCACAAAGGACACTCACTCTTTGTCCAGCTCTCATGGCAATGGAGTGTCTATACTAGATGGTGAATCACCCATCTAATTTTGACACTGCCTGGAAGAAGGCAAAGCCAAACCAATATCGTACATGCCAAGAAAATAATCATGATGAGAAATCTAAGAGCTAATGCTATTGTACCAAATGATGAACCCTCAAAGTTTTAAAGCACACAACGAGCAACTAATGGGGAAGAGAAAAGTGTTTTGATGAGTAGGACTGGATATTATGACGGGAATGGATCAAGTTAATCCACGGCGAATCTGTTGATAGGATTGGCCGAGCAGAGTGAACCTGTCAGTGACCCATGTTTGCTGTGCCTTAGCATGGTCCCGATCTGCATTTCTTACAGGTTAATTTGCCAATTATTAAGCACCATGGAGCTCACTCCCAATGAGCACGCAAGGTTTCATAAAAACGCAAATATTTATTAACAGGGAGAAAAGGGCAAGGAGGAAGACCATTGCAACACAGCGGAAATCACAATCAGTAACTAATATATAATAATTAAGATATAGATATATATAATAATGAATGACCCCAATGCACCCATGGAACCATGTCGGCTTAACACGTATACCTTCACTTGTTCATTCAGGGAAACATGGGACAGAGAAAGGAGAAGATGAGACAAAGAGAGAGACAGAGACAGAGACAGAGACAGAGACAGAGACAGAGACAGAGACAGAGACAGAGACAGAGAGAGAGAGAGAGAGAGAGAGAGAGAGAGAGAGAGAGAGAGAGAGAGAGAGAGAGAGAGAGAGAGAACCTGCTCCACATGCAATGCTCACACATATGGTGTTGGTCTTCATTTGGGTTCAGCAGACTGGCACAGGGCTTGACTACACTGTGCTCTGCATGCCGGTACCAACCACGTTCGCCATGCACCAGTTACGCAATTAAGGAACCAGGTCAAAATAAAAAGCATGGACCGGCAGGAGAAACACCACAAACCACCAAGCAGCAAGCATCAACCCAGAAAAAGCAGGAACCGAAGCAGCATGAACCACACCACATGGAGTGTGTGCGCACTTGTATTATGTCCCCCGCAGCAATCGAACGTTCATAGCACATGCCCATTGGCAGACACACCCGACAGATGATGATTTATGGGCTGTGCTGCTGGCTGGCAAGTGAGGGAAATTCCACACCACAGTCAGTCTGATGGCGATGAGCCCCGCAGATGTCCATATATGGGCATGCTCCCGACGAGTTTCACGTGGGCCGTGACGATTGGCTACAAACTAGTGAAGAAACTCCACAATAAGGACAGATAACGTCTGGAAAGGCTTCAGATAACATAAAGAGGAGAAAGGCGTGGTTTAGATGCAGATGCCATGGTGGAGGAGAGGAGATCTTCCTTAAAATGTGCTCGGCAGTTTATCGTTTCCAGGAATTCCATCACACTTTTTCTAACATGTACTATGAAATAACTGTTCTACTCTATTTCCATCTTACCCCCTGGGCCTAGGGCCTAGAGCCCAAGACCATGTCTGTAACAATATTATATTTCTGGAGTTTATACTGGATATATATTTATTGGAGATGCTTATTGTGAAGAAACCCTTCAGATGTGGAAAATAATTACAAATAAAATGTTAAATATGTCTCAACACTTTCTGGATCCAATGTCGTTGCACAAACATAGCTAAGGCCATGTTGGCCAAATACACTTCCTGGTTTTCTTCACCCACAACCTGTTTCACCTCACCTACAAAACCAACCAAAAACGTGCTGATTGTGTACCAAATTTTTATGCAAAGTACAACAATAATAATAATTAGAGAGCTTCCGAGCAAGTAGCAAATGCGCCATTTTGAATGACTTCCAATAGGTCATTGGTGACAGACAATGATGATGTGTTTAACTGCTGCAGTGGTTACCTTATGTCATTTTTACAAATTTGTTTTCACAAAAAGTCAAAGATCATTCCAACCAAACAGTATTGAGGGGCAGTTTGTGTTTTGCTTTTTTCAGGGTCTTTATTCATTTTTCATCATTTCTCTTTTAAATTAACTCATTTTCAAGGAAACAAAAATTAAAGAACACGATAACATATGCCCATATATGTCAGAACTTCGAGAAGAGAGAGTTCATGCATGATATACACGGCATCATTTTCAGCATGGTGTTGTAGCATTTAATGTGTACCCACCCTCAAGAACGGCATCTTCTACATCAGATGGTGACATGATGTCCTCCTCAAATGCTTTTTCCAATGTCTTGTACTTAATTTTGCATCTCCATTGCGACTCTCCTCTCTTGAGTTTCAAAGCCAAAGGACAACGGGTCACGATGCCTGGAAATGAATGGGAGACTTCAATACCATGAGCTCTGACCCCATCCCCTCTCCTCCAAGGAAGGGTATGTTAAAAATTTGGGACCCAGTCTACATAATTCCTGTTGAAGGTCATTTGGTGAATGAAACAATGGACCTGAGCCATGGAGGTATGGACTAAGTTTTCTTGTTTAGTGGTGTCTGTGACCATTCCACATAATTTAAGCACAATGATTCTGTGTTACAAATTGGAAAGGAATAAATCGGAAAGTTAAACTGTTGTACAACGCTCCTTCCCAATTCCATACCTAGGCAATGCATGACGTCATCGCTGGGCACCGAAGGGAGTACTCAGTTTTTACTGTGTTTGTTTGTTATTATTGTTTTCTTATTTGTTTGTCTGGGTGATATCTCAGCCATCCTTTGAGCTAGGAAGCTGAAATTTGGGGACAAAAGTGAAGATGTGCTTTGACAAAAACGATATTTATTTTTTTTGATTAATCAATTAATTACTAAATTATTATCGACTTCATATGGAATAGGCAAAGCCGAGAAGCGAACGTAGAATTCTTCTTACATTCGCTTCTTAAATATATCAAATTAAACAGTCTTTTTGCTATGATTTTTCAGACATTTGTGCATACAACTTGTTCACAACTGTATACTTGCCAACTATACCGTGGTACATGCAAGCGCCGCACAGCTGATGATTTTGACAGATCTGAGGTCAGTCAGGTGCATTGCAGACGATGCTGCAATTTCCTGTTACTTCGGCCTGGATTCGGGATCAGCGATCAAATAATGTAAATCACGATTAAAAATTATTTTTTTATGATGCAGGAGATATCTTTATTAAAATCAGTGGAGGAAATATACACAATGTCTGATATTTGGGTCTTTCATGTCTCCGACGATGCCTTTATCTCCCGGGACGCATCATTCCCCATGACAAAAACCGGAAGCAAAAGCATCATAGCTGACGACATGGATTCCAAATTGCCAGGGTATTGTGTTGTTGTTGTTTCCCATTCTCTCATGTGCACGCGTTGAGTATGAAGCTCACTACGTTCGCTATTAATTACTTATCTCTATTATAATACCAAGCTTGCACATTAAAAACTCAGCTCACCGTCACACGATCCTTATGAAACTGCTGTGGCACTTAGTGGACATGCCAAGAATGTTTGGGAAGTCTTGGCGTTCCATAGTACCACTTTCATTTTGCACAATGCGTATTTTTGTCATTCCCCGTGTACGGTCTGTCGTCTGATAACAGCTATATTGTACTGCTATAGTTACCTTACTACTTGGTGCGTCCCGTGCATGCGCATGGGTATCGCTAGTTTATTTTATTTCTCACCCTGGCAATATCTCGGGCACCCTTTGAGCTTGGAAACTGATATTTGGACATGACAGTGACCAAGTGATTTGACTATAAAGAATATTTTTGATTTATCATTTGTACAGATTTATCTCAGATGTACATTTGTACACATTCACTTCAGAAGTACACCGCTCCCTCCCAATTCCGTCTCCACGGCGGCAATGTCGCACACTGGAGGATTTATTTATTTGGCATGAGGGCAGTGTAGTTTGAATGTACCGCTACTTGTTAAATTCTTCTCTTTACACAATATTCATCTTCACTCAAACTTAAACAAAACATTTTAAAATGATATTAACTTTTGCCAGGATGCACTGTTGAAATTTGTTAATAAGGTTGGTGGTTAGCATTTGGTCAATGAGTTTTGATTTAATCTCCTTCTTCACCAATTATCCATTTGACTTGACAGTGGACATCAAGACAAGATCACTAAAGTGCTTGGAATACAGAGTTTATAAGCAATAATCTGACGTAAGTTTGTTTGAACTTTGGCTTGGCAGCTCCACATTCCTGTACAATGGGAATAATCTATGCAGGTGTTTATAATATAATTGTCTCTCCAATGTGTGCTGTAGTTGCTAATCTAGTGATCGAGGAACTTGTGAGAAAAAAAAGCACTATCCCAGGACATCAATGGCATTTGACCAAGTAGTAAAGTCACAATGGAGTCCGAGGAGTGCAGAAAGCTGCTGTTCTTGGTCATGTTCATAAAACACAATCCAAACACACGGATACGTGTACAGGAAATAAGTCCATATGAGCAGGCTTTTGGATTACCATTTGTGCCACTCTCACTCATGAAAAAAAGTTGGATTGCCAACATTGCCAACATGCCAGCAGCCCAAGCCTGATCCCTTGGGTGCAGCAAATGTATGACTCGCTATGATATTACAAAGTGAACAGAACTGTTCTCAAATGGATGAGTGGTCCCTAATCAGATCTTAAAAGAACAGCTTATCATGGTGGATGAGAGCACTAACACCAAAGGCTCTTGTGTTCTGCCTTGAGCAGATCAGGAGGAGAATGCACGTTGTGAATATTGTCACAGTTTATCGACCCATGTGCATGATCTGGAGTACCGTAGCAGATCTTAAGACTGGATTGCAAAATGTTACATATCCGTGATGGCCCATTGTGTGCAAAATGTAATAACTATGGGAATCACTGTGACGGGGCTTGGTATGACGCAGAATACCCAAATCGGCAGCATCTCGAAAGCCAGCTTTGATATACTGTCTGACCAAGAGAGGTTGTGGATGATAGTGAGCACCAAAACTTTAAGGGATTGAACCTCTTCCTGTGGTTGTTAAAAGAAAGCAGATAGGTGGCTTCACAAGATGATCCTTTGGGAGAGACCACGCTAGAATGGGATTTTCATGGATTTAATTACATGTTCCATGTGTTTGAACAGCAGAGAGGGGTGTACCTACTGCCAGTCTGTTATTGTGATGGATGTACCACATGGGATAATGTGGGATCGTCTGCAAAGTGGAAAAGAAGGTTTTCTCGGGCATCACAGACATCATCCATATATAAGAGTGAAGTGTGTGTGTGTGTGTGTGTGTGTGTGTGTGTGTGTGTGTGTGTGTGTGTGTGTGTGTGTGTGTGTGTGTGTGTGTGTGTGTGTGTGTGTGTGTGTGTGTGTGTGTGTGTGTGTGTGTGTGAGATGAGATGGCACAGAGACTGCTTTTAAAAATGTTGACTGCTTTTGACATTTACGTGTGGGACGTGCTTGGGAGTCTCAGTGCTGTATGTTTCTGTCTGCGCTGTCATTGATGATTCATCAACAAGTGATGAAACCGGCCTGGCAGCTGAGGGGGTGTGTAGCATTGGGATTCTCTGATGTGTACAATTTGTGAATGTCTTTCCAGTTGTGGAGGAACTTTGGGAAGGGTTTGAAACAACAAATGCTTACCTTGAGTCGCCTTTCATGGTTGCTTAATGCAGCTTTCTTTGGCGAGAGGAGCATGGGAGGAGTCGATTTATTTATATAATCCTAGCCACCTGGGTTTAAATGATTAGGTGAGAGCTGATTGGTTATTCCCTCCATTCACAGGTGAGAGATGCGAGTGGGTCTTTGTTTTTCATATATTCATATTGGTATATTTTTCAAAAATATATGTAGAGAAGGAACTACACTTGGGGCCCTCTCGTCACCATTGTAAAAGAAAAAGAAAGGATATTATTCAGAGGTATGTGCTGATTACGCCTGGGGAGAGGTTTGTGAACAATGAACGAAGGTGGTATTGGATGCTGTAGAGTGTAGACAGATAGCTGCGAATATGGTGAGCAGTGTAGAATGCCAGAGAGTGTTGAAGGCCTGTGATATGTCCAGAAATTGGGCCTCTTATTCATGATTGAAGGCTGACATCCACCACTGAAAGAGAAGTGGCATTTCCGAGGTTGAAGACCAATCTGAAAGTAGGAAGACAGCTTTCCATCCCTGGCATTCAACCTGAGTGAACCTTCAGACTCGTCAGGGCTGAGGCAGCTCACTGACAACAGCCAGAGAGATGTGAACTCACACAAGAACATGATCAGATGAACCAAGTGGAGCAGAGGAAGAGCATGAGACCTTAGCAAGAAGAGAAGGGAGGATGTGCCATTGTCAGAAATATAGATGGGTCACTCATGAAGTCACAGAAGTCCTTTGCTGCATTGCAGTGGCTGGTTGAAGAGCTTCTAACTTATAGGCAATTGGCATGGTGACAATCGAAATTGACATGTTTGAAGAAGAGAGTTGGGAAGGGTGATCAATGTTAGCAGTGAGAGAGAGATGTAAATAGAGTCATCACTGTTTGGATTAAGATCCAGTATGCAGACAAACAAGAGGTGGTTGCACGAGAGGAAACTACAACGAACGGAACTACTTGGTGTTTGGAGGGGTTAAAGCAGTACACAGACAGTGAAGAATGGACTTCTTCATGCAAACTGCAATGTCATGACAGAGATGGGGATAACATCTGTCAAAATGAAACACACAATGATCAATGAGTCACAGAGGAATCAAGGACATCTTATGGGAAAAGTGGTTATAATATGTCAAGTTTAGCAACAGTTGCCTGGATTAAGAGATATGCCAGATTGCAATGGATGCCACAGATTTTGGAAGTCTGTACAGTTAGGTACAGGGGAGGAGGTGGAGTTGGCAGGGTGGAGGAATGTGGAAAGGGTGTGGGGAATGTGGAAAGGGTGCAGAGATGAGGGAATGCTGAGAGATGCAAAGGGATTTGGGGTGGTGGAAGACTGAGCAGGGATGGAGATGTGGAGTGATGATCAGGGTAACACAGGTATGCAGGAGATAATGGGAAGTGAACTGATGTGAAGGGGTTAACCACGTGACCCTACACATGCTGCAAAATGGTTTGTTTTCAGGATCCCAAGATCAGCAAGTCTGGTTTGAGTATCTCATCTGAACCCTTTTGGCCATCCCTCATATTTTGATTCAATTTCACAGACTTCAGGGATATGGTTTGATATAAAAGGCTGAAGCATACTCACCACTCCCACGTGGCAGTTGCACTCCTGAAAGCGCTTCGAGAACAGAGCTTTTTCCAGAACTCTGATCTCCTATCACTGCTACGGCAGGAAGTGCAACATCCTGATCCACACCAGCAGCTCGCAACTCGTCAATGAGGTCAATGTACGGTCGGACCTTCTCATTGAATGCAGTGTTCAGTGAGCCAGTGGTTCGAACATCTTGAACTTTACCTTTGGAAAGGAAGAGAAACATGCAAGGCTCTTCAAAAAATAAATTGCACCCAATTTTCAAACTGCAAAATAAAGTATGGATTCACAGTTCAGGAATTTCTTTGTCCTGTGTATGCAAACCATGGCTATTGAGGAAAGAAACACAATCATTCAATTGTATGTGCAACAAGTAACGTTTTAAATTATCATCACCCTAATTGAGCGATCCTGAAAGTTATCTTGCAAATCACATCTTACACAGTATCTGTGTGAATGTCAACATACCCCCACATCAATCAATACTCGCCATAAAGTGGAAACCCACATGGTCTGTTAATTTGGGAAAGGATAGACGTCATTTAACACTAAATCATAGTTGGCTTATAATATTGGGATGGTTCAAGTGGGGATAAGTTGGACTGTTGCTGCTTCCCAGTATCCTGTTCATCAAAGCCTCATTTGATTTCTAAGCCCCAAATAAGGAACCACAAGACAGTTCACAGAGAGACCTTGTTCAGGTCACCAAAGCATTGCAACCCCTTATTAGGATAATTATCATCATCATCATCAGAATAAAAAGCTTTTTAAACAGAAGGAAACTCCTCAGAATGACATGCAAAGAGCAAGAAACCATCAAATTTCGAACCAGGCAGTTCACTAGGTAACATCAACCAGGCAGTAGCCTTCACTAAGGCCTAAGTCACATTTGCTCTACGGCGAGGATACGGCGGCCGTACGCCCTCTGAATTGACAGAAACGTGCGGCGGCCGCAGAGTTTCTGCGGTGGCCTCAGGGTGGCCCTACGCCATTTGGCTATATTTTACAGGTCGTAAGGTCGCCGTGGAATTATAACGCGGAGTTATAACTTTTTTCATTTCTACGTTCGCCTTAGGGGCCCCCTGCGGTCGTTTTGAGGGCACCTTGAAAATTCTATGGCCGCCGCAGGAACGCCCTAAGGTCACCGTGCGACATCAAATCAAAGACCGTAAAGCAACCTCACGTTTTCGGTCTCCATAATTTATAAATACGCCGTGCAGCTCCCCGAAAAATAAAAACATATGTGACTGCTACATTGTGTGACCGTGGAAATACTGCGGCCGCCGTATAATTGCTAGTGGCCGTAAATTTTGGAGACCCCACGGCCGCCGTGGCAAATGTGACCTTGGCTTTAGTAACACTTTGATTTCCTTCACTGGAGCCATGGTATTTATCACACTACAATATCACCACCTATACTTTTGAAGTCCTTCTACAGGTGTGGAACTTTCTGATTGCTTGCATGACAACTAATCACAGTGTACCATTTCAACACACAACTCCACTGTGGAGCATTACAATTTTACACGAAATGTGATTCTATCACTTGTAACTTGCATTCTCTACCCATACCAGTATTTTCTCCATTTCCAAAAATTTTTCAAACACAATACAACATATTGATAAATGGACAGTAACAACAGCACTATACAAGGCAAGATGAGTGTGCATTCTGGCAGTTGAGTAGGGTTTGAGATGGTCGAGTTTGAAATGGAGAGTCCTGTGAAGAAAGCGCATTGGCAAGAGTGGTAGTCAAAGGCAGTTGGGGGTTACAGTACCACCAGTGCTGTATATAGAGTCTGGCCAACTCACCAGCAGGCGGCTTCTTGCCTACCGAGCGAGCATGTGCTAGTTGAGCCGATCAACACCTGCTAAATAACTAGTTTAAAAAAATGTATGCCATCCACAACCTCTTAAATTACTGAGATCATAGATGGAGACATTCCTTATAATTTGAGATCCACCCAAAGGTTATAAACTTATAATGTTGATCGTTTGGCTGTTAGTATGATTTAGTTTGAACTTTGTTGGATTACAAAATTTTGCGATGCCCAGAGGTAGCATGACCCACTATTGTTGCTCAGTTACTATCGTTTTTATTGACCTTACCTTTCTGACAGGATTACGAGGAGGTACAAATCTGTCTTCGAAAGGGTAATGTACAGTCTGCAATAATTACCTCTGCCACCAAAGGTGAAGATGTTTTCACCTCTTTCTGTCTTTAACTTGCAAAATTGAAGATTTTTCAAGTATATTGGTTCGTCGATTTTGTTATTCTGTCTGTCTGTCTGTCGCCAAAAGGTCACAATTTTAAAACGATCTTCATGAAACTTCACCACATGGGAGAGTTCATCATAAGGAAAAAGCCTATTGTTTTTGAGGTCAAAAGGTCAAAATGGGCCAAAGGTCAACAAATGTGGTTGTATCCTCAATTTTCATCTAAAATCTACATTCTAAAATCCTCAATTTTCATCCGATTGACTTGAAATTTTAAGAGGATTTATATTTCAGGTCAAAAAAATTCAACCAACTAATTATTTTTGAGGTCAACATTGGCCCAATGTCAAGAACTAAGGTGAGATTTCTAAAATCCTCAATTTTAATCAAATTGACTTGACATTTGATGAGGATTTCTATTTCAGGTCACTGAATTCAACCACCAATTATTTTGGAGGTCCACATCGTCCAAAAAGTCAACATAGGCCAAATTTCTATAATTGTCAATTTTCATCCGATTCACTTGAAATTCGAAGAGGAGTTGCATATTTGGTCATTGAATTCAACCACAAATTATATTTGAGGTCAAATTTGATTGATGGGTTTTGCAAGCATCATGCTCTGCACGACGTCGTCTTCTTCTTGTTATTCTGTTTGTGTGTTTATCTGTCTGTCTGTTTATCGCCTACATGTCACAATTCTAAACTGATCATCATGAAGTCTTACCGTGTTGTAGAGGTAGTCTCAACTGAGAAGGTTATTGAGGTCAAAGGTCAAAGGTCATCTTCAGGTCAAATTTCTAAAATAGTCATTTTTCATCCGATTGACTTGAAATTTGAACAGGATTTGTGAAGTCCATCATTGAATTGGGAAAGCAACTATTTTTGAAGTCAAAATGTCAAAGGTAAACTCAAGGTCAAACTTCTAAAATCAATTTCAATCTGAAAAATAATCAATTTTCATCAGATTGACCTGAGCTTTAATTAAGATTGTCAATTTTAATCTCAATGAAATGGACAATTTGATGTATCCATGGAAACCTTTGGAGAGGGGGGTGGATTTTGCAAGTATCGTGCTCTGCTCGACATCTTTTTCTTGTTTGTTACTTGCAAAATCGAAGATTTTTCAAAGTATATTGGTGAGTCGATTTTGTTATTCTGTCTGTTTGTTTGTCTGTTTATCGCAGACAGGTCACAATTTTAAACCATCTTCACGAAACTTCACCACTTGGTAGAGTTTGTCATAAGGAAGAAGCCTATTGTTTGAGGTCAAAAGGTAAAAAGGTCATTAAAAAGGTCTCAATTATGCCACCACATAGGCCAAAGGTCAACAACTTAGGTGAGATTTCTAAAATCCTCAATTTTCATCCGATTGACATGAAATTTGAAGAGGATTTATATTTCAGGTCACTGAATTCAAACAGCCATTTATTTCTGAGGTCAACATGAACCAAATGGATTTTACAAGCATCATGCTCTGCACGACATCTTCTTCTTGTTTGTCTGTTTGTGTGCAGCACATCTCAAAAAGTTATGGACAGATTGGGTGTGTAACAGGGACGAACTGATTAGATTTTGGTGAAGATCCGAATGCAAATACTAGAGTTTTTAAAGTGATTCTGCACGATTAAGAGATATGGCTAAACAGATATTTAACATGATATCTCAAAAAGTTGTGGAGGGATTCGGACGAAACTTGGTGGACATGTTGGGTGTGTGACAATAAATAATTGTTTCTATTTTGGTGAAGATCCGAATCGGCATCCGGATCGGATAATTTTGTAAGTGATTCTTCAACATTGGAAGATAGGGCCAAAAACGACATATAGAATTATATTTCAAAAATGTATTGGCCTCAATATGTTCTCGTGGATCAGGCATTGCGTGTCGGAGGTATGCGTTCTACTGAGTGCCCTTCTAGTTTGATAATGGAATGCTCGAGAGATTCGCACAGCGATGAAACTAAAACCAGCAATCTGTAGTGGTTCTTTGTGGAATGCAGTGTTCCAAAAGAATCAACCAATGACGATGTACTCCACTAGAATGAATATTATATTCAACGAGACTGGATGTAGTGCAAGCAGGAAATTTCAAGTGCAATGCAAGAATGAAAAAAAGAGACAATGAATGATCAGAACATTTAAGCTACAAATACATTGCATCCACCTCGCATAAGTCGGAGCCGTGTAGACATCTGACAAGTTTTACTGTCGTTGGTTTACAACAATATCAAGTCGTGATACAATTTTCAAATTGATCATAAAACACAAAAGAACGATGCAAGCCTTTCTTTCAAAAAAAAATAGAAAACGTCTCGACAATTATTTCAATATCAAGACGAACAATCAAATTGCCGTACTTTTGCTGCCGAGTACTCTTGCGATTACATTCCTGACCTCAAGTAAAAATTGGCAGTTGGACGGTGTAACAATTTTGTTTGCATGAGTTTTGCGAATGTGATTCACCTTTGGTTAAAATTATTTGCTGACTCGTCGTAGATGCGTGGTCAATATGTATTATCTTTGAAGATGAACTCTCTCCTTCCAGTGGCGAAACTCTCTTTTGAGGAGACGTTTGCAGTGACTTTCCTCTGTTCTCTGCAGGAGTGAAGGTGAAGACAGTTAGTACAGCGTTCGATTTGAGTCGTTTGCAGCCATCCACCCTTATCTTTTCATACTGTCTCTCATCAAAATGATCCTAAAAAAATGATTTGCATCATTGATTTGTTTGCTTGATTCATGACATGTTTTTGAATCGCAAATGTCACTGTGCTTTAGGGGTCTGACACAGCAGTGGGCGAACAGAAGAGGGTCAAAACCCTGGCAGCGAGAAAGTCTCCCATGTGATTCTAAGCAACTATAGCATCAGATTTATCTCAATGGTACCTTGACTCAAGTGCTGCTACCTCTCTCGAATCCTCAAAATGAAGAGATGAAGTTTCCTGTTGGCGTCACGACGAAGTGACTACCACCCTAACAAGATAATGTTTTCCTGTATTCTGTGGGCTGACACAGAAAACGAAAGACCCCACACTCAGATGTTCTAATCAGTGAGTAACACACAAATCTTCAGAGTAATTAAGGTATCCTAATTAAGTACTCACCGAACACAAATATGAGAAGGCAGAGGGGAACCATCCAACACAATGCAGTTTAGCTGTCCAGATCACGCATTGATCTTGTCATGAGAGAACCTGTGCATTATTCGGCCTTGCCTGGTCAAACAGAGCAACCCCATGCCATACAGCATACTGTTACGAATTCGCGCCCACCGGCGTGCGAACAACCGCTTCTCACTAATAGTAGCCGCTCGCCCACCGGACGGACAATTCAGTCGTGACCTTCCGGAACAACGCCGGAACCCTGTCACGGGTGGGTCTTCAACCCCACCACGGCCTAGCCAATTTTCTACCCGCGCAAAATAGGGTCAATCGCCGAATATCGATATACCTAAGTACCTGCGTGGGTAGCCTACGGGGAGACCGTACCTCTGTGCAGGTCGGCTTGGACACGAACCGCTCAAGCGGTCCGTTCCGTTCTGCAGTGATAATCGAGCGGGTATTATCGCCCGACCTCGCCGGATCCGATTCTATTTAACGGGTATTTAAAACCCAACTAATATTCCGAGATGCAATATGGCGTTCCAATGGGGGAAAGACACGATGAACGGGTAACATTCACACAAGCACATTTATTATTTTCACACATGCACATATACAGCCATGCAATCAATGCAGGTATTCAAGAACTCGTATACAGGCAAACAATCATGCACGGGACGGGGACAAAGAGACGAACAAGGTGAAAGCACTACGACCGTCGAAAAGCCATTATCTAGTCACTTAACAGTCTTTACTTACAGCACACGGCACCACCAACATTCATTCAAAAGAAAGGAAAAAGGCCACCATCATAGACGATGGCGCCAGACAGGGTCCGTAGACCTTCATGGCGTGGAGCCTGGTTGACCGAACAGACCCCACAAGACCGTTGCAGGTTACCTGCACCCTCGTGGTGCGATGGTGGGCGAGCGCTCTCCTCCCGGGTGCGCAGGCTGCGCGGCAGAGCTGCAAAGCGGCGCCTCCCGTCCGCGTCCTTCGCGCTTCGACCCGGACCATCGCACACAGCACACCCGACTTGGCGCGCCCAAGGAGAAGGCACCACCTCGACGACGACGAAACCACCAATGCACACGAAGAAGACCCCCAGTGAACCACCACGAAGACGAGAAAAAGCCAAAAAGCCCCCAACTGGTGTCCTGCGTGCCCTTATATCCCCCAGTTCCAACGCCTCGCTCCTCCCCGTTTATTGCTCCGCCCCTACTTCCGCCACGTAATGCCTGATCCATGAAAACATATTGGGCCAAATACATTTTTGAGATATTGTGCGACATATCGTTTTTGGCCCCATCTCTCAAAGGTGAAGAATCATGTTTAAAATTCTCGTAGTCGGATCTGGATCCGGATCTTCACCAAAATCTAAACAGGTCATCCTTGTCACACACCGAACCTGTCCACAAAATTTCATCCAGATCCGTTCACAACTCTTTGAGATATCCTGCACACAGATAAACACATAGAGAGGGGTGAAAACATAACCTCCTTCACCTTCGGCGGTGGAAGTAAGAATCTGTGCACCATCGTATGTTAGTTTGGGTTTTGCGGCGAGGTGTCACTGTGAGCGTGGTTTCCTTTCCTCGGCCCAGAAATGTAGGAGGAGTAGTCCCACAAACAAACAAATAAACAAACACCGGTCCATGAATAATATTAAGAATTTTCTAATCTTGAGAGAATATCAGAAAACATTTCCGAAAAGCCTTTCCTTTCAGTCACTTACCCAATATCCTGTAGATATTTTTTTCAAATCCTTCGAGTAAACTTTCCCAAAATAATTTGCTCCTATTCCTAGGTGTACCACAACCAACATCTTCCTGCCTTGACCCGATCCGATGTCATTTACCCTTCCTTCAACGCCCCTAACTCCTGCTCCTTCAAAACTGCACAGAATTATATGTCTACGATCCTTCCTACAGAATGACGCATCGACATACATGATGCTTTAATCGACCACAAAAACTCCCTGGCCTCATGCCTATCTTTCTCCATTGCTGCACCCTCACTACCCCATCACCACTATCTTCACGACCCCCTCATAAGGTACTGAGAACTTGAACAAATGGAGAGGGGTTGCCAAAGACGTCACTTGCCTGGGGTGTCATTTGATCAAAAGCCGGCCCTGCGTATATACCTGAAAATATCAAAAACTCTCCCTTCATTGTCCTGCCATTGTCCAACGCAGCATTTGCAAAACACTATTTATTCCTCAACACTCACGCTGGTTCACCAAAAATTGTATTCAATCGCTGGAATGTAATCCGACAGGATGGTGCACAGGTACTTACATTACCTTTAACCTTCATCCTGTCCTTCGAGGTGGTTTTACACCCCAAGCACATATATCGTTAAATATTCAGAAAGTACCATCTTTTCGATTATGCATCTTAATGACATTGTTCGCTCGCATGGTTCACCCAATTAGCTATTTTTTTTTTTGATTCGACAGAGGTATAATCAGCTGACATTCCCAAATTTCTTCTGGGGTGCATTCACACGCAGGTGTTATACCATTGCTTTTGTGCCTTTCCCTCATCGGTTCTTGAATACTATATGTACCAAATTATGCCACCATTTGCTTTCAAGTGAGCTGATCCATATTGTGCAGGTGCTCAACACAGAAAATCATGTCTAAAACGTGCCCGGTACAGTTTGGGTGAAACAGTCAGACTTCTTTTTGAACAGTGATGAAGAATCAGATTTTTTCTTCGAATCCAAAGAAGAGTGGTGATGAGTTTGTACCTGCTGTTGATGCCTCCTCCTCTGATGAAGACAATATTTCTGAAAACTCGAGTGGTGAAGATGACTTATTACAACCAGATCCTCAACAACAAAATGCCACCGCAACTCAAGCAGCTGACAACCAATTGCCACAGGCTGGCTGATGTCCAGATTAATGAACAGCCCATTGGTCATGGAATGGGTCGAGGAGAGCGCAGTTAACGACAAACTTGTAGTCGGGTTTGAGGTCGTGAAAGAGGGGGTAGGGGATATTCTTATCAGGCTGATGCAGATAACAATCAAGGTGATGGTGAGAATAATCCTGAGGCTGCTAGCAATGACAATATGATTGGAAGAAATGGAAAGGTTTTGTCTTCAGATCTCCTGACTCAACACAGAAGATGACTGCAAGATATTATTTGTCAGCAACCTGGTGTATCAACAGAAAGGCAGAAGGATACCATAAAGTACTAGAAAGTTATGAGGGGATATGAAAGATATGTTTAAGACAATGAAGGACATACATCATAAGTGCAGAATATTTATTCAGCAGAGTAGACAGTGACAGGACCAGGTACCATACATAGCCTGTGAGTAAAGAAGAGGAGAGTTAAGATGGTAGCAAGGCAGGGGGCTTTTACTCAGAGTAGTTAATGCATGGAATGGTCTCCCTGGAAAGGTAGTGGCAGCAGAAAAAGTAGATAAGCTTAAATTAGAATTAGATGGGTACCTGGAAGTTATGGAGATAGGGGGGTATCAGGATGTTGGCAGGACTTTTAGGTAGCTTGAGCATTGATGGGTGATTGTGTGCATGTGTACAGAGTGCTGTTGGTGGGGGTCTCATCAAGGGGTGTTTTGTGGTTGTTGTGTGTTTTTTACCCAAGCCCCCTTCCCCAGAAAAGAAAAAAAAAATGCAAAAAGTAAAAAAACGACCAAAAATTTTCTTTGGAAAAAAAACAACATTTTTATTTTCATGTTTTGATCTAATGTTGTTAAATTGGTGCGGTGTTGATGTGGCTGAATGGCCACATGGTGGCTGATGGCCTCCACCTGCGTCTAATTTCCTTGTGAAGTCGGTGTTTATGCTTTGCATTATTGATGACGTCATTTCCAACATTATAAAGGAAAACATCTGGGAGGCTGAATGTGCATTCAGAGAGTGGAATGCAACCCATCCTGAACAGCAGGTGTGGGTGTGAGTGTGGAATGATGTATCTAGAAATTAAATACTTGCTTACATTGCTCTACTGATCTCGGAATGCTCCCAAACACATTTTGTGATGCTTGTCTCAATCTTGCCTGTCCTGATCACAGTCCAAGCACCCTGATCTGTGAGGAGTGTGTCTGAAGTCATAGGCAGCACTGACCATAGGT
This sequence comes from Eptatretus burgeri, assembly GCF_056783735.1. Classification (NCBI taxonomy): domain Eukaryota; kingdom Metazoa; phylum Chordata; class Myxini; order Myxiniformes; family Myxinidae; genus Eptatretus; species Eptatretus burgeri. The sequence continues at coordinate 33,699,643 of NC_140961.1, forward strand.
AGCTTGACTGACTTTTCACAACTACCTATTCATTTCTTCAAGATAGATGCAGACTGTTATATTAGTGGGGTGCAAATACACCCCAGCTAAAACCGTTTAGTTTTCATTATTACGCTTGGTCAGAGGGAGTTGTCTAAACTGAATTTGTGTTGTTTACACATGTTTTCATGTGCTGAGATACATAAATGAAGAAAAGGTTTGTGTTGCATTGAAGTAGAAGCTTGATTTTGACAAAAGACGTTTTTTTACCATTTAATTTTTTTTTTGAATTTGGCATCCACAATAACCATAAAATGGTAAACTAGAAAAGTGTGTGGTTTACTCAAAAAGGCATAATACACGAATATAAATAAATCAATCATATTTTGAAATAATCCACGCATTGTATTTTATTACTGATTTCAATCCATGGGGTGTTAATGCACCCCCAAAAGGTTTCAAATCGTTTACTTCCCCTTCAGTGAGGATGAGAGTTAAACTGTCGAGTCTGGGTTTTATTCCCGACTTGACATAAACTGTCAGAGTGGTGCTTCACGAGAAGAGGAATCACAAGGCGCATCGTCCCAACAATAAATTTGCGTGGCATTAGCTGGGTGACCATGAAGTGGGGCTACTTTGAACATTTTTACAATTCCATGAAAAAAATGCCAATACAAAAGATATCCATCATAGGCACAATATGTGGGCTGCATAGTTACCTTTATTTTGAACTATTTAAACGTGGAATTTGTTTGTTTTCTTCGCAAATATGTTGGGGTTTTTTTTTTTTACTTCTGCCACCGAAGGTGAATGCAGGTGAAGTTTTCACCCCTGTCTGTCTATCTGTGTTTGTTTGTATGTTTGTGAACAGGATATCTCAAAATGTTGTGAACCGATTTGGACGAAACTTGGTGGGCAGATTGGGTTTGTAACAAGGAAGACTTGATAAGATTTTGGTGAAGATCCGAATCTGGATCCAGATCTGAGAACTTTTTAAGTGATTCTTCACCATTGAGTGATCAGGCTAAAACGATATATTGCACAATATCTGAAAAAGTTATGGATGGATTTGGACAAAACTTGGTGGACGAGTTTGTTCGGTGAAAACAACAAGCTGATTACATTTTAGTTCAGGTCTGAATCCAGATCCGACCTCTCAGTGGGATACAAAACGCAAACTGATCAGCCTGGTGGAGGTATACGCTCTACCAAGTGCCCTTCTAGTTCCTTCTTGTGTTCAAAGTTACACCATGGTGGGGCCACTTTGAACAGTATATAAATCTTGTAGCTTTCAAAGTTGCTTCATAACTGGAGTTGCTTTGAGTAGGGTAAGAATACTGATTCTGGCTCACTTTTCCCCATGTAAATGAATGGGGGATTTTCAGCGATGAATTTTTTCTTTTTTTTTCCCTAAAAAATAAATCCCCTTTTTAGCCCAAGGTATATTTATTTGTCTCCCCTTTTAACCTAGGGGCTCTCTATTCAAATAACCTATGCAACAAGATAAAGATTTGTTCAAGTATTAAAGTCGTAATGTGATTTGTTAAAGGTGATTCTAAAGAAATATCTGAAACGTCTAAGCCTCGGGACACTCTTTATCAAATAACCGATGCATATTGTTTAGCTCACTCATTGAACCTATAAACATTTGTTCATTCTCAAATTCCTTCAATAGTATAATTTTCTTTGCACAATAATCCCCATCTAAAATATTGAAAAACAAAACATTTGAATCTTTATATTTTTTAAGATACCCCTTTTGTGCCATTACGAAATGATAAACTTCTCTTAATGATCTCATCTGACCACCTCCTGAGTTGCATATCATTTTGAGATTGTAGTAAATTATTTTTCCATTGTTCAATTGATAACCATCAAATTTTTCAGTCCATTCAAAGATATTTATTATTTTCTTTACATCCTCTAACTTATTGGTTTTTAAATTGATTCGCATATTTGTTTTATTTACCTTTGTTTTAGATATTTTTTCAATAAGACTTATTTGATATTTTTCACATTCATTATGTTTTCCATTTATATACCAAGACTGAGATTTTCTCCACTCTTTAGTTTGACTAATACTTGGTTCGACCATTTATATATTGTGAAAAACGTGGCGGTAGCCCTTAAAAACCCTAACCAATCTTCCCATTGTTAAAACTTGTGTCCATATGGAACACAATCTATTCTATTCACTCTATCATACAATACCCATATGGAACACAATCTATTTTATACACTCTATCATACAATATCCATATGGAACACAATCTATTCCATTATCTAAAATAAATCTCTTATCATCAAAGGCTCCTAATGCCTTTTTATTTACTTCTTCACTATATAACTTATGTTTATAACTTCTTATTGTATTCATTTTCCTATATTCTTCTTTCTTATTCATCAAACAATTATAATAATTTGTAAAAGTTATTGATTTCTTTATTACATATTTCTTTATTCCCTTTAACCTTTTATCAATCTGATCACCATACTTATAAGCATATGCCTTTGCTCTCAATCCAATAAACTCACTCATTACTTTTCCACCCAACTCATCCTTAAACTTACCGATAACCTTTTCATTCTTTTTTGAAAATAACTCACTCTTCTTACTAAAATTACTTGCATCATATAATCCAATATTTTTCTTCATATCTTTATGAACATCGTCAGTTTTTATATCTAGAATAAAACTATCAGTGTCCATATACAACAATGAAACATTTTCACCATACTCTTTCTTTAAGTCATTATACAAATATAATCATACATCAATATCTTTGATAAATCAAGAACTGCTGTTCCAATATAAATTGGTGTATCCATGACAATACTTTCCCTTTTCATATGAATAGCAGAAAAGTTCTCTGAAAAATCCTCTTCTCTCTCAAAACTTGGTTTATTTATCAATCTAGAAGCTTCTTTCCAAGATGTTGCAAATCTATGTTTTGCCTGTTTCTAACATTCTCCATTGTCTTTCCAAAGACAGCATTATTCATCAATTTATAGAATTCCCCTTCAAATTTTACTTTTGTATTTGTTCTCATTTCTGTATTGAATTTAATATACTTTTTCATCCAAGGACTTTGTTTAAATTTTAAAACTCTATGAATTTTAGCTACTCTCAACCCAGCAGATAAATATTGTCTCAAGTTCCTTTGATGCAAAACATATCCCTCTTTATCATAGAATGTTGTTAATAACTTTTCTGTTGATTTACCTTTAATATTAAAACTTTTATGATAATCACTTAACCATTCTTTCTTTGGGGTTTCTTTCTCACATGCAAAAGGAAGATCTTTATGCTTATTATGAAGATCACTCGGGTACCTCAAATCAACTTCAAAATAATAACCTTCTTCTTCCTCATTCAATTCCTCTTGAGAAGAAATAACAATATTCATCAAAGCCTTTTCATAATCCTTTTCTTCCACCCACTCTAATTTACCATAAGGCAGAGATTGAGACATTGCCCATCCATACAAATTATTAGCATCAAAGTACATCAAATAATTACTATCTTTTTCATTCTCATAATTTGGAAGATATTGATTATTTGCTTTAGCATATCTTTTTGAACATACTTGTGATATTCCACCTCTCTTAGACTTCTCAATCATCAAAAACATATCTACATCACTGACTAAATCTATATCTTGTTTTGTCATTTTCAACATTGCACTCCAAGCTAAACCAGGAGCTGTGAAATAGTGGGCAGGATCTAATCCATAACAATTTTTATTATGACAGAGTGATCGAAAAGCTTCAAACACATCAGCTAACAATAAAACATCTGTTTTTAGATACAAATCATGATATTCTCCAAGGTTCTTTATCTTAAATATTTTCCAAATTTCTTGTGCGTGTTTATATTCCTTATCACTTATCTCTTCTTCATAAAGGTTATTATAGAAACTTTCTTTTGAAGGAAGTTGTGTTTCTTTAAATCTCATAAATGAATCCATATAACCATAAGGATAAATTCCCTTACTTGTAAGAATTTTCTCTTTACTTTGAATTTCATTCCTTGTTTCAATTTCCTCTCGAGTTAGAATTCCCTTTTTAATCAGAATTTCATCTATAATCAGAATTTCCTCTTTAGTTAGAATTTCATTCTTTGTTCGAATTTTCTGTATAATTAGAATTTCATCTTCAGTAAGAATTTCTTCATTAATTTCCTCATTAATTAGAATTTCCTCTTTACTTTGAATTCTCTCTTTAATCTGAATTTCCTTTTTAGTTAGAATTTCCTCTTTTGGAAAGAATGAATTAAGATTTGGAAAAGAGCCCGTGGAGCTTAGATTTGATGCGAGGTTGGCTAGTGGTATTCCCATAAACTTGTAAGAATCAAGAAACCGAATACGAGTTATAGGTTTTGTGAATATCATTTTTGTAAATGAAATATACTTTTGACTTGTGTTTGTTATGGCAGAAATATTCCCTGGTGTTTTTGAAAGTTCATTTATAAATAGATGTGTATCATAGTTGGCGCTGTTGTGAAGAAAGACTGGAATAAAAGAAGGTAATTTATAATTAAGATTACAACAGGAATGAGCGGGACCTCGATATTTACCAGTAAGATGACAATGATCCCTAACTTTAGACTCCTCAATTTCCTCCTCACAAATATGACAGATATTGTTCTTTCTAAATTCTAACTTTTCTTCTTTGGTTAATTTCATCGGTTCATTTGTTTCTTTCATTAATTTAGTTAGTCTTATACAATCCTTTTCTAATCGTTTTACAAACTCTTGTGAAGCATTTTTTCCACTATAATGTTCAAGTTTATTATACTTTTCTCCTGAATTTCCTATACTGAAATTCAATGCGGAACTAAAGCAAAAATAAATGAAAATAATTCACAGTAAAAATAAGTATCATCAATACCTATAAAACATCATTATAATTATAAAATACCTTCTTAAAGCAAGTAAATTGAAAAAAATTCTAAAGTTTCACCATTGTTTAAAATAGCCCTACTATAAACAATCTATGGTACGTTAAAGATCCCATGTCATCTTTCACAAAGAGTGGGCGAGTTATCGCAGGCACCCTGAACAAATTACAAAGTCTTGTCCAAATCACCATTCAGGTGAACGTCAGAAGACTTGGGCCAAAAACCTTACCCCGTTAAAGTACCTGTAAGTAGTGTTAGCCAATCGATGTAACAATTACAGGTGAGCAAACCGAATCAAACACAATCATCACGTTTTGCCATTATTTTGATTTACAATGATTTACTTACTGTGCACACGCTCTCCACTCATTTCAGAAAGTTTGACGTCAACCTTGCATTTGGCCATTTTGTGTCCGAACTGGGAAGCTTACGGAGATTGTGATGAGGAAATACCATTGGGCTGGATGACAGTCACGTGGTCTTCAAACTACCGGCATTTGTTCCGAGAAATGAACAAATCACTTCCTTGTTTCTCATTATTTACATACTACACAATAACAACTTCTATTCATTCATGTCAGCATATAAAACATCGACCACACCTTGCACGTCATTATATCTTGTCCAAGTTTACAGTGACTGATGGTTTGGGCCAGGAGGCACATATACTGTGGTGTAGCCGACTTCTGCTTCTGCTATCATGCATTTTTCTCAATATAGAATCAAATAAATTTATTTGGTCATCCCTCACAAATGCTTGGTAGGTATAAATGTGGGACTTGGTGGTTTCTATCAGGCTAAATTTGCTCGTGAACAATTTACTTTTTAATTAACATCAAATATTCGCAAATGCTATGATAGTTCGCCTGTGAAGGATTTAGGACTTTCCTTGACACATTCACATCTTTGTTTTGACAACACTGATGAGGCCCCTCACAGTTACCATCTCCATCATTACATCCTCATTCATTCTCTCCCTCATTCTTTCATCTCTTTCACTCCTTTCTTGACTGCCGGGTAGCTATCACTTTGTTGGGGCGTGACTATGCCGCTGATGCTGTGCCCTTCTACCAGTACAATGGTACTCATTTCACCAAACTCAAAACGATGACAGCCTGAGTCAACCCCACCTGGTATTAATTCAGTGGCAACAGGGCTTGAACTCAGGACCCTGAGATCCAAAGCCAGCCACCCTAACCACAGAGCCAACACCAAGCTTGTGATGGAAGGTGACAATGTGTAAGAATTTGAGCCATATGTGTGCGTGTCAAGGCGCACATCTTCACTCAGCGCACACACCACCCTTCCTATACTCTTCATTTCAATTTTGTTTTGCATGACCAGTTGTGTGTTCCATGAGCAAACAGCTTGATTATATATCACTTGCCAAACAGCTTGCTTGATTAATAGCACTCAAGCAAGCACTCCAACGGAACAGAGCGCTCGGCACCACTTAACAACATGGTAGTCTCCATGTAATCAATGCTATTGTGGTACTCGATCAAACACTACATCTGAGCCATAGTTTTCAGTTTTACTCGATTCTCTTCTGTGAACTTCCCTAAACAAATTTATTGGATTCGCTATATATGCTAGATATCCCTTATTGTCAGGTTTTCCGTGTGTGTGTTTGTGTGTTTGTGCGTGTGTGTGTGTGTGTGTGTGTGTGTGTGTGTGTGTGTGTGTGTGTGTGTGTGTGTGTGTGTGTGTGTGCGTGTGTGTCTGCAACGCGAGGCTCCACAGCACGAACCAGCGAACCGATTTCGATGAAACTTTGCCAACATGTGCAATATGTGCTGGGAATGTGCGCGTTTGAATTTCGTTGCCGAACAACCACCCGTTGCTGTGCAGCGGCCGAAAAACCGCGTACAGTATTTTCAATACTTGTCCTTCCGTTTTGAATGTAGAGAAACGAGACTTCGGAATTAAACACTTCGAGATATTTAGAAAATTTTACTTGAGCTGATTTTTGATTGAGGTTTTATTTTTCAAATGGAAGTCCTTCAAAAATCGGGTGTCTATTTACCGTCATTTTTATGAGGGGCTTAGGAAAGTGGGCGGAGCTTAGGAAAGTGGACGTGGTTGATGAAAAGTGGGAAGGGCGTAGGAAAGTGGGCGTGGCTTATGAAAAATATTGTGTGGCTCAGGAGGTGTAGTCAAACAAGAGCATTGAGAGAAGTTTATCGGGTTTTCCGTCCGTGTGTGTGTGTGTGTGTGTGTGTGTGTGTGTGTGTGTGTGTGTGTGTGTGTGTGTGTGTGTGTGTGTCTGCAACGCGAGGCTCCACAGCGCAAACCAGCAAACCGATTATTTTTCAAATGGTAGTCCTTCAAAAATAGGGTGTCTATTTACCGTCATTTTTTTTATGAGGAGTGCCAGTTGGCAAAATACGCAATAGGAAAAATCTTGCCAGGCAGAGGAACAATTGTATGTGAACCAATACGTCTTGGCAATGAATCTTCGTCGGTGGATCGGTCAGAATGAAAAGCATCGTATCCAGCATTTCGATCCTTGCGAATCCCTCGTCGCCTACCGGCTTGTTGTGTTATCAGTGGCTACAGAGTATGAGGAAGAGGAAAAGAAAGATAAATACGTAAATTGGGAGTCCGAAGGAGGAGCTCCCTGCCAAGCTTATCTATGGACCCACCATTGTGCATTTCAGGGAGTAGGGGGTTTGGTTTTGGCTTGGTTTTTTGGAGAGTAGGGGTTAGGGACATCCATCTGATTGGATGTTCTCCACTGATGCGTCATCACATCCCACCTGTCGAGGTGGAAGGAGCCTGTTCAGTGTTCAGCTCTCCAATTGTAAGCCAAAACCATGGGTGAGAACAAACTTCTCGGTGTCAGATAGGGTATAGTCTGACAAATTGCAAACATGCTGTTACGGTTGTGGAAATTCACATTACACCATAAAGAGTCCTCAGGTGAGATACTGTATACCGATAAGTCCATGTGTAGTTAGCCCACACCCATTGTATAGAGGGAATTTATGTGATCCATCCAGGCTGCGACGCTTTGAGTTAGCCATTTTTCTGTTCTATCTTTCATTTCAAACAAACAGCATCTCAACAACCACGCCATCCCCACCACAGCACCAACCACACTACAACCACGCCATCTCCACCACCTACGCTACCACATCTTCGCCACTCGCCATTCAATAAGCACCGTGTGGTCACGATCTCCGCGGAAGAACAAAAACCACCAACGATACTCGTGGGCTTTTCCCGCCATTTTTCCCCGCGCTTGGTGTGAAGGAAGGGGGGAAGGGCAGCTCGCCACCGATTGGTGGATGAACAGCGTGAGGCAGTCGGGGTGAGGGAACGCCCCTTTTCGGGAACCTTCTCGTAGGAGGGTGGAGCCGAAAACGGGGCGGGGTGAATGGGCGGAGCTGGCCCCTACAAAAGGGACGAATGAGTTGGTTCGGGGGTTTCTTGGTTGGTTGCTCAGTTGGTTCGGAATTGTGTGGAGTTCGAAGTGAGCCTTCTGGTTCGGGTCACGAGCTCGTGGTTCCTGCCCTGTTCGGCGATCCTCGCGCGGGCCCTGGGACCCCGTGCACGAGCGTTGGAAGTAGCGCCGAACGAGCCCCGTCCGTTCCCCCAAGAGCCCCGTCCGAGCTGTCGGGCGGATGACGCGAGCTACGCGTGGGAGAAGGACTCAACGTGCCCAGGGAAGTCGCTACTTCCTTTTCTTTTGGGGTTTTGTGTAAATGTCTGAGGGTGGCGCCAGTCCGTAAAGTAGAACTGTGTAAGTGTTGCCGTGTGTAAGTCTTATTCGGTATTAACTCTGCGTCGTTCTTGCTTTTGTTTCCTTTGCACGAAAACTGTATGGCTGTATATACGTGCTTGCTTTGTGTCTGTGTGTGTGAATAAAGTGCTGCTTGTTGAACCGTTTTCCCGCTTCGCTTCGTCTTTTCCTTTTATTGAACCTCCATCTTGCATCACGAAAGGGGTTCGTAGTGGGTTTAAAACGCCCGGTAATTAATCGGAACCGTCAAGGCTGACGATAACTCCGCTCGGTTATCCCTGTAATACGGAACGAACTGCTTAAGCGGTTCGTGTCCGGAGTCGGCATGTGGCGTGGTACGATCGCCCGGTCAACCACTCGCGAAGGTACTTAGGTCGGTCGAAGTTGGCGAGCAACCCTATCCTGCGTGGGTGGGCAATTGGCACGATTGTGGTGAGGTTAAACCCCCAACCGTGACTAGCTCCCGGCGTTGTTCCAAGAGGGTCACGACTGAATTGTCCGTTTCGGTGGGTGAGGCGGCCGCCATTCGAGTTACGTGGCCGATCGCACGCCAGCGGGCACGAATTCGCAACAATACTGAGAAGAATCACGAATGATAGAACCAAAATGTTTCACTCACTGAACAGAACAATTGGATGGCTGAACACTGAACAGGCTCCTCCCACCTAAACTGGTGGGAGGTGATGACGTATCAGTAGAGAACATAAAATCAGAATTGACTTTGTTGATAGGTGTCTATTAGACTGTTCTTCTTCCTTACCTCGCTCACTTTGTGCAAATTTCACCTGACGAGAGCACAATGAAAAGCTTTGTGATTTTCTTTTTAGTCTGCTTTACGGTAATGTCCTACAAATGTCTGTTTATGACGATATAAAAAAGAATGCAGATTCAAAAAATTCAATTATTCTGGTTGCCACACCATGTATCTGATCAGGTTTGTTCCCCATCACGACTGGATGATAATTTCGAAGGTTCACATCGATTGATGCAGTGGTTCAAGAGAGCATTAAAAAAAAATTTCCTTCAATTCAATATGGCTGCCAAACCATGTGACCTATCAATAATTCATGAACACTCCAATATCCCCAAGGGTTTGGGAAGACATGTGTGACATTTCTCATCGATCTGTTCAGCTATTTCAGAGAAGATTTTCGAAGGTTTTTATTTTTTTTAACAATATATGGCTGCCAAACGACATCACCGATGACGTCATAAATTTTTTTCTCTTGACCAATTTATCCGCAGTAGACCCTAAAAAATGTTCATACTGATCGGACATAGCATTCTACCTTTGCAATTATGACATCATAAAAATTTAAAAAAAAATCACATTCCCATGTGGAGTACTTGACATGTGCCAATTTTCAACTTTTCCCATGTAGAGGTTTTGGAGTTACAAGCCTCGCATTTCCAGGGGTTTCCCACACGAGCCTGTGTGCTCTACTCGCCCGTAACCCACGCCGCAGAATCCCCGATGACGTCACTCGCACCCCGAACCCGCGCGATTTCTCGCGCAAGCCAGGGCACGCATAACGTATCGGGGAAACTGCTTCGCGCGCTCTGTGAACAAAACGTGCTGCGCAGGCCACACGGAGCTCTACACACATGCTCGCCTGGAAAACCCATCCGGTCCGAATGCAACAATTTCCAGCCTAACTTCTGTCCGTCCGCGGGGTTGGCTTGTATCCACTGCGGACGTTTTCCGGACCGGATTTCACTTGCGTAGGCGCGCACGTGGCGGCCTCGTGCGAAGCACAGTACGGACCTCGCGCGCGCTGCTGTGCGAATCCGGCGTGGTTACCAAAACAGCAACGGCCGCTACACAGCCCTTGTCTCTTCTCTGGCGCCGTCTTCATCGCAATTCCACGCACACACTCTCGCGTGCCATGACGCTTACCCACCTCGCTATGACATTCGGACACGTGGTTGCGGTTTCCTGCATACCAACCGCCATTTACATTTCATACAGTGCCCTCACACACGCGGTTCCTCTCACACACGGTGCTTCTCCCATACACGCCTTTTCACTCACGCAAGCCATTTCACTCACAGTATGCGCACGTTTCAACACGCATTTCACCACACACTCCGCATTTCACCACACACTCCGGGACAATTACTTTGGTGAAATCGCGCTTCCAAAAGGGGTCCCGGGGCCTCTATACCCCCCCAAGCTGCGTGTGCACCCGTTCACACCACACACCCCCTCAACTTCGTTCGGCACGATCGGACCCACCTCGTCGCAATCCGCCTCAAGGGGGCATATTCCCTCCCCTCGTTCCTGGAGGAGGAGGTTCGTGTGCCGGGCTGTGCATCTTTGAGTTAGCCGTTATTCTTTCTCTATCTTTTATTTTAAACAAACACATCTCCTCAACAACAACTCAACAACCACGGCATTTCCACAAACAACATCTCCTCAACAACTCAACAACCATGTCATCTCCACAACACATTGACTCCTCGATAAACACCATAACATCCTCGACAGCGGCAAAGTGCCGTCGGTGTGAACTCGTGCCACGACAGGCAGGGCGATTTCAACCACGTCCGCGTGTGATCAGCCGCTTTCACAGCAAAATCGGATCAGAATGGCCTTACCCTCAGAAGGAGCTGGCCAATCAGAAGTGAGAGGGGCAGGGCCAGCCAGGGGTGAAGTTACAAAGGTGAAAGGGGGAAGGCGCCAATGACGGGTAGCGAAACCTTCGGCGGCTTCTCCCCTCGGGGCTATAAAAATCCGCGTTAGGACTCTGACAGAGCAGTTGAGTCGTTGGGCAGTTGGTTGGTGGTGAAGCTGACGAGCGGAGGTGGTTGTTCGACGGGTCGTTCACCGGTGGAGCCTGGAGTCGTCGGAGCGAGCGGCAGCATCAGAGCGTGGGGGTCCGGGCAGACAGCCCTGATACGGTCGGGCGACGCCGAGGAGTGAACGGGGTCGAGAGGAGCATCATCTCTGAAAGAGCAAAGGACCCGTTCATTCCTCCAAAGCGTCACCGGCCAGGCTCGTAAGAAGGGGCCGCGACGACGCCGGGCCACCGAGGCCGACCAAGCAGCCATACAAGCTGCCCATCAAGCTGCCCAAGCGACTGGTGCGTTCGCGACGCACCGGACCGAACAGAGACAGCAGGGGTCGCCGATCACGAAAACCATCAAGTCACCACCAGGGCGGCGAGGTAACCTGCCCGGCCTCTCGGAGCTTTTCTGTCATCCCGGCTCTGAGGAATATTAAAGGCTTACGAGCCCGTGTCTTTTCTTTCTTGGGTTTTTGTATGAAAGTCTGTGGCGCCTTGTCTTTAAGTAGAATTGTTGTTAAATGCCTGTATATACTTGCATTCCGATAGAACTCGGCTGTAGGCTTTTTGCTCGTGTCTTTTTCCCCATCCCCCCATTCATTGCATTACGTGTGAAAATAAATCCCCCGTTGTTGAACTTGAACCTGCTCGTTGTGTCCTTTCCTGTATTGACTGCCATGGTGCGCTCGGGATATTAACTGGCTTTAAAGGCTGATAAAAGTGATCATTTGGTCTGACAGGATTTGGCGATTTATAACCGCTCGGCTTCGCATACGGAACGAGCCGCTTAAGCGGCTCGTTTCCGTGCAGGTCCCGTTGAGGTATAAACTCCCGGTATTTCTGTCCGCGCGAATAATTAGGTACATTGATAATTCGGCGATCGACCCTGTAGCACGTGAACAGAATAATTGGCTAGTTTATGATGCGTTAAGGCATCCGTGACTGGATTTCGGCGTTGATCCGAAAAGTCACGACTGGATTGCGGCCTTTGGTGGACGTACGACCGCGATTTGGCTAGAACGGTCGTCCGCACGCCGAAAGCGGTGGAAAACCACAACAATATATATACATACATCTCTGTATATTCATATATATATATATATATATATATATATATATATATATATATATATATACATATTGTTGCGGATTCGCGCCCGCCGGCGTGCGAGCGGCCACGTAACTCGAATCGCGGCACGTCGCCCACCGGACGGACAATCCCGTCGTGACCCTCTCGGACTAACGCCGGGAACTAGTCACGGGTGGGCCTTTCGGCCTCACCACAATCGTGCCAATCGGCCCCCCGCGTGGGATAGGGTTGCTCGCCAAATTCGACCTACCTAAGTACCCACACGGAGGGAAGACCGGGCGATCGCACCTCGCCGCAGGTCGACTTCGGACACGGGCCACTTTAAGCGACCCGTTCCGTACTATCGGGATAACCGAGCGGTGTTATCGTCAACCTCGACGGTTCGATTAATTATTGGGCGTATTTAGCCCACGACCAACCCTTTACGTGAAGTAAGATGGAGATTCAATAAAAGAAAAGACGAAGCGAAACGGGAAAAACAGTTCAACATAAAGCACATTTATTCCGCGGCAAACGGAAAGCACACATATACAATTATGCACCAAAAGCAAATGTAAAAGTAGAAGAAACACAACAATTATGCACCAAAAGCAATTGCAACAAAAGAAACACAATGCAGATCTACTACCGACTACTGAGCACACGGCAACACTTACACAGTTTTACATCACAGACGGCGCCGACAACACATATACTCAAAGCAAAAGAAAAAGGAAGAGGCCACCCTCAACTACAAGGGGGCAGACGTGGTCTGGGGCCGAGACCGCGTCGAGCCTACCCGTCTGGTGATGAGCCGCAAAATGGCGGCGGCGCCCCGATTCCGCGGGCCTCGCTGGCACTGCCTGGAATGGGGTGGGAACGGGGCCCCCTTCTCACACTATCTCAGCGCGGGGGGAAACAGGGAGGGGTTGTTGATGCTCGGGGGAAAGAGGATATCTGGATGGCTTGGGTCCCGCGACGAGCGACTCCACTGCGACCTCGATCGCGTTACCGGCCTCCCCTCTCCGCAGCTCCCCGACTCTGACACGAGCGCCGACCTCCACAAAGCTGCTTGGCTTCTCCAGCCTCTCCGGACCCCGACAGACACTCTCTCGACTGGTTTCGCCGCCGCCACAACTCTCCAACTCCTTCCTCTTCTCAACTCTCAACTCTTCCCGACTGCCTCCGCTGCCGCCACAACTCTCCAACTCTCCCACTCTCCACTCTTCTCAACTCCGTCCAACTGCTTAACTCTTTCCTCCCGACTGCCTCCGCCGCCGCCACAACTCTCCAACACTCCCCTCTTCTCAACTCCGTCCAACTGCCTGACTGACTCGATTTGCTCCGCGCTCGGCGCTTTATAGTGCGACAGGAGAAACCATATGCAGATTTTTGGATCAGGAATGGCTCAGGGGCGGAGCCACGCTCCCCATTGGACAGAGGAAAAGTGGGCGTGAATCATTCTTGATCCGCGAATCTGCATATAGCGATTATACTCCGACGCGCCTGGAGGCGGGGCCAAATCGCCCCACGCTCGCTGATAGGACGGAACAGAAGTGGGCGTGAATCATTCTTGATCCGATTTCTCGGAAAGGCTGGTGTTTTTGCACCCGCTGCTCGGTGCGCGCCCTGTACGAGTCCAGGATCGGTGCCCACAAGTGGCGCGGGAATGGCGGTGATGCGATGGTTGCGAGAGCGAGATGTGACGGTAAGGGTCGTGGCTGTTGGCGTTGTTGTTGTTGTGAAGCGGCGTTGCGGTTGGTGGTTGTTGTGTGATGGCTGTTGAGACGTGGTTGGTGGTGGTTGTGGTGGTAGTAATGGCGGCTGGTCCAAAATAAAGATAGTAAAAGAAAAACGGCTATCTAAAAGGGTCGCAGCCCGAATGAATAACATTTATTCCCTCTAAACAACGGGTTTGGGCTAACTACACATATACTTACGGAGATATCTCACCTACGGGACCTGAATGGTGGTTTGCGAATTTCGTCAACCACAACAATATATATATATATATATATATATATATATATATATATATATATATATATATATATATATATATATATATATATATATATATATATAAAAAATATATATATATTATGGATTTTAGAATCCGGTCTGATGAATGCATCCACACATCAAGGTCCTCAGACAGTTATTTTCTTAAATGCATGTTTAGATTAGCCCCATCCCCATGTCTAATGGGTTCTTAAATGTGATGCGTTGAGAAGGGTAAACGATCGATCCCCTCCCTTATGAGAAGCTTTTTTTTTTCTTTATGACAGACACGTTCATACACATTTCTTTCACGAGCTCTGAAGCCCGCCCTCATTTTTCCTCAGCAACATTCTTTCGCGAGCTCTGACGCTCGCCTTTTTTGAGAGTGCACGAGTCGTCATGGTAACCGTGCCCCAGTGGGGTGGGGTGAGCTTGGGATGGACGGTACCCCGTGGAGACGCCCCAAAGAAATAAAAAGACGTTTTGTGAGGAGAGGCATTCTATAGAGAGAGACGTTCGGGAGAGGAAAAGGCGAAAGAGGGACGTTCTGAAGCGAGACGTTTTGTGAGGAGATACGTTTTGAGAGTGGGGAAAAAGCGAAAGCGATACGTTCTGAAGAGAGAGAGATACGTTCTGAAGAAGAAAGAGATACGTTCTGAGATAATAAAAAAACGTGAACGAAAGAGGTACGAGAGAGAAGCCAGCAAGAAGCGGGCATTGGCGTGCAAAAGAGGAGAAGGAAGCGCGCGTGTGGGGGTCTGGCCAGCACCAAGAGCGAGACGGTTCGTCCTGCCCAGAGCTTCAGCAAGTGAGCGTGTGGACTGGCGTTCAAGGCTGCCCCGCGAGAGGCTGTACGACAAAGCCGGGTGCTGGCGACGGACGTGACACGCACGCATGCATTTCAGAACGTTTTTGCTTCACGGACGACTTTCTGGTGAGCGAGACGATTTTCTCCCCCCCCCCCCCCCCACCTGAATGATCCGTTGGGTACCCTTGTCTGTGTTTAGCTGTAAGTCAACCCCGTTAAGCTTCTGCTCTTTGTCTCTTTCCTGGCATTTTGATTGATTTTTCTTTGAAATTCTTTATTTACCTCAGCAAATAAAAGGTTCTTTTTATTTATTTATTTTATCATGAATAAATTATTTGTCGATTTCCAACCTGTGCGTGTTTGTCCTTTCTTTCATTGGTCTGGCATTGTTAACCTCCGCCATCGAAGATCGGAGGTTACCGTTTTCACCCCTTTCTGTTTGTTTGTGAACAGTATTAAGGAAAAACTCCTCGATGGATTTCGACGAAACTTGGTGGGGGGTGGGGTATGGTCCAAGGATCATGCTATTAGATTTTGGACTTAGTTTCCCCCCCCCCCAAAAAAAAAAATTGTAAGAGAAAAAATTTTTTTTTTTGCATTTCTACATGTTTTAAGTGATTTCCAACCCCCAGCCCCCCCCCAAAATTTAGAAAAAAAAATTTTTTTTTTTGCATTTCTACATGTTTTAAGTGATTTATAATCCCCCCCCCCCAAAAAAAAATTGTTAGAGAAAAAAAATTTTCAACTTATTTTTTCAACAAAATTTCGATTTCTTTTTTTGCATTTCTACATGTTTTAAGTGACTTCCAACTCCCCCCCCCCCCCACAAAAATAATGTTGGAGAAAAGAACTATAACTGTCAGCACTGTTGACATCATATTTAATGAATAAGATATAAGGTTCAGTATTGACCCAGCAGTTGAGTGACCCAGCAGTATTGGCGGTGGAGGTTTTGCACTCTCCTGAGTGCTCCCCCTCCAGTTTGAACTGAGATAGACTGGGAGGTAATTAGCACAGATTTGACCAAAAAATTGTCGGCACGCACCAGCGGTTAAAACGCTCGGCCGCCCCATTTCAAATCTAAGGTTAAATCAAAGCGTTAAAACGCTTTGCCGAGGGCGCGCAGGTAACCACATGGTCTCTAGTTAAACGGAATAATTAGACGGCAGACACTGGAATTCGTGGTTGACTGGGTGGCGTTCGTGGTTTTAAAACAACCCACTGTACCACAACGTTTAAAAGCCTGTTCGTGTTCTGAGATAAAATATAAACACGAGGCCTTGTCTCACAGAATAGTTCCTATTTTTTCACAGCATGACTGTCCAAAAACACTTCCTCATTTTCACAGCACGACCGTGTCAAAAAAACACTTCCTCATTTTCATGGCACGAACTGAAAACATTTGAAACAAAACTTTTTTATGGCGTGGTTTATGCACAAAAATGATTTGCAACTCAGGCGGTGGCCAGATGAGATCATTAAGAGAAGTTTATCATTTCGTAATGGCACAAAAGGGGTATCTTAAAAAATATAAAGATTCAAATGTTTTGTTTTTCAATATTTTAGATGGGGATTATTGTGCAAAGAAAATTAAACTATTGAAGGAATTTGAGAATGAACAAATGTTTATAGGTTCAATGAGTGAGCTAAACAATATGCATCGGTTATTTGATAAAGAGTGTCCCGAGGCTTCGACGTTTCAGATATTTCTTTAGAATCACCTTTAACAAATCACATTACGACTTTAATACTTGAACAAATCTTTATCTTGTTGCAAAGGTTATTTGAATAGAGAGCCCCTAGGTTAAAAGGGGAGACAAATAAATATACCTTGGGCTAAAAAGGGGATTTATTTTTTAGGGAAAAAAAAAGAAAAAATTCATCGCTGAAAATCCCCCATTCATTTACATGGGGAAAAGTGAGCCAGAATCAGTATTCTTACCCTACTGCTTTGAATATTAATTTATTTATTTATTTAAAGTTTATTGACCACCCACACTTGATCAAACACTAATCCTTTTGACTATGACTGAACAAATTATTGCATCTGCATTGCCTGGAGAAATTATTGGAGAACTGTAGCACACACAGTTCAACCAGCTTTTGATAAGCATGAATGAACAAGCATAGTAAGTCGGTCATGTCAAACGGAAACCCCCATGCTGAAGTAACTTAAAGTGTTCCACAAGTACCGCTTCCTCCTGCTCACCAAGAGCTGTTGGACGACCCGGTTTGCTGTAGTGTTTCGCATTAATTTTGTGTGACAACATCGCCAATGAGATGTTACATTTTATACTCGCTTTGCTCATGCTGAGATCACTGGATTTACTGCCCCAAGGCTTGTATTATCTGGTCTTCAGAGTTGCTTGCATGCCTAGCTTGGGTACATTTGTACGATCAAACAATCTTTCTGGGCAAATTATTTTCACCTAAAATATATATTCATTCAGTTTGATTGTATCGCCTTTTTTCATACTTTAAACAAGTTTCAAATCATTCATTTATATGCAAACAAAAATGTACTGTATTATGGGGCAGTATTGAACATTTCTCAAAGTTACCCCAAAATATGTTCAATGTTTCCGAAAAATATTCAACCTTATGCTGTCACAAAATAATAAACTACAGGAGTAGGTTAGTGTTGTACAGATCGTCACAAACAATTAAGGTAAAGTGTGGTTACACTAAGGGATCTCAGGCCAATACACATACCTTTGAGCAAGTCGAAGTTTGCACAACAAACATTCTGCCAATTTCAGGCTGCTATTTTGAAATTCACTACGGAACTAACGCAAAAATAAATGAAAATAATTCACAGTAAAAATAAGTATCATCAATACCTATACTATAAAACATCATTATAATTATAAAATACCTTCTTAAAGCAAGTAAATTGAAAAAAATTCCAAAGTTTCACCATTGTTTAAAGTAGCCCTACTATAAACAATCTATGGTACGTTAAAGATCCCATGTCATCTTTCACAAAGAGTGGGCGAGTTATCGCAGGCACCCTGAACAAATTACAAAGTCTTGTCCAAATCACCATTCAGGTGAACGTCAGAAGACTTGGGCCAAAAACCTTACCCAGTTAAAGTACCTGTAAGTAGTGTTAGCCAATCGATGTAACAATTACAGGCGAGCAAACCGAATCAAACACAATCATCACGTTTTGCCATTATTTTGATTTACAATGATTTACTTACTGTGCACACGCTCTCCACTCATTTCAGAAAGTTTGACGTCGACCTTGCATTTGGCCATGCTGTGTCCGAACTGGGAAGCTTACGGAGATTGCGATGAGGAAATACCATTGGGCTGGATGACAGTCACGTGGTCTTCAAACTACCGGCATTTGTTCCGAGAAATGAACAAATCACTTCCTTGTTTCACATTATTTGCATACTACACAATGACAACTTCTATTCATTCATGTCAGCATATAAAACATCGACCACACCTTGCACGTCATTATATCTTGTCCAAGTTTACAGTGACTGATGGTTTGGGCCAGGAGGCACATATACTGTGGTGTAGCCGACTTCTGCTGGAGCGTGCTATCATGCATTTTTCTCAATATAGAATCAAATAAATTTATTTGGTCATCCCTCACAAATGCTTGGTAGGTATAAATGTGGGACATGGTGGTTTCTATCAGGCTAAATTTGCTCGTGAACAATTTACTTTTTAATTAACATCAAATATTCGCAAATGCCATGATGGTTCGCCTGTGAAGGATTTAGGACTTTCCTTGACACATTCACATCTTTGTTTTGACAACACTGATGAGGCTCCTCACAGTTACATCTCCATCATTACATCCTCATTCATTCTCTCCCTCATTCTTTCATTCCTTTCTTGACTGCCAGGTAGCTATCACTTTGTTGGGGCGTGACTATGCCGCTGATGCTGTGCCCTTCTACCAGTACAATGGTACTCATTTCACCAAACTCAAAACGATGACAGGCTGAGTCAACCCCACCTGGTATTAATTCAGTGGCAACAGGGCTTGAACTCAGGACCCTGAGATCCAAAGCCAGCCATCCTAACCACAGAGCCAACACCAAGCGTGTGATGGAAGGTGACAATGTGTAAGAATTTGAGCCATACGTGTGCGTGTCAAGGCGCACATCTTCACTCAGCGCACACACCACCCTTCCTATACTCTTCATTTCAATTTTGTTTTGCATGACCAGTTGTGTGTTGCATGAGCAAACAGCTTGATTATATATCACTTGCCAAACAGCTTGCTTGATTAATAGCACTCAAGCAAGCACTCCAACGGAACAGAGCGCTCGGCACCACTTAACAACATGGTAGTCTCCATGTAATCAATGCTATTGTGGTACTCGAGCAAACACTACATCTGAGCCATAGTTTTCAGTTTTACTCGATTCTCTTCTGTGAACTTCCCTAAACAAATTTATTGGATTCGCTATATATGCTAGATATCCCTTATTGTCAGGTTTTCCGTGTGTGCGTTTGTGCGTTTGTGTGTGTGTGTGTGTGTGTGTGTGTGTGTGTGTGTGTGTGTGTGTGTGTGTGTGTGTGTGTGTGTGTGTGTGTGTGTGTGTGTGTGTGCGCGCGTGTGTGTCTGCAACGCGAGGCTCCACAGCACGAACCAGCGAACCGATTTCGATGAAACTTTGCCAACATGTGCAATATGTGCTGGGAATGTGAGCGTTTGAATTTCGTTGCCGAACAACCACCCGTTGCTGTGCAGCGGCCGAAAAACCGCGTACAGTATTTTCAATACTTGTCCTTCCGTTTTGAATGTAGAGAAATGAGACTTCGGAATTAAACACTTCGAGATATTTAGAAAATTTTACTTGAGCTGATTTTTGATTGAGGTTTTATTTTTCAAATGGTAGTCCTTCAAAAATCGGGTGTCTATTTACCGTCATTTTTATGAGGGGCTTAGGAAAGTGGGCGGAGCTTAGGAAAGTGGACGTGGTTGATGAAAAGTGGGAAGGGCGTAGGAAAGTGGGCGTGGCTTATGAAAAATATTGTGTGGCTCAGGAGGTGTAGTCAAACAAGAGCATTGAGAGAAGTTTATCGGGTTTTCCGTCCGTGTGTGTGTGTGTGTGTGTGTGTGTGTGTGTGTGTGTGTGTGTGTGTGTGCAACGCGAGGCTCCACAGCGCAAACCAGCAAACCGATTATTTTTCAAATGGTAGTCCTTCAAAAATAGGGTGTCTATTTACCGTCATTTTTTTATGAGGAGTGCCAGTTGGCAAAATACGCAATTTGGAAAAATCTTGCCAGGCAGAGGAACAATTGTATGTGAACCAATACGTCTTGGCAATGAATCTTCGTCGGTGGATCGGTCAGAATGAAAAGCATCGTATCCAGCCTTTCGATCCTTGCGAATCCCTCGTCGCCTACCGGCTTGTTGTGTTATCAGTGGCTACAGAGTACGAGGAAGAGGAAAAGAAAGATAAATACGTAAATTGGGAGTCTGAAGGAGGAGCTCCCTGCCAAGCTTATTTATGGACCTACCATTGTGCATTTCAGGGAGTAGGGGGTTTGGTATTGGCTTGGTTTTTTGGAGAGTAGGGGTTAGGGACATCCATCTGATTGGATGTTCTCCACTGATGCGTCATCACATCCCACCTGTCGAGGTGGAAGGAGCCTGTTCAGTGTTCAGCTCTCCAATTGTAAGCCAAAACCATGGGTGAGAACAAACTTCTCGGTGTCAGATAGGGTATAGTCTGACAAATTGCAAACATGCTGTTACGATTGTGGAAATTCACATTACACAATAAAGAGTCCTCAGGTGAGATACTGTATATCGATAAGTCCATGTGTAGTTAGCCCACACCCATTGTATAGAGGGAATTTATGTGATCCATCCAGGCTGCGACACTTTGAGTTAGCCATTTTTCTGTTCTATCTTTTATTTCAAACAAACAGCATCTCAACAACCACGCCATCCCCACCACAGCACCAACCACACTACAACCACGCCACCTCCACCACCTACGCTACCACATCGTCGCCACTCAACATTCAATAAGCATCGTGTGGTCACGATCTCCGCGGAAGAACAAAAACCACCAACGATACTCGTGGGCTTTTCCCGCCATTTTTCCCCGCGCTTGGTGTGAAGGAAGGGGGGAAGGGCAGCTCGCCACCTATTGGTGGATGAACAGCGTGAGGCAGTCGGGGTGAGGGAACGCCCCTTTTTGGGAACCTTCTCGTAGGAGGGTGGAGCCGAAAACGGGGCGGGGTGAATGGGTGGAGCCGGCCCCTACAAAAGGGACGAATGAGTTGGTTCGGGGGTTTCTTGGTTGGTTGCTCGGTTGGTTCGGAGTTGTGTGGAGTTCGAAGTGAGCCTTCTGGTTCGGGTCACGAGCTCGTGGTTCCTGCCCTGTTCGGCGATCCTCGCGCGGGCCCTGGGACCCCGTGCACGAGCGTGGGAAGTAGCGCCGAACGAGCACCGTCCGTTCCCCCAAGAGCCCCGTCCGAGCTGTCGGGCGGATGACGCGAGCTACGCGTGGGAGAAGGACTCAACGTGCCCAGGGAAGTCGCGACTTCCTTTTCTTTTGGGGTTTTGTGTAAATGTCTGTGGGTGGCGCCAGTCCGTAAAGTAGAACTGTGTAAGTGTTGCCATGTGCAAGTCTTATTCGGTATTAACTCTGCGTCGTTCTTGCTTTTGTTTCCTTTGCACGAAAACTGTATGGCTGTATATACGTGCTTGCTTTGTGTCTGTGTGTGTGAATAAAGTGCTGCTTGTTGAACCGTTTTCCCGCTTCGCTTCGTCTTTTCCTTTTATTGAACCTCCATCTTGCATCACGAAAGGGGTTCGTCGTGGGTTTAAAATGCCCGGTAATTAATCGGAACCGTTAAGGCTGACGATAACTCCACTCGGTTATCCCTGTAATACGGAACGAACCGCTTAAGCGGTTCGTGTCCGGAGTCGGCCTGTGGCGTGGTACGATCGCCCGGTCAACCACTCGCGCAGGTACTTAGGTAGGTCGAATTTGGCGAGCAACCCTATCCTGCGTGGGTGGGCAATTGGCACGATTGTGGTGAGGTTAAACCCCCAACCGTGACTAGCTCCCGGCGTTGTTCCAAGAGGGTCACGACTGAATTGTCCGTTTCGGTGGGTGAGGCGGCCGCCATTCGAGTTACGTGGCCGATCGCACGCCAGCGGGCACGAATTCGCAACAATACTTAGAAGAATCACGAATGATAGAACCAAAATGTTTCACTCACTGAACAGAACAATTGGATGGCTGAACACTGAACAGGCTCCTCCCACCTAAACTGGTGGGAGGTGATGACGTATCAGTAGAGAACATAAAATCAGAATTGACTTTGTTGATAGGTGTCTATTAGAGTGTTCTTCTTCCTTACCTCGTTCACTTTGTGCAAATTTCACCTGACGAGAGCACAATGAAAAGCTGTGTGATTTTCTTCTTAGTCTGCTTTACGGTAATGTCCTACAAATGTCTCTGTTTATGACGATATAAAAAAGAATGCAGATTCAAAAAATTCAATTATTCTGGTTGCCACACCATGTATCGGATCAGGTTTGTTCCCCATCACGACTGGATGATAATTTCGAAGGTTCACATCGATTGATGCAGTGGTTCAAGAGAGAGCATTAAAAAAAATTTTTCCTTCAATTCAATATGGCTGCCAAACCATGTGACCTATCAATAATTCATGAACACTCCAATATCCCCAAGGGTTTGGGAAGACATGTGTGACATTTCTCATCGATCTGTTCAGCTATTTCAGAGAAGATTTTCGAAGGTTTTTATTTTTTTAACAATATATGGCTGCCAAACCACATCACCGATGACGTCATAAATTTTTTTCTCTTGACCAATTTATCCGCAGTAGACCCTAAAAAATATTCATACTGATCGGACATAGCATTCTACCTTTGCAATTATGACATCATAAAAATTAAAAAAAAAAATCACATTCCCATGTGGAGTACTTGACATGTGCCAATTTTCAACTTTTCCCATGTAGAGGTTTTGGAGTTACAAGCCTCGCATTTCGAGGGGTTTCCCACACGAACCTGTGTGCTCTACTCGCCCGTAACCCACGCCGCAGAATCCCCGATGACGTCACTCGCACCCCGAACCCGCGCGATTTCTCGCGCAAGCCAGGGCACGCATAACGTATCGGGGAAACTGCTTCGCGCGCTCTGTGAACAAAACGTGCTGCGCAGGCCACACGGAGCTCTACACACATGCTCGCCTGGAAAACCCATCCGGTCCGAATTCAACAATTTCCAGCCTAACTTCTGTCCGTCCGCGGGGTTGGCTTGTATCCACCGCGGACGTTTTCCGGACCGGATTTCACTTGCGTAGGCGCGCACGTGGCGGTCTCGTGCGAAGCACAGTGCGGACCTCGCGCGCGCTGCTGTGCGAATCCGGCGCGGTTACCAAAACAGCAACGGCCGCTACACAGCCCTTGTCAATTCTCTGGCGCCGTCTTCATCGCAATTCCACGCACGCACTCTCGCGTGCCATGACGCTTACCCACCTCGCTATGACATTCGGACACGTGGTTGCGGTTTCCTGCAAACCAACCGCCATTTCCGTTTCATACAGTGCCCTCACACACGCGGTTCCTCTCACACACGGTGCTTCTCCCATACACGCCTTTTCACTCACACTATACGCACGTTTCAACACGCATTTCACCACACACTCCGGGACAATTACTTTGGTGAAATCGGGCTTCCACAAGGGGTCCCGGGGCCTCTATACCCCCCCAAGCTGCGTGTGCACCCGTTCACACCACACACCCCCTCAACTTCGTTCGGCACGATCGGACCCACCTCGTCGCGATCCGCGTCAAGGGGGCATATTCCCTCCCCTCGTTCCTGGAGGAGGAGGTTCGTGTGCCGGGCTGTGCATCTTTGAGTTAGCCGTTATTCTTTCTCTATCTTTTATTTTAAACAAACACATCTCCTCAACAACAACTCAACAACCACGGCATTTCCACAAACAACATCTCCTCAACAACTCAACAACCATGTCATCTCCACAACACATTGACTCCTCGATAAACACCATAACATCCTCGACAGCGGCAAAGTGCCGTCGGTGTGAACTCGTGCCACGGCAGGCAGGGCGATTTCAACCACGTCCGCGTGTGATCAGCCGCTTTCACAGCAAAATCGGATCAGAATGGCCTTACCCTCAGAAGGAGCTGGCCAATCAGAAGTGAGAGGGGCAGGGCCAGCCAGGGGTGAAGATTCAAAGGTGAAAGGGGGAAGGCGCCAATGATTGGTGGCGAAACCTTCGGCGGCTTCTCCCCTCGGGGCTATAAAAATCCGCGTTAGGACGCTGACAGAGCAGTTGAGTCGTTGGGCAGTTGGTTGGTGGTGAAGCTGATGAGCCGAGGTGGTTGTTCGACGGGTCGTTCACCGGTGGAGCCTGGAGTCGTCGGAGCGAGCGGCAGCATCAGAGCGTGGGGGTCCGGGCAGACAGCCCTGATACGGTCGGGCGACGCCGAGGAGTGAACGGGGTCGAGAGGAGCATCATCTCTGAAAGAGCAAAGGACCCGTTCGTTCCTCCGAAGCGTCACCGGCCAGGCTCGTAAGAAGGGGCCGCGACGACGCCGGGCCACCAAGGCCGACCAAGCAGCCATACAAGCTGCCCATCAAGCTGCGCAAGCGACTGGCGCGTTCGTGATGCACCGGACCGAACAGAGACGGCAGGGGTCGCCGATCACAAAAACCATCAAGTCACCACCAGGGCGGCGAGGTAACCTGCCCGGCCTCTCGGAGCTTTTCGGTCATCCCGGCTCTGAGGAATATTAAAGGCTTACGAGCCCGTGTCTTTTCTTTCTTGGGTTTTTGTATGAAAGTCTGTGGCGCCTTGTCTTTAAGTAGAATTGTTGTTAAATGCCTGTATATACTTGCATTCCGATAGAACTCGGCTGTAGGCTTTTTGCTCGTGTCTTTTTCCCCATCCCCCCATTCATTGCATTACGTGTGAAAATAAATCCCCCATTGTTGAACTTGAACCTGCTCGTCGCGTCCTTTCCTGTATTGACTGCCATGGTGCGCTCGGGATATTAACTGGCTTTAAAGGCTGATAAAAGTGATCATTTGGTCCGACAGGATTTGGCGATTTATAACCGCTCGGCTTCGCATACGGAACGAGCCGCTTAAGCGGCTCGTTTTCGTGCAGGTCCCGTTGAGGTATAAACACCCGGTATTTCTGTCCGCGCGAATAATTAGGTACATTGATAATTCGGCGATCGACCCTGTAGTACATGAACAGAATAATTGGCTAGTTTATGATGCGTTAAGGCATCCGTGACTGGATTTCGGCGTTGATCCGGAAGGTCACGACTGGATTGTGGCCTTTGGTGGACGTACGACCGCGATTTGGCTAGAACGGTCGTCCGCACGCCGAAAGCGTTGGAAAACCACAACAATATATATATATACATATATATATATATATATATATATACACATATACATATATATATACATATACATATATATATACATATATATATATATATATATATATACATATATATATATATATATATTGTTATGGATTTTAGAATCTGGTCTGATGAATGCATCCACACATCAAGGTCCTCAGACAGTTATTTTCTTAAATGCATGTTCAGATTAGCCCCATCCCCATGTCTAATGGGTTCTTAAATGTGATGCGTTGAGAAGGGTAAACGATAGATCCCCTCCCGTATGAGAAGCTTTTTTTTCTTCTTTACAACAGACACGTTCATACACATTTCTTTCACGAGCTCTGAAGCCCGCCCTCATTTTTCCTCAGCAACATTCTTTCGCGAGCTCTGACGCTCGCCTTTTTTGAGAGTGCACGAGTCGTCATGGTAACCGTGCCCCAGTGGGGTGGGGTGAGCTTGGGACGGAGGGTACCCCATGGAGACGCCCCGAAGATATATAAAGACGTTTTGTGAGGAGAGGCATTCTGTAGAGAGAGACGTTCGGGAGAGGAAAAGGCGAAAGAGGGACGTTCTGAAGCGAGACGTTCTGTGAGGAGATACGTTTTGAGAGTGGGGAAAAAGCGAAAGCGATACGTTCTGAAGAGAGAGAGATACGTTCTGAGATCATAAAAAAGCGTGAACGAAAGAGGTACGAGAGAGAAGCCAGCAAGAAGCGGGCATTGGCGTGCAAAAGAGGAGAAGGAAGCGCGCGTGTGGGTGTCTGGCCAGCACCAACAGTGAGACGGTTCGATCCGCCCAGAGCTTCGGCAAGCGAGCATGTGGACTGGCGTTCAAGGCTGCCCCGCGAGAGGCTGTACGACAAAGCCGGGTGCTGGCGACGGACGTGACACGCACGCATTTCAGAACGTTTTTGCTTCACGGACGACTTTCTGGTGAGCGAGACTATTTTCTCCCCCTCCCCTCCCCCTGAATGATCCGTTGGGTACCCTTGTCTGTGTTTAGCTGTAAGTCAACCCCGTTAAGCTTCTGCTCTTTGTCTCTTTCCTGGCATTTTGATTGATTTATCTTTGAAATTCTTTATTTACCTCAGCAAATAAAAGGTTCTTTTTATTTCATATTTTATTATTAATAAATTCTTTGTCTATTTCCAACCTGTCCGTGTTGTCCTTTCCTTCATTGGTCTCGCATTGTTAACCTCTGCCATCGAAGATCGGAGGTTACTGTTTTCACCCCTTTCTGTGTTTGTTTGTTTGTTTGTTTGTGAACAGTATTACGGAAAAACTCAACGGATTTCGACGAAACTTGGTGGGGGGGGGGTTAGGTATGGTCCAAGGATCATGCCATGAGATTTTGGACTTGGTTCCCCCCCCTGCCCCCCCCAAAAATAATTGTTCGAGAAATTTTTTTTTTTTGCATTTCTACATGTTTTAAGTGATTTCCAACTCCTCCACCCCCCCCCCCCCCAAAAAAAAATTTGCAACTTTTTTTTCAACAAAATTTCGATTTCTTTTTTTTGCATTTCTACGTGTTTTAAGTGATTTCCAACCCCCCCCCCGCCCCCCAAAAAAAAATGTTGGAGAAAAGAACTATAACTCTGTCAGCACTATTGACATCATATTTAATGAATAAGATATAAGGTTCACTTGAGTGACCCAGCAGTATTGGCGGCGGAGGTTTTGCACTCTCCCGAGTGCTCCCCCTCTCGTTTGAACTGAGGTAGACTGGGAGGTAATTAGCACAGATTTGACCAAAAAATTGTCGGCACGCACCAGCGGTTAAAACGCTCGGCCGCCCCAATTCAAATCGAATCACATAATATTGGTGCTTTGCCGAGGGCGCGCAGGTAACCACATGATCTCTAGTTAAACGGAATAATTAGACGGCGGACACTGGAATTCGTGGTTGACTGGGTGGCGTTTGTGGTTTTAAAACAACCCACTGTACCACAACGTTAATTGAGAGCGGTGGCCCCAGGTCCGGCTCTACCGAGGACATCCGGGGATTCATCCCCCTGAGTGACAAGCTGGAGTCTCGGTACCCCCCCCCCCACCGCAGCAACTGGTGTCGGGAGTGGGAGATTTTTCGAACCCCTTGTTCAATAAATTCGTGTCAGGTCGTGGACCTGTGGTGCACTTCACGCACCTCAAAATTCAGAGCAGTGAGACCAAATTTTAGTTAAATTTATTGGGACGGACAATGGCGGACCAACACGGGGATGTCCCGGTGGGCCCTGTAGATGATGTAAGTATGGATACGGAATTGACCCAGGACTTGCATGAAGTCACAATGGAGGGTTAAGAGGAAGCAATGGGAGATGGAAAATAACCCCCACCCTCGGTCTCTGGAAAATGCAGCAGCGATAACACAGAACGCCGGTTTATCGCCACCAGTGCAGCCCGAGAATGACATGATTTTTGTTGAATAGAAACAAGCCAATTTCACTGTTGAGGCTTTAATTCACTCAATCAAGGTGATATCTGAAAGCATAAACAAAACACAAGTATAAACATTAACAATCGTAATAAGGCAGTAAATGGTAAAGGCGATACATTACTTTAACGAGATCAACTCACGTCTCACCTAATCACATTACGAAGACACGGGAAATGCCCAGATCTCCTCACAGCTTCACACTCGATGTGTAACGCGTGACGTTGCACGACTCGTGACCTCACAGCTTCCAACAACAACAACAACAACAACAACAACAACAACAACAACACTTTAAAGATTCATTACATTCACCCCACCTCTAAAGTTCAACCAAATATCTCCCAAGATATTCAGGAGGGCATCTGATCCGTTCAAATTGCCGCAATGGGGACTGTTTAACTGATGACAAGGGTGCAGTTGCACTCGTTTCCTCAGCGAAAGTCTGTTTCTCTGCCGTTGGAGAATTTCTCAGTGTTACCTCTCCATTTTCGAAACCAGCCTGCTGTTGCTCCACAGGTAGGGCATCACCCATTACGTTCCGGAGGTGGAACATCACCCGGAGGTGCCAAATGTCGCAGTGATGCAGTGGTCTCCCGGCCATCAGAAAGTCTGATGTGGGCATACTCCGGATTTGCATCAATGGGTTAGACTTCATCCACCAAGGGATCATACTTGCTCTGGCGTACTTGTCTTTTCATCAGCACAGCGCCAGGAGAAGCCAACCAGGTGGGTATAGAATTTCTGCTGGTAGCTAAACAGTCGTTCATGTGGAGTGGCATTAGGATTAGTGGATGTGGAGAGTAGCGACCAAACAGAATGCAGAGTATCAGCGAGAACAGCCTCCCACTGCGCAGTCTTCAGTTCTCACGACTTAAGCGCAAAAGGCCCAGTCACACCTTGACGTTTTAGCCAACGTATGCCGATTTTTGAAATTTTTTTCTAAAACGCTGGCACACGTTGAATACGTTATGGGTAAGTTTTGATAGCATTGAGAGCACGCTGAAAAACACTGCCATACGTCGTTGTACGCTGGCTTTAAACATTGTACTTTTCGGTTGTCCTCACATTTTTGCATGCTTGAAATTTCACGACGTATGCCGGCGTATGACTCACACGTTCCGCTACGCTGGCCACAAGTTGTATGCACGGTCTGCGATCGTTGACAGACGTCAACACATGCTACTTGTAAGTTAATCATAAGTTGAGACATGCCGAGGTAATGCTTAGCGTACCCGAAACTTATTTCTAACCTATGATTAACGTGTTGTTGGCACGTTAAGCGATCGTTGCCACACGTCGACAGACGTTACTTTTAAGTTACTCATAGGCTGAAAGACGTCGGTATAATGGATCGTCCTTGCGTCAGCGTCCACGGCCACGGCCAGGACACTTATTTGCAGCATTCTTCAAACTTTTCTTCGGCATGACGAGGATGTTCACACTTCGATGTCTAGCTTGGCTATGATTCCAATTGTCCATCGGCAGCGTCTATTTAAAATAGTCGAGTTTGAGCGTTTTTACACGTTCAGAAGAAACGCTTCAAATTTCCAAACCCCAGCGTCAAAAAACAAAGGCGAGTGACAGCAATTTAAATCGTTCATTGTAAACAATGAAAATAGTTGAGTGGTACCGTTTAAAAGTCGTTGAGTGTAAAAAAATCCAATTGTTGAGCGCAAGCGTCTACTTTCAATAGTGGAGTTTGAGCGATTTAGCACGTTCAATAGAAACGATTCAAATTTCTGAGCGCCAGCGTCAAAAAACAAAGGCGAGTGACAGCAATTTAAATCGTTCATTGTAAACAATGAAAATAGCTGAGTGGTACCGATAAAAGTCGTTGAGTGTAAAAAAAAATCCAATTGTTGAGCGCAAGCGTCTACTTTCAATAGTGGAGATGCAGCCATTTAAATCGTTGAGTGGCAGCCTATGAATAGCAAACCCCACGTCACCGGCAAAGATAAACTGCCGTACGATATGGATAAGTTAGGCTATCGTTGGGCATAGTTTGTGAACGCCGGCTACATGATAATTATTCGTTGGTATACCGTATCTATAAGTTATCGAAGCGCTCTATGCACATTATTAGTTCATTGTGCATTTGTCCAACCCGTTATGAATAGACCTAAATCGTAAAAACAAGCCATAGCTCATTGTTGAAAAAGCCCCATAAAAAATTAGCCGCGAAGAACTTCGAACAATGGTGCAAAGATGTCTTTATTTATTTATTTTTGTCGACCGGAAGACGTCATTGGAATACGTCTACATACGTCAATGTGTGTTGGGACTACGTAAAGAATTGGTTCAAAGCACGTCAAACATAAGTTAGAAATAAGTTTCGCGTAAAAAAGACATTACCGCGACGTGTTTCGACTTATGAGTAGCTTATAAGTAGCCTTTGTGGACGTGTGTAAGCGTCCGCATATCGTGTGTACAACTTATCCCCATCGCATGCGGAACGTGTGTCATACGCCGAGTACGTCGTAAAATTTTGAACATGTTTAAAATTTCTTGACGTACTCTACTTACTACGACGTATGATAGCATACTTTAGCGTTGTACTCACGTATACCAAACTTACTCATACCGTATTTGACGTGCCCCAAATTTTAGACACATTTTTCTTAGGTCGGCATACGCTGGCAAGATCGCCAAGGTGTGACTGCGATGTTGACACTTCCATTTCTATGGCAGTTATGATTCGAATCGTTGTGCGTCAGCCTTTTAATAGGCTACGTCACGACATCGTCGGCGATGCGTGCAACGCGCTATGCCTAAGTTAGACTATCGTTGGGCATAGGTTGTGTAGGCCGACAACAGGTTCAGCATTCGTTGGTATAAGTTATTTATAACACAACGAAACGTTCCGTGTCTGTTACTAATGCGTTATACATAAGACCAAGTCGCTATGAATACGTCTGAATCTTTAAAAAAAAACATCAAAAGTTCAACGTAAGCCAGCGTTTTACATAAATTTTAATACGTTGCCATCGCTGGCTAAAACGTCAAGGTGTGACTGGGCCTTAAGGTCACAGCTTTCCAGATGATACCATTGTAACTTTCCACCAGTCCGTTTCCTTGTGGGTTAAAGCCAGTAGTTTGATTGGTGGCAATGCCGCGTCCATGCAGAAACCATTTGAATTCTTTGGACATAAAGGAAAATCCTCAGTCAGAGTGTATATAAGAAGGCATACCAAAGATTGCAAATAGTTGGCAGAGGCATTTTATGATGGTTGCTGAAGTCATGTCAGCACATGGAAAGGCAAAGGGAAACCTTGAAAATTAATCAACAACAGTTAAGATGTAGCGATTGTCTGCCACTGATGGCAAGGGTCCTTTAAAATCGATGTTTAGCCTCTCGAAAGGCAAGGTAGCTTTGATGAGATTACTTGGGATGGCCTTATGGAATCTCGGTTTGAGGTCAGCGCAGACTGGACAAGATGCACTCATCCTTTTAACTTCTTTGACAGAAAAGGGTTGATTTTGGCAGCGCACGAAGTGGGCCATCCTTCTTACACCTGGATGGCATAAGGAGTTGTGGAGATCTTGCAAGGTTTTGCCGTTAATAGCTGAACAGCAAATATGTCAAAAAATGACATCATTTGGAGCTGAAGAAGTTAGGTTTCCGGGCTACTTCCCTACGTTCAAGGTTTGTGGGCAAATATATCATCGAGCCGGGGCCATTTTTCCACAACCCGGAGAAGAACCGAAGTTTCTTCAGATCTATTTCATGGGCGATCACAATCAGGAAGCTCAACGTAGGTGTTGCGTTGTTGAAGATGTCCGTCTCGAGTTGGTTTTGGACTTGCAAAAGATGTTGCATGAAACTAACAACATCGTAAGAAGTTTCAAAACAGCCTTAGAACAGGCTCCCAGTGAAGACATGAGGCTTGTAATTCATGCTGGTAGAACTCCTGCTGGAAAGCATGAGAGAAGATACAACGCCCCACAAGTAAATGAAGTGGCCATCATCATTGGGCAAGAATTCAATCGGCGTGACATTGTCATACACTGCAGAAATGACCAACTGCAGAGAATCAGTGAGACACACCGCTCCTATGATGCCCTGCAGTACCCGTTGATTAACTGGGAAGGACAAGATGGCTATTGCTTCCATGTATGGCAGTTCAATCCCATGACCGGACTAATGAATGTTGGAAAAAAAAGTATCTGCTAATGATTACTATGCATACAGAATCATGCACAGGCAAAATAGTTTCAATATTATTTTGTGTTGTCGCCAACTGTTTCACCAGTATGTAGTTGATATGTATGCTAAAATTGAGTCTGAACGACTACTATTCATCAGAACTCATCAGCAGCAGTTACGCGTGGCTGATGATATACATCTCCGTGATTCTCTAACCAATGACGACCATGCAAATGATGGTCAATTAGTTATATTACCATCATCATTCACTGGTGGACCACGGTATATGGCAGAACGCACTCAAGATGCAATGACCTATGTTCGAACTTTTGGAAGACCGGACCTTTTCATAACTTTAACCTGTAATCCTCAGTGGCCAGAAATTGTCAAAGAACTATTACCAGGACAAGTCGCACATGACCGACATTATCTAATAGCGAGTCTTTCAGAGGAAAGTCATTCAGTTGATAGATCTTATGACGAAATTTAACGAGTTTGGGTCTGTTGCTGCCTACATGTATACCATAGAATGGCAAAAACGTGGTCTTCCACACGTACATAGCCTTTTTTGGCTCAGAGAAAAACTGAGACCCACCCAGATTGACTCAGTTATTCGTACTGAATTGCCCAACCCAGAAGAGGATCCGTTTTTGTACGCTATTGTGAAACGTCATATAATCCATGGTCCATGTGGTAATAAATAGCAAGGCACCCTGCATGAGAAATGGAAAATGTGGAAAGAGGTTCCCTAGAGAACTCCTCCACGAAACGCAGTCGGATAAGGATGGATATCCGTTGTATCATAGGCGGGAACCTGATGATGATGGATTTGAAATAACGGTTAAAGTTCACAGTATTCCTGAACCCGTCATTGTTGATAATAAATGGATAGTTCCATATATCCCATTACTCTCCACTATTTTCAATGCCCATTTCAATGTTGAGTACTGCAATAGTGTAAAAGCTATCAAATACATCTGCAAATACATTCACAAGGGCAGTGATCAAGCCGTAGTAACCATTGAGAAAAACGACATCAACGAGGTTCAAAAATATGAAAATGGTCGATATATATGCAGCAATGAAGCCATATGGAGGATATTGAACTTCCCCATTACTGGCAGGTTTCCTCCAGTTATTCACCTGACAATTCACCTTGAGAACAGACAGAGAGTTTATTTTACAGATCAAAATGTCCAACAACAAGCGGAAGAACCTCCAATTTCTAACTTACTGGCATTTTTCAAACTTTGCGAAATTGATGACTTTGCTCGAACTCTACTGTACGCTCAGGTGCCAATGTATTTCACTTGGAACTCGAGTCGGAAACGTTGGAACAGGAGGAAGCAAGGTTCAGAAGTTCCAGGATATCCCGGTATTTACAAATCTGATGCATTGGGTCGACTGTACACAGTACATCCCAATTATTTTGAGTGTTTCTGCGTCCGCCTCCTCCTGCATGTGAAACGAGGTCCAGTGAGTTTCATAGACCTGAGAACAGTGGACGGGCAAATTTGCAGCACATTCCGTGAAGCTTGCAATCTCCTCGGACTCCGAGAAGACGATGCCCATTGGAACACCACGCTTGAAGAGGCAACTGTCTCTCAATCCCCATCGACCATGAGGTATCTATTTGCTATTATGATAACTGCGTGTGAGATGTCAGATCCCAAGATCCTATGGGACATTCACAAAGAGGCCCTGTCTGAGGATGTAAAAAACAGAGTCCAAAGAGAACATCCCCAAGAGGACATCCAGGACACACCAGATATGTTCAATGAGGCTCTGATATACATTGAAGATTTGGTATTATACATGAGCGGGAAAGATTTAACTAAGTAGGGACTTCCCTCTCCTTATAGGTCTGAAAGCGCAACCATCAGTAGAGAATGGTTCCGTGAAACAAACTACAACACAGATACTCTCGCAATGTTTGTTTGTGAAAATGAGCCGCTTCTGGTACAGGATCAGAATAATGCATATCAACTGATTTCTGAAGCGGTTCAAGAGGGAAGTGGTGGGATATTTTCTTGGATGCCCCGGGTGGTACTGGCAAAACATTTGTCCTCAACCTTTTGCTTGCTAAAGGCCCAGTCACACCTTGACGTTTTAGCCAGCAATGGCAACGTATCAAAATGTATGTAAAACGCTGGCTTACGCTGAACTTTTGATGTTTTTTTTTTAAAAGATTCGGACGTATTCATAACGAGTTGGTCGTATGCATAACATATTAGTAACGGACACAGAACGTTTCGTTGTCTAATAGATAACTTATATCAACGAATGCTTAGCCTGTTGTCGGCGTTCACAACCTATGCCCAACGATAGTATAACGTATGCATAGCACGCTGCATGTATCACCAACGGTCACGTGGTGTAGCCTATTAAAAGGCTGCCGCACAATGATTCAAATCATAACCGCCGGAGAAATGGAAGTGTCAACATCGCAGTCACACCTTGGCGATCTTGCCAACGTATGCCGACCTCTGAAAAATGTGTCTAAAATGCTGGCGCACGTCGAATACGGTATGGGTAAGTTTGGTATACGTGAATAGAACGCTAAAGTACGCTATCATACGTCGTTGTAAGTGCAGTACGTCTTGAAATTTTAAACGTGTTAAAAATTTTACGACGTACTTGCCGTATGCCTCACACGTTCCGCATGCGATGGGAATAAGTTGTACGCACGACATGCGATCGTTGGCACACGTCGACAAAAGTTACTTGTAAGTTACTCATAAGTCGAAACACGTCGAGGTAATGGTTAGCTTCAGTGTTCCAGACTCCCTGTTTTTTATTTTTTATTTTTTCTTCGGTATGACGGTGATGTTGACACTTCGATTTCTAGTGCGGTTATAATATAATATAATTAATGGGCTGCTGCTCAACGATTCAAATCATAACCGCACTAGAAATCGAAGTGTCAACATCACCGGCATACCGAAGACAAAAAAAACGAAAAAAAAAAAACAGGGAGGCTGGAACACTGACGCTAACCATTACCTTGACGTGTTTCGACTTATGAGTAACTTACAAGTAACGTGTGTGGACGTGTGTCAACGATCGCGTAACGTGCCAACAACACGTTACTCATAGGTTAGAAATGTTTCGGGTATGCTAAACATTACCTCGACATGTTTTGACTTATGATTAACTTACAACTAACGTGTGTCGACGTGTGTCAACGATCGCATAACGTGCTTACAACTTATGGCCAGCGTAGAGGAACTTGCGAGTCATACGCTGGCATAAGTCGTAAAATTTCAAGCATGCTAAAATTTGAGGACAACCGCAAAGTACAACGATGAAAGCCAGCGTACTATGACGTATGGCAGTGTTTTTCAGTGTGCTCTCCATGCTTCCAAAACTTACCCATAACGTATTCGATGTGTGACAACGTTTTAGACAAATTTTTCAAAAAACGGCATAAGCTGGCTAAAACGTCAAGGTGTGACTGGGCCTTAAGATGAGGAGCCAGAAAAAGATTGCATTAGCCGTTGCTTCATCCGGTAGAGCCGCAACACTACTTTCAGGTGGCCGCACAGCGCATTCTGCTTTCAAATTGCCTCCGACTTAGCTACAATGGAATATCCGGTTTGTGGCATTGGCAAACAGCAAAAGTGCTGAAGAATTGCAACCTCATAGTTTGGGATGAAGGTACGATGTCGCCGAAGGATGCATTCGAAGCATTAGATAGGACTATGCGAGATTTAAGAGGAGTAGACCTGCCTATAGGTGGAGTTACGCTGGTTATTTCTGGCGATTTCAGACAAACTTTACCTGTAGTACCCCGTGGCACTCCAGCTGATGAAATGAAAGCCAGTATAAAATATTCATACATCTGGACATTCGTACAAAACTATCCATCTTACAACAAATATGAGGGTCAAATTATATGGCGATTTAGATGTTGGCAATTTTGCACAATTACTTCTCAAACTTGGAAATGGTGAAATCCTGAACACAAATGATGTAATATCAATTCCAGATTACTGTGGTACAATAGTTTCATCGATGGAAGAATTAGAGGCTCATGTGTATCCCAATTTAGCGACTAATTACAAAAACATACAGTGGCTCTGTGAAAGAGCAATCCTGGCTCCACTTCATGAAACAGTCCGTGTAATAAACCATCAGTTATTACAAGTAGTTCCAGGCGAACTACATAGTCACAAGTCTATTGACACCACACTGGATACTGAGCAAGCCGTACATTATCCCACAGAATTTCTAAACTCATTGGAATTACCAGGATTGCCTCTGTACAATCTGTCGTTAAAAGTTGGATGCCCTATTATGTTATTACGTAATCTAGATGCACCAAAACTTTGCAACGGAACTAAATTGATTGTGAAAAGACTACTACCACATGTAATTGAGGCCACTATCATGACAGGATGTGCGAAAGGAGAAGATGTATTCATTCCGCGAATTCCACTCATTCCATCAAATTCAACGATTTAATTTAAGAGACTACAATTTTCTGCATGCCTGTGCTTTGCGATGTCTATCAATAAGGCACAAGGACAGTCATTGAAAATAGCAGGGCTGGAATTATCCACTCCTTGCTTTTCCCATGGTCAGCGATATGTGGGATGCTCCAGAGTGGGATCATCGGAGGCTTTATACATATTGGCCCCAGAGGGGAAGACATCAAATATTGTTTATCCTCGAGCACTCCACTAAAATTATTGAGCTACTTCAGTTATTTAAATAAACAGGAATAGGATGTGCGATGAAGGAAATACATGTTGCTGGTGAAAAATAAAAATGGTGGTGGGAAATAAAAAAAATGGTGGTGGTGGTTTATATATATATATATATATATATATATATATATATATATATATATATATATATATATATATATATATATATATATATATATACATATTACAGATATAAATAGAATGGTGATGGAGTATGGCGTATGTGTATAATATTTTATAATTAAATGATTATGGGCTATGTAGATATTTTATAGAATGGTTATGGGCGTAGGTACGTTGTAACTTCGTATACATAATATAACAATTTTTATCAGGATAACAGACGTAAATAAATCAAATACGCTGGGCCAGGCTGGGTTATGCCCGACGTATAAATTAAGTCGCAAATGATGACATGAAACCAGCCTCACATTGTTGAGGCATTTTGGTTTTATCTGATGCGGCAATAAATCTTAACATTTTTGAACGAGAGTCTTCTGCATATAAAACATGGCGGGGAAAATATAATATTATAATGGTGATGAAAAAAAAAATGAACCGATGTCACCCCCAGGGTGACCAGTATCTTGCCAAAATGTGAACATGAGTGACTTATTTAAGGTCACACTGAGGTGAACAGAACTGCTATCCACTAGGAGGGACTCCTTGAGGAATATCTGCCTACGAGAGATTCCGATGATAA
The DNA here is from genome assembly GCF_056783735.1 of Eptatretus burgeri. Taxonomy (NCBI): domain Eukaryota; kingdom Metazoa; phylum Chordata; class Myxini; order Myxiniformes; family Myxinidae; genus Eptatretus; species Eptatretus burgeri. The sequence continues at coordinate 33,737,331 of NC_140961.1, forward strand.
TCGTTTTAGAGTGACCATGAAAAATACGTGTTTGCCTCATAACGTTACCCAATGACGTCATAATGGCTAAAGCTCGACATATCTAGAAAACACTCATCGAGGACTTCAATTTGAGGTACTACAGGATATGGTTCCAAAAACTTGAAAATTTGACTTTGGCGTCAAATATGTTCGACCTCAGGCGCAAACCCTGAAGGTCAAGGTCGATCACAAACAAACACTAATAAACTGAGCGCTAAGCCATTTACTACATTCCCACAAAGTTTGGAGATGATTCGATGAAAATTACTCAAAAAGAAGGGTTTCATCGAACTCCATAATTGACTTCAAAGTGATCTTGACATTTGACCTTGACTTTGACCATTAAGTGCACTGAAAAGTATTCCAAAAAGACAACCATATATGAACCCACAAGAGTTTCCAATTAGAACTTTGCTATACAGAGTGACCTAAACAAGAGTTTCTGATGTGAACTAAATCAATGCAAAATACATGAAAAATGCAGTTTTTCGTCATAACATCGTCAAATGACGCCACATCGTCAAAATAGTTGTATGTTTAGAAAGCCCTCATTAAGGGCTTTAATTTGAGGTACTACTCAATATGGTAACTGAAACTTGAAAATTTGACCTTAGGGTTAAAAAAAGAATGACCTTTCGGTTGACCTTGAGGGTCAAGGCCGATTAACATCAAAAATTAATCAGCTGAGTGCCATACCACACCCTATATATCCACCAAGGTTAGAGATCCTTCGATCAACATTACTTAAAAATTAAGGGTTTCGTGGACCTTGATTATTGACCTTTTTGTGATCTTGACCTTTGACCTTTATCTTTATATTTTCGTACGGTTAATGGTATCTCTCCAGGACCGTTGTACATGAAATATCAAGAGATTTTGATGAGAACTGAGGAAATAAAATTTTCATGAAAAATCCGTTTTTCGTCATGACGTCATCAAATGACGTCATAGCGTCAAACTTTTGACAGATCTGGAAAGCACTTATCAAGCGCTTTCATATGAGGTATTACTCGATATGGTATCTAAGATTTCAAAAACTTTCGACCTCCAGTGCTAACCATGAAGGTCAAGGCCAATCGCCACCAAAAATTAATCAGCTGAGCGCCAGACCATGAACTATATTCCCATGAAGTTTGAAGACGATCCGATCAAAATTACTCAAAAAAATTAAGGTTTCGTCGACTCCCCTGATTTGCGACAAAGTGACCTTGACCTTTGACCTTGACCTTGAAAATTTTATGCGCTGAAAGGGACCTCTATAGGACTCTGATATGCGAAGTTACAAAAATTTCCAATGATAACTGTGCTCTGCAGAGTGATCGATACGTGATGACAGACAAACAAAACAAAACAAAAAAAACATACAAGCTGACTAACATATCTTGCAAAAACTTCGTTTTGGCAAAATAATAATGGTGGCAGCCTCTACAATTTTACAATTAACTGTGACATATACTCCTTCAGACCCGCCGTCATACACAGGATTCCCGTGCGGAGCACGGGTATCCCTGCTAGTTTACAATAATCGGGAAGGGAGACACAGAGCAGATTTAACCACGAATATGCAGGAAAATGTACAATGGAATCACTTAAACAGTTCGACTTACAGACTGGCCAAAGACACACACACATCCAAAAGAAATGGACCCCACCAGGTCTTTATTCAGTCTTCCAGCCGAGGAGGATAGTTCAGCTGGGGGAACAGAGTCTGGCCGGGTACCTGGCCGCCTCGTGCGGTTTCACCGATTCCAACTCACCATGGTGGGACTCGAACCCACGACCCGGAATCCAACGAGCCCACGATCCTGGCTGCCATGAACGACGGTTGACGGCACGAGCGGCGCGGAACACCTCTGGAAGGACCACCACCACCACGAGCACCACACGACCACCGACCACCAAGGTACCCCGAAAAAGACCAAGGCCAAGACCAGACACACGACAACGACGACGACTACTGACGACAGCTTGCTACCTTTCTTATCCCTTCCCCGGGTGGGTCGAGGGATCCGCTCTGAGGTAACTCGTCTCCGGATTGGTCGGGGGGGGGTTGGCAATCGGTGTCCTCCCCTCATTGAACGAGGAGAACCTTCCATCTGGCTAGGGTGGAGTCGGCCCTGAGGTGATCTCATTCCTCATTGGGCACGGGACACACCCTTGCCTTTCCAGGTGGGGTCTCGATCTGGAGGAATGGAAGCTCCGCCTATGTCTGTAGCCAGAACATGTGCGTAATGGCGTCGCATGCGCATGAGGAAGGCCGATGGTGGCGGGAGCGAAGGAGGATGTTGTTGTGTATTAATTCTAACTAAAAAATAACTTGCAGCACACCTACTTAATCACCCATTAAACATCGGGACGGGACCCTAACTATAAACACATACTTATCGAAATAACTGAACTGCGGGGACTCTGGCTGTTGTGTGAAAATGGCTGCCAGATTCGTAACAGTATCTCTTGCAGGGCATTTGCTACGAGGATGCTTATTATGTCCGTAGAAGAAACACTTAGTATTCACGGCAGCAAAAGTGGCCGTCGTAGTGGTGTTTCGCGCCACAGATGGATTCGCTACTGCTATGTTTCCAGAGATTCTTGAGATGATTCTCGGATCTCCACAGCAGCAGCATTAACAGGAGGGACAGGCCACCCATCGGACTGGAATGTTTCTGGGCCATCTCTAAAGCGCGAGCTTGGTCGAAAGCTGTTTGAAGGCCCAATGTTTCATTTTCCAGCAAGCATTGTCGTATGTGAGCCGATTGCAGTCCATTTATGAAAGCGTCACGTATTGCGTCGTTTCTCCACCGCTCCGCGGTTGCGGGCCGGAAGTTACAATCCTTGCTTAGCTGCTTCAGAACTTGCTTATATCGATCGAGTATCTCTCCCGCCTCCTATCTGCATGTAGCGAGCACGTGTCTTGCACACACCTCGTTCTTGGCCTTTACAATTTACATAGAGTGCTTTGAGAACGTTGACGGCAGCGTCGTACGTTTCGCACTCAGCGATGTATTCATAGCTAACGTAGTGAGCTTCATACTCAACGCGATCACATGAGAGAATAAGAAACAACAACAACAACAACACAATACCCTGGCAATTTGGAATCCGTGTCTCGGCTATGACCCTTTTGCTTCCGGTTTTTGTCATGGGGAATGATGCATGCCGGGAGATCATGACCGGAAGTGTTTATTTATTTATTCAATTATTTTTTCCCAAAGTTTATTTTATACTTCCGAAAGTGATTTTTTTCATGACAGGAAGTGTTTATTTAGTATTTAACATTACCGGGAGTGATTTTGAAACTCTTTCCTGAACTTTTAATTTCTTTTATTCTTGACCAGAAGTGATTGTTTATTTATTTATTCAATTATTTTTTCCCAAAGTTAATTTTAATAAAGATATCTCCCGCATCATCAAAAAATAATTTTTAATCGCGATTTATATTATTTGATCGCTGATCCCGAATCCAGCTCGAAGTAACCGGAAATTGCAGCATCGAATGTAAGAAGAATTCTACGTTCGCTTCTCGGCTTTGCCTATTCCATATTAGACTGATGGTGATACGTGATTAATGAGCATGTTCAGCTTGTCCGGGTCGTGAGTAGCGATGGCTGCCAGAAAGTTCGAGAAGGTTCGGTGCCAATGGAGCCATTGCTTAACTGCCGTGCTTGAGGTCGGATCGGCGTCAAATCTCTCCAGTTTGAGGAACTTGTCCATGGTGTCGGATTGAGTGAATTAAATTGTTGTAGAATAGAAACAAACCGATTTCACTATGGAGGCTTTAATTCACTCAATCAAGGTGACATCTGAAAGCATAAACAAAACACAAGTATAAACATTAACAATCGTAACTAGAGGGGGAGCACTCGGTATAGTGCAAAACCTCCGCCGCCAATACTGCTGGGTCACTTAAGTGAACCTGATCTCCTATTCATTGTAGGTCAAAACGGATCAGACTCTACTGAACCACGATTGAATAAACTAAACTAGATCGATGTGCATGTAGAAATGCCAAAAAAAGAAAATCGAAATTTTTTTGAAAAAAAAGGTGCAAATTTTTTTTTTCTCTAACAAATTTTTTTATTTTTGGTTGGAAATCACTTAAAACATGTAGAAATGCAAAAACAAAAATTCAAATATTTTTTTCAAAATGGCCGCCACAGCGGCCATATTGGACTTTGGACCAAGTCCAAAATCTAATGGCATGATCCTTGGACCATACCTAATCCCCCCACCAAGTTTCGTCGAAATCCGTCGAGGAGTGTTTCCGGAATACTGTTCACAAACAAACAAACAAACAAACAAACAAACAAACAAACGAACAGACAGGGGTGAAAACAGTAACCTCCGTCCATCTTCGATGGCGGAGGTTCATAAGGCAGTAAATGGTGAAGGCGATACGTTACTTTAACGAGATCAACTCACGTCTCACCGAATCACATGACGAAGACACGGGAAACGCCCGGATCTCCTCACAGCTTCACACTCGATACGTAACGCGTGACGTTGCGTGACTCGTTTCCTCACAGACAACAACAACAACAACAACAACAACAACAACAACAACAACAACAACAACAACAACAACAACAACAACAACAACAACAACAACAACTCACTTTAAAGATTCATCACAGTGATATTGTTGATGAGGCAATTTATGGCACAAATGAAAATGTTGGACGAAGAAAACAGCAGGAAGATGAGCAGAAAAAAATGGACGAAAACAGCAGAAAAATGGACGTGATGGGCGATGAAATACAAAGGGAGATGAGTGCGTGAAGCGATGGACAGAGAAATGGCGGCGGTACGAGAGGAGGTAAGGGAGTGTAGGATCGGTGTCCGGAAGAGATGAGGGAGAGCGAGGCCAGACTGATGGGAGAGATTGGGAACATGACGGAGGAGGAAGGACGTAGGATCGGACAAAATGAGTTGAAGGAACAAATGGAGAAGAACACAGTGGGGGGATAAAGGAGTAAAGAGCCGCCGGGAAGGAAACAAGAGGGATGGCGGCAATTGAAAACGAATGTTAAATGGCACACGAGGAACTGACGAAGAGAGTGGAGGAGGTGACACAGACGATGGGAACAAAGGAACGGGAAATGGAAACACAAATAGAAACAACGAAGGTGAAGTTGGAGGGGGAAATACAATGTTCGCATCGGGAATTGATGGTTAAAGAGGAGGTGGATGAGGTAAAAATCGAGATTATTGAAATTAAAGCAAAACAGGTAGAAACAGGTAGTGGAGTAAAAGAAGAGATTATTGAATGTATGGTGTGAAGGATTGAATGGGGGAGTGGATCCCACCCAAGGAAACCTGGGGGGATAGTTTAAAGTTTGGTAGAGGGATTAGGTAAATGTACACATGGATGTCGTATGTGGTTGGTGCTGATTGTGGAAAGTAAAAAAAAAAAAATTGTGTGGGGTGCAGGAGATAATGCACCGGCTGGGGGTGTGGCTTGTGAGTCGTGTTCGGATGAAGCAGGCACCCCGGGCGCTGGGGGCTCGTCGGCCAGGTGAGGCCGAAGGTAGGTCCAGGACCCATGAGTGTATTCGTGGACGCAGGTACCCGAGGAGAGGGGCCTGGCGTGCCAGTGTTGTGTTCAATGGGACCGGGTGCCCGAGCAGCGGGACCTGGGGCGCCAAAATGCCAAGTGGGCATCGAGGGGGGAGTGCCAGTGAGGGCATCCCCCATGTTAGGGTGAGGAGCAGGCAAGCTCGGAGGCAGCTCCAGTGACCCGGGGGTGCTCATGGTGAGTATGCAGGTGGGTAGACCTGCTAGTGGAGCCACACGACCCAGCCACGAAATTGTGCGATGGCACAGAAATAAAATTTGGTGGGCAAGGCCCAAAATTGTAAGAGCACCAACACGTAGGTGATGGGAAGTTGGATTTTTAGAACCCCATAGTTTAACAAAGGCCTCTTGGCAGGGTAGAAAGTTTAAAAGTGGAACAATATTAGCGTAGTTAGGATTGATGAAGACCCCTTCGCACCATCCACTGTCGGGATGATCGCCGGCTGCTGGACTTGCCCTCCTGTCGAACTCGAGAACGAGACTTGTCACGATGTTGGTGTAAGATTGCATGTAGTTCGGCTCTTCCTTTCCAAGAAACCTTGGGGGGATTGGGTACAAATTTGGCCATGGGGATAGTGGGATATAGGAGACGAGACGTAGCAACGAATTGTAAGAGGGGGGCTTTAGTGTATATGGGAAAGAAGGATGGGTGTGGATGAGTAGGGCCAACCTCGAGCTCTCTCTCCCGGTGTAACAGTTTAACCACCTCCCCCACCTGGAAAACTCCCCCCCCCACCCCCCAGGGAAATAGAATACATATACAAAAAAATAGGAAATGGCTAAAAAAAAGTATGTAAAGAACATGAACACTGAGAGGTATAAATAAAAGGTATTTTTAGTATAAATCTATTTTTGGCCATAGGGGGGCAAGTTATCCAGTGGGGGGAGACTTATCCTCGGACAAGTACCCCCCCCCGGGGGGGAGTTGTCCATGGGGCGATTTATCCTGTTACACCGGCACCACTGCCACTGCCCCAGGTATGTGCACACCAGGGACTGGCTTACCATGTTGGTCGGACCTGGTGTTTGGCATTACCTGGATTACCTTTTTTTTCTTTTTGTGCTGTTTGCTGTTTGCCTTGGTGTTTTGCTTTGTCTCGCCACTGCCCCAGCATCATCAAGGCTGTTCTGCATCAAGGCGTCGCTCGCCTTGCTGGATCACCTGTTCTGCATCGGGGTTCGTTCGCCTCGCTTCACCGTTTGCTCCGTGGCCTGTGTTCCACCCACACCTGTTCTGTAGACTGCTACTCACTGCAGCCTAATACCAGGTGACACCGTTCCAGTTACCAAGGTGGTTTTGTTTCTTTTATTTTGTTGAACTGCATTTACTGTGGCAGCATGCTACCACACTTATGGACTCCCCCTTTGTTGCAGCCCCTTCCAACCAGCTCATTCTAGCTTTATACTAGTTCCGACAAGCTCATTCCAGCTTTATACCAGCTCATTCCAACCACATACCAGGCTCATGCCAGTTTGCTTCACTTGTTTTTCCACGTATCACCATGGCCATGAACCGCACAAATGCAGCTCTGTGGAGGAAGTGGCTGTTCTTGTTGCTGCTGCTTCTTGACCATTTTTGTTGAGAAGGCCACAACGTTTATGGCCTGTATGCCAGTCACTGGCGTGCTGGTTTATTTTGTTAGGTGTGCTGGCGAAGAACATGGAGGTGGCAAGAATCGGCAGATGTTCTCTAACCCCCCACCCCCCTCCACAATTTTTCTTCTGCATTTCTACAGGTCCTGGGTCAGAAATTGTATATAGTTGTATTGTTGTGTCAATTATTAAAGCCCACCGGTTATGTGTTGTAGTTTCAAAAATTCCAGCAATTTCAGAGAGGGGGGGAGAGGGGGAGGGAGAGAGGGGGAGAGCCTACAAATCAAATGAGCCCACTATCAGGCATCAGTGTGGGACTGGCCTGCAGCAACATGACAGATCCAGCTGATGCAACAACTTACAGTTGGCAGGAGACCAGCGACCTATCTCAGTTGGTATCAGTGCTAACAACAATAGACTCATCCCAAAGGAATGCTTAGATGTTGTCATGCAGCTGCAAGAAAAAAAAAATGCAAATCTCATGTGTGCAAGTGCAAAAAATCAAACATGCAGTAGTGTTCTCTCTGTGGGTGACATGATAATGGCACATGCATGAACAGAAAATGAACAAATACTTCAAAAACTCTTAAAGTACTTGCTGTGTAGTGTAATTTCATGTTGTCTTTAAAAAAAAAAGACAATTTGAACCCTATAACTCCATTCCCAGCATTAAAATTCCATCTGTACCATTGGTAGAAGCCAAGATATAGGATCATTTCTTTTTGTGGCCATCTTTGCCGTCATCTTGAATCGTATGCTTCCGGCTAAAAATCCAGCTTGGCAGCCGTGATTTTCGTAATCGGCAGGGTTGATTTAGTCTCAAAGTATGTCACCAAAAATGAACATGACTTTCCGCTTACATTTTATGTGCCTCGTGTAATATACTTAAAGAATTAGAAATAACAAAAAGTATGTGTAGACTGTTGTGTCAATTTCTCATTTGTAGGACTTTTTGAATGCCCTTTATAATTGACAAAAAGTAGAAATGAGCAAGTTCTCAACAAATGATCAATATATTTATTTGACCTTGTAAGTTACCTGATGTTGGTTTAGTGGCAGGGCAATACAGTAAATAAAAGAAAGATTTAAAAAACACTTTTTTTATAATTGAAATTGGAGTTAGTATGTCTGGATTCATTTATCTACGATATATGACATATTTGAATATTACTCAGCAGGAAACGCCTTTTGCATTGGTGGAATGTTTCCAGTAACACTTGGCAGGGAAAATACAACAAAAATTGTTACCATTATAAATCAACCTCATAAGCTACAAGCGAGACCTGTCAATAATAAAAGGATAAAATATTCAAAACTGAAAATGCATGCATTGAAAACAGCAGAATAATCAGTCAGCAGAAGGAATGCTGGCAAAGGGCACAAGCAAAATCCTGCGGGCTTCCTCGAGACGTTTTGCCTTTGCACAGAGGTGTTTACGGTGAGCAGCATGTTCAGGGTCTTCTTCCATGAGTTCATCAACGTTTCTTTCTTGGATAAGTAAGGCAAGCTCCAGCTGAAGCTGTGCTGAGAACTCGTGCAACAGGTGGTGACGGATGGCCATGGGGATGTAATCACAGAGTCTGTTCTGCGCAATCTGAGAAAGAAAAAAAATTGATGTATTATACTCTTTAGAGCGGTGGTGCTGTCAAATCAGTTTCTTTGTAAGGGTTATACTTCGTGGTTTGCCATTGCCTTTCCAACGTTATTTTGTCCACAGTCTATCCTTTTAAATGTTGAACATCAAGCAAGGAAGCATAATATACCATTTTTAGAAAGTCTTTGATTTGACGAGGCAGGGGGTGAACCACCGACCTCACAGACTCAGAGCAGATGCTCTATAACCATTACACCACTGGGTCTGCTCTGATAAAGTGGAAGTGGGACAGATATGGACGAATCCAATGTGCAATGCAACATTCAAATGCGAGATAATCAATCATGGCTCGCACCTTCTACTGTTTATGTCATTTTTTTTCTTCCACATCTAATAAAGACAACTGAAGAGCAAAGTTCATGATTAAAAATAAATAAATAATAGGCAGCTAAAAAAAATAACCAGTAACTGTGTGGTGTTTGTATGTTTTGAAGTACAAGATCTTCCATGTGCCTTGTACATGTGAACTCTGGAAAGAGGAGGATTATTTTTTCCCAGGTCTTACCCTTTTAACATTCGTTTTTACCTGCTTCGTTGAAGCTCATCAACATGAAGATTTCCACACTGGATCTGTCCTGTTTTTCTGTTATAATTTCATCCATCCATCCATTGGGACCATACTCTGTGCAGAGCGTTGGTGCTGCCTAAGCAGTCTCCTTGGTTATTGGGTACAATCCTGGACAGGTCACCACTCCAATACAGGATACCAGTAAGCTGGCACTCATTTTGCCAACCTCAGAAGGAAGACAGGCAGAGTCAACCCCACCTAGTATTAATTTAACAGCCAAGTGGGATTTGGAACTCAGGATCCTCGGATCCCAAGCCCACCACCCTAACCATTAAGCCAACACCAGGCATATTGTTTCATCACTTTGTTGTTAATTGTGTTTTTAACCCATTCCCATGTCTTGTCTTGTTGGAGTGTGTTGTTGAATTAGTGTTCAGGTGCCTGGCCTCACTCAGAAGGCCTCAGTAAGAAGGATGCTATCTCTTGTCATCCCCAATTCTGTCCCATGATATTTATTACCCTATTAACCTTTCCTAACCCAACCATCTTACTGGTTAGTTTCAGTGTTTCCTCCCCTCCTCCCTTTCCTCTTATCCTGATTGTAATACTGTCAGACTTCCCTTGCTTTTCCATGAGCCTTGCTTCTGCAAATAAAAAAATAAGTAAACTTTCTTCTTGAGCATCAAGAAAAGTAACTTCTATTTTTAATTGTTGGCGAAGAAAATATTATTTTGGAAGTAGCATTTTGGTGCCCAACCCTCCAACATAGTTAACAACAAAGTGGGAAATACCATCATACAAGAACCGTACCAGACAAGGAAGACAAATGAAGGCCATTCATGAGCCGGCTTGGTTTTTAACGGCAATCTGATAGCGCCATGGCAATTATACGAGAGGTAAAGATTTTACGAGATCAGAAATGCTCTATGGTTTAGCCAAAAGAAAGCCAGAGTGAAAAGGTATAAGTTATTCTGTCATGAGGTGTAAAATTAGAGAATTGTCAATTTCAGGAAGGGAAAAGTTAAACATATTCTATACCAATGCCAGAAGTTTAAATAAAAAGATGGAAGAGCCTTAAGCCAAAGGGGCATTCCATGTCAAGTGTACACACCCTCCCAACACTAATACCTCATTTTCTCCCCACATGTTGGTCATTTATTCACTTGGGTGAAAAAAACTCAAAATACCAACTTTTAGACCCATGGGCCCATCGGGGCCCCCCAAATTTGGGCGCCCCCGGCTGCCCCACAATTTTCCAGAGGCCATATCACAGGTTGTAGTGGTCCGATTTGGCTGATCTTGGTATCAAAATGCTCGTAAAAGCGAGATCTTTCGAATTGCGTAAAGTAAAATCACTCCGAATCAGTAATTCAAAAAGTTATAGTGTGGGGCGCCCTTTGACCTTGGGCCCCCGCTCCCCAGCCGAACCGATGGTCCCGATTTTTTTCGTGTGAGAATACCCCTTCATATACTCCAACACCTCAGCATAAATGAAAATGGGATCCCAATGGGTTCACGCATGGCAAAGATTTATGTTCGGGGATTCGGGTGCTGGACTCACAATACGACACAATACATAGCACAATATTTGAACACAAGATGTCCAATACACTATATCAGTATATTGTGCATACATTTTCCACATGCACATGCAAGAACTGGAAGTGATACTAGTATGAGTAAGAGTTTTTCCGAGCATATTATAGTCAAGATTTTTTGCCAACCAATGTTTTATTTGACAGTATGTATTTTTGTCATGAACAAACATTCAACAGAGATGTTTAAGATAATGAAAGGAAGATAAAATAAGTGCAGATTAATTATTCAACAGAGTAGACAGTGATAGGACCAGAGGCCATACCCTGAGAGTAAGGAAGAGGGGAGCTCAGACGGTAGCAAGGTAGGGGACTTTTACTCAGAGAGTAGTTAATGCATGGAATGGTCTCGCTGGAAAGGTAGTGGCAGCAGAAACAGTCGATGTTTAAATTATAATTAGATAGGTACGTGAAAGTTATGGAGATAGAAGGGTATAGGGATGTTGGCAAGACTTTTAGGTAGCTTGCGCATCGATGGGTGATTGTGTGTATGTGTATGGAGTGCTGTTGGTGGGGGTCTCATCAAGGGGTGTTGCATGGTTGATGTGTGTTTTTAACCAAGCCCATGCCCCCTCCCCAAAAAAATACAAAAACTTTTGTAAAAAACAAATACAAAAACTTTGAAATAAATAAATAAATACATACATACAATCACCCACAAAAGCACGATTAATAATAATAAATTTTGCATTTTCTTCTTTGGATCCTGTGTTGATAAATTAGTGTGGTGTTGACGTCACACAGGCATGATGGGCTGAATGGCCTCCACCTGTGTGTGATTTCCTTGTGTTACTCACCTTTACATATGCTGTCAGGTGTTTACTCATCACCTCTATGTCCTTTTTGCACTTCACAGAATTGATATCACGTTTGGATACATTCAAATGGGGAGGTATCTGCTTAACGAAGGCCATGTTATGGGAAAAGTTTGGTGATGTTTGTCCTGGTTCTTCATATTCCTCATTGTCAAGATAATTGCTGTACAGAACATCCTGTGTGTAGATCTCAGACTCCATTTTGAAAATTTTCTGAATGAGTGTCTTGGCCTCTTCATGCTGTTTTTCCTTCAATTCCTCCAATGTCACCTGCACAGTTAAAGGATAAAACATGAGCAACAAGGCAAATTACGGACAATTTGGTCATTTTAACAATGCACACAGTTCATTTGACAAGACACACAATGGCACTCTCATTCATCTTAGTGTTGCCATCAGCATCTTTCTCAATACAGTGTTGTAAATCTTCTCAAGATCCACAAACACTAATGCTATTTCACCTTTCATCTCCAACCTCTTCTCCACCAACTTTCTCAGCATAAATATCCCATCCATCATAAACCTACCCTTTCTGAACCCATTGTTCTTCACCTGTCTCTTGCTCTACCCTTTTCCTTATCCTCCCATCCAGAAGCCCCTCTAGTAACTTCATGACATGACTTAGACGCGTGATGCCTGGTATCTCCCCAGATCTTTTAGTGCCCTTCCTCTTCCATATTGGAACAATGAGGCCAGTCTGCCACTCCTCGAGAATCTTACCACCTCTCTCTCATACTTACATTCAACAGCAAATTCTTCCAACTGACTCCAACTCGTTCTTCTACATTTAACATCTCTGCATGTATTTTACCAATGCCTGGCACCCTCCCTTCTTCATCTTCTTTAATTCTGTCTGCACCTCCTCCTCCGTAATCTCCACTACTTCCATATTCGCCTATACATAGTTCGGTAGCTCTCCTCCCTGGTTCAACAAGCTGCTTGAAATAACCTTCCCACACATTCATTACTTCTTCCCTTTCTCTCACTAAATTCCTGTCTCCATCCTTGATCATCATCCCCCCTCCCCCCACATCATTACTAATCTCTTCCCTGTTTTGGATAAATTTATAGATCATCTTTTTCCACCATCCTTATCCAACTTGCTGCACACATCTTTCCATATTATTCCTTGCCTTATTCACAGCTCTCTTCACTGCTTTCTTCTTCTCTCAGCGCAAGTACAGTAACCCCGCATTGAGTTGTCCTCCATCCTTGATCTTCTCTGTCCTCTTCCAAACCTCTTTCTTCTCACTGACTGTCTTTACCACTTCCTCCATCCTCCACACCTTGTTTCTGTTCCTTGACAATGTAAGGTTTCTATGAAAGGACCTTTTTGATAAATAATGTACTTCCTTAAAAAACATCTTGAAGAAATTCTGCTCCTCAAATTTTTGGGCCTCACATTAGCTGTGATCTTGGACAAACCTCATATCTAAATTGGCTTCCAAAGCCAGTGGCCGACTGGGAATCCTCCATCGTGTAAAGGCTTTCCTTGGCAGTTGTAAATTTTTATCTATACCTACAAATTATAAAAGGTAAAAATTTTCTCTCCCTCTTGTTTGTATGTGTTCTATGCACGGCCATATCTTTTAAATTACAAACTCTACACTCGGGGTACCAATACAACTTTGTGTGGGGAGTAACATAGGCTATGTGGCCGTGGCCTCACGCGGGGGTGTGAGAGGAGGCATAAATTATTATGTAAATATGTACCGTGTTGCACCGCCTAGTGAGGGTGGTAGAGGATATTACAATTTCCTTTTTTACCTGGAAACACTGAGGTGAAAGCATTCTTTGTACAGGTAAATTTGTCCTCCTTCCTTTGTTCCCCACTCCCCCCAATGGCAAGCCCTCAGTCAAAATTAACTATGACTGTTCAAACACCATTGCATCAGTAAATTAATCCCCACTATTACGTACCGAGGCAGCATATAGTTTCACCTGCTCAGGGGGTGGGGGAGGGCAGGAGAGCTCCGTTGACTGAGAAGGGGGCAGGAGAGCCGACGGGCTGGGGAGGGGGAAGGGGGTGGTGAATGGTTTTGAAATGGTGAGTTGAGGTGATGCCGGCTTGGGTATATATAAAACTATAAAGCGTTCTCTCGTCCCATCCCCGCAAAGCCTGTCTGCATCTGCTTTGGAGAAAAATAAAATTAGGCGGTGTAAGGAGCAAGGAGGGTGACATTGTTAATGGGATGTTCATCACAGCCTTTTTAGATGCTGAATTGCGAATGATATACAACAACACACGATGAGAAAATAACAATGCAAAATGGAAAGTCTGTCCCCATTCAAAATGCAAAGCCGTTTGTATTCAGACGTCTTCTTCTTCAGAGATATTCAGGGACGGATGCACGCGGAAATTGAAACAGATCTCCAATCAGCCAAGCAATTAATCAATCTTTATGATTGGCTACAAAGTGTTACTTATTCATGTTTCTCTTCCTGGTAAATGCCTGGTAAATCTGCTAGTCAAATTATGAGGCTTTCATCTGTGGCTTAATGGAATACTGATCTCCCCTTTGGGCTGGCATCACTGCCTCTCACCTTGCACTTCTTGATGCTGTGGAAACCAAGGCCCTCAAAATCATTGAAATCTCCAACTATGAAGCTGAATGTCTGTGCCTGTTACTCTCAAATAAAAAAAAAAAAGTCAGTGCCCTCTTTGTCTGCTGTTCCTGGTGTTGGCTTAATGGTTAGGGTGGTGGGCTTTGGATCAGAGGGTCCTGAGTTCAAACCCCGCTCAGCTGTTGAATTAATACCAGGTGGGGTTAACTCGGCCTGTCATCCTTCCGAGGTCGGCAAAATGAGTGCCAGCATGCTGGTATACTGTGTCGGAGTGGCGACCCATCCAGGATTGTGCCCAATAGCCAAGGAGACTGCTTAAGCAGCACCAACGCTCTGCACAGAGTATGGTCCCAATCTCCTCCTCCAACGCTGTCTCTCACAGGTTTCTGCAAGGCACACATTGTTTGCCTGGAACCCACTTCTGGCAAAATTCCCAAAATCCAGGCTCACAGCTCACCTCCACTCATTCGTTCCTCTTTTCTCCCACCTGTGGAATCAACCTCCACATTCTCTTCAATCTCATCCTTCCCTCCAGGTTTTCAAGACAGCTGTTCACCACCATCTTAGATCATCCACCATCCAAATTCATCATCTCTTCTCCCGCCATTAACTTTCCCTTGCCTACCTCTTCCCAAATTTCCTGTTTTCCTTCCTGATAGTTTGCTTCTGTCTCCATTTTTCCACCCCCTGTGTCTTCCCTTCGTCCTCATTCTTCCTCACATCCCTTTTCTTCAAAGTCTCTCTTTTGTCCCTCAACCCTGCTGCTATGTGTTTCCACTTTTCCTTCTGCTGTGTTCTGATCCGTTCTGTGTTCTCGTATCGACATGAGCCTCAACTCTGTATAAAAAAAGTGAATTAGAGAGCTTGGGAGCAGAAGATGACAGTTTGCTTCACAAAATTTTCAAGTATATAGGGGGAATAACCAATAGGTTCAGAAGGAGAAGGGCAATGAGCATGAAGGAATCCAGATAATGTCTATTGACATATTAATGAAAAAGACACTGCAATGCCTTTTGTATGAAAAGAAGTAACATTTTAAAACGTATCTGTTAATTAATCAAATGCCAGTGTCGTTCCATGATATTTGGGGTTATGTTGAATTTTATTGGTTTGAGTAATCGTTCTAGGTTTATAATTCTGGACCAGTTGTAATTGTCTGGTGGAGCAATTTGCCAAGCCACTTATTAAGTTTGTGTATGTTCAATACACTAGAAACTAAACACAGGCAAACAATGAGCAGTGAGTGTATGCTGTGAAAAGGTCAGGTATGGGAGCATGTGCCAGAACAGCGCGTCGCTGCGTCCACTTTCCGCCGGTACTCCAGGGGCCTCCGTCTGGCCATCCCCCAGGCAGATGCCAGGCCCATCCCTATCTCCTTGAGATGATGGTCAACCTGCTGCAACCACGAGGCACGTGGTCGGCCCACTGGCCTCCTCCACTCACGAGACTCCCCCGCTGAGAGAATCTGGTGAGCAGGATCAGCTTCAGGAAAACGAGCCACATGTCCATACAGCTGCAACTGACGCTCACGGACTATGCAGGTAACAAATCTCATCCGAGTCTCTCTCAGCAACCGCTCGTTGGACACAAAATCCGACCAGCGATAGCCAAGGATTCTCCGAAGACACCTGGTAACAAAGGAATTAAGTGTCCGTCTCAGATCCTTGGTCAGAGTCCAAGTCTCGCACCCATAGAGCAAGACTGGAAGTACCAAGGACCTGAAGACTCGGACTTTCGTCCTCCCGCACAGGTACCGGCAGCGCCACACCCCATGATCCAGTGAATCCATGACTCCCCAGGCCCGACCCAGACGTCTATTGACCTCTGACTCGCAGCCAGCAGAGACATGAATATCACTGCCAAGGTAAGTGAATCTCTCCACGACCTCAACATCCTCACCACAAACAGACACAGACCGGACAACAGCATCCAAGATGTCACCGAAAGCCTGGATCTTCGTTTTGACCCAAGAAACCCATAATCCCAGCGGCTCCGACTCCTCATTCAGCACCTTGAGGGCCCCCAAAAGGATGTCTAAAGTCTCCGCAAAGATGACTGCATCATCTGCAAAATCAAGGTCCGAGATCTTGATATTCCCAAACGATGCACCACAGCTAGATCTCTCCGACATCCTCCCTAAAATCCAGTCCATACAAGTGCTGAAAAGTGTGGGGGCAAGGACACATCCCTGACGAACTCCAGTAACAACTGGAAATAAGTCAGAGATGGTACCACCACACTTCACAGCACTCTTAGTACCAGAGTAGAGTTCAGACATCAGATCGATCAGTTTTGGTGGCACCCCACGAAGACCAAGAATCCTCCAGAGGACATCCCGATTCACTGAATCGAACGCTTTACAGAGATCAACATAGGCTGCAAGCAGCCCCTGCCGAAACTCTCGTCTGCGTTCGGTGAGGACATGAAGGGCAAGGATACGGTCAATCGTTGACCTCTTTGGTGTAAAGCCTGACTGCTCTGGACGCTGGTGCTCAAGCTGATGGTGGCGAACCCTATCAAGAATTATCCGAGCAAAGACCTTGCCCGGCACTGAGAGCAGCGTCACCCCTCGGTAGTTGTTGCAGTCTTGGCGATCACCCTTCCCTTTCCAGAGAGGGACAACAAGGCCCCTCTTCCAGTCAGTTGGGATGATGCCTGTGTTCCAGGCAGAGCACAAAACTGCATGCAACGACACGAGTGCAGCATTTCCACCAGCCTTGAGAAGTTCGGCATGGATGCCACAGATCCCTGGAGCTTTGCCCCATTTCAACTGGTTCACCGCAGCCCGTGTTTCCACAAGCGAAGGTGGACCACAGTTGATTCGAGGGTCAGCAACAGGGATTGTAACACCCTTGACGTCCAACTCGACAGCTGGGGGATCAGCCTGGTACAACCGCTCAAAGTAACCGGCCCAGCGGGCCTTCACTTCGGACTCCTCTGTCAAGAGCCTACCACTCTCTGCTCGAACTGCAGTGCTCCGAGGGATGGGCTTGGATGAACGTAATGCACGAATTCCCCTGTAAGCAGGACTAGAATCACCTGTCCACAGGTGATGCTCTACCCCCTCACAGATTCCTCGCACATAGGCCTCCTTGTCCACCCTCAGTGCATGTACAGTTTCACGCCTCAACTCCCTGAACAGCTCAGCTCTGCCATTCAGCCTCCTGCGACTCTGATCAATGGTATCCAGTGTCCCTTGAGAGACAAAATTCTTCTTTGCCCTGCGGTGAGCTCCAAGACATCCACCGGCAACATCAAGGACGGTGGTCTTGAAGGCGCTCCACAACTCTTCAGGACCCCCCAAAGCACCCAGACCCCCCAAGTGTCCACTCAGCCTGTTCGCAAACTCCTCAGCTACTCTCTCATCCCTGAGCTTGGCAACATCCAGCCTAGGCTGGGATGGTACCATTCTCCAGGATTTAAGGTGCAGCTTTAGAGTTGCTACAACAAGCCTGTGGTCAGTATTGAGGAACTGAGCACTCCGGTAGACCCTGCAGTTCTGGATCATCCTCCAACGACCGTCAATGAGGACATGGTCAATCTCCTTTGCCACACCGCCAGCGTTGGAATACCAAGTCCAGCGATGAGCTTGTGGGCGCTGAAACCATGAACCAGCCACCCTAAGTCCATGACTTCTTGCAAAGTCAAGGAACTTGGTGCTATTCTGGTTCATAGTTCCTGACCCATGGGGACCAACACCCACCTCATAACCATCCCTATCAGTTCCAGTCGATGCATTGAAATCCCCCAAGACTAGAAGTGTATCTCGTCTGGGTCACTGATCAACCACAGACTCGAGTGTGGCGTAGAATGCATCCTTCACGGTGAGATCACTCGCCTCAGTCGGAGCATAAACAGAGACCAGGGAAATGACACCTAAGGAGTGACGAATCCTTAATCTTTTAATACACTCGTTGACCGGTGTTACCTCAATTATCATTGGGGTCAGCTTATTGGACACAGCTACAGCAACTCCTTGGGTATGGTAACCATCAGAGCGACCAGACCAATAGTAGGTGTAACCACCCACCATTATCTCGCCGCAATCCGGTCTCCGAACCTCAGAGAGAGAGCTGCAATCCCGATGTCCAAACGCTTGAGCTCAGATGATAACAGAGACAGGTGATCATCCTCTCTTAGGGATAGGACATTCCAGGCACCCACCCGAAGGGACCGCCTCAGGTTAACCCAAGGAGACCGCCGTCTGGTGGACGACACCTCAGCACCACTCCGACACACTCTCCCGCAATCTGACCCAGGGATGTTACCCCGTGGTTTCCCTCCTATCATCAAAGATTGGGGGTCCCGAAGGCTTTGCCCCAATCCCGTCATCCGGTGAGCTGCCCTGCGAAGGGAAGCTGCACAGGAGGTACTCCCACGGAGTGGGTTTTCAGATTTTTTTGCGTTTTGCGGAATGAAGGGTTTTACGGTGGCCGGAGTGCAAATCCTGCCACCAACCTCCTAATAAGAAGTAACCCAACTGCAGGAGGACGTCTGCAGACACAGTTGGGCACTAGATATGGATGGCCGTTTGGCTCACAAGGAGCTCCTCCGCCCTTTGACAGGTTTTGTTTTTAATCCTGCTGGGTGTCCATATCCAAACACCCCCCTCACCAGAAAACCTGGTGGGGGAGATGGTTTAGTCGCCGACAACCCGACCATGGAACAGGTTAGTACAGGTTTACATGGTACCTGTAGCAGGTCACAGATCGAACCTGACCTGACACATAAGCTGTGAAAAAAAGAAAGAAAAATAATTGGATCTAAAAGCAGCAGAAGTGGAAAACATGGAAACATGAATAAGTTCTGTTTATAGCATCAATTTGTGCATTACAATGAGAGTGAAAAGTCAAGTATGTCTGCAGGACAAACCTTGACACTTTTTGTGAGTTCTGGAAAAAATCCCAAGTTGTCATCTGCCAAAGCATCAGCAATGCGTGGCACCATGTCTGCAGGCATTTCAAAAATAAAGTTATTTCCACAATGATTCCATACAAGACAATTTGGTAAGATAGGATAACATAAACATAGGGGCAGTACCCCTGGGCACTCATCTGGCAGGGCTGGATAAGATAACCAGGGAACCACTGGAAGTCATGGATGACCCACAAAATATTAAATGGAGAAGAAAGTAAATACCCATGGATTTTTTTTAATGCCATGAACAAACCTTGGTGCATCATTGGAGTTAAAGGTTGTGGTCAAGTTTCATCGAAATTGTGTGTATGGTTTCAAAGAAGAAACAAATACATATTTTGGGAGCAACCCCCATGTAGAATCCCTTCGACCCCAATTTGTTAATGTCGTGAGAAGGCAATAATGAACAAACTTTAGTACATCACAAGTGGTGAAGGGTGTGGTGAAGTTTCATCGGAATTGTTTGTGTGGTTTCAGAAAAAAAAGCAAATGCATATTTTTGGGGGCACCCCCCACCTTACATCCCCATAGAGCCTGATTTGTCATGAACAAACTTTAGTACATCACGGGTAGTGAAGGTTGTGATGAATTTCATCGGAGTTGTGTGGGGAGCTTTCTGAAAAGAAGTGGGGCAGATAACAGCAATTTTTGAGAGGAATCGTGCAAATCATGATACAAGCATCAAATTTGGCACATTTGTTCTCCAGGGGATTCTAATCAAATCTGCCTGATTGGCCATTTGAAAATTCAAATTTTGAAAAAAAAAAAAAAAATTCAAAAAAGTCAAGATCACGAATCAATGTTGGATGCTGGCTGAGATTGGTGAATGTTTCAGAAACATCATCAAGGACGTTCCAAGTCTGCCATGCAGTTTTCTTCCCTTTACCGCGGAAGGCAGACACGACGTCACATCCAGTGAACGCATGGAAGTATGGGATCCCTCTCGCTTTCTCAGGCCCTATTGCAGAAACTACCTCATGGACTGGAATCCATCGCACCTTGGCTCCTTGGCCAAAGGCAATCCACATGTTTTCAAGACCTAGTTCCTGTAAGGATGGCAGTACAGATATTGCTATGACTAGTACGTCCGTGTCATTAGCCTTAATGATAATGGACTTGCTACCATCCGTCGTTGCATCCGTGGCGTGTACAAATATTCGATTGACAGCTTCTTCATGACAACATGGAGACACAGCATCCAGTGACTTCCTTGTGTTGCTAATGGCATCTTCTCCTTTTGTGACAATGACTGTGCTTGTCGTCTGTGCTTCACACATCTTTTCTGCAAGGAAGTGAAACAGCTCAGTCTTGTTACTGTCATCTCAAAGAAAGCTTCTCCAGTTACTTGGGGTCTTACTGGTTCCTGTCACTTCTTCTGATTCCTTGCCTCCTTTTCGACCTTGCCTCGGACTTCAGACTTGACTTATTGTACACATCAAACACTACGTCCACCCTCTCGTACCTGGCACCATAGGATTCCACCTTTGGGATGATGTCTTCTTCAGCATAGTCATCAAATATCTTTGAAGTGCGTGGAGGTAGGGCATTGATAAGTGCTGAGCCATCAATGATGACTGCATCTCCCCTTGCTTCTCTGTCTGGGATGTTCACTTGCGCTTTAAGAATTTCAGCCAGCTGTGACTTCAATTTTTTTTGCTGTTTTTTTTTATTTCAAATTTTTCAAAATTTGGATTTTCAAATGGCCAATCGGGCAGATTTGATCAGAAAGCCCTGCAGAACAGAAATGCCAAATTTGATGCTTGCATCATAATTTGCACGATTTTATACTATCTACTACACTAGAAAGCTAATACCTATTTTGGGGGGCAACCCCCCACAGACCCCTTCAGAGCTTGAATTTTTTAATGGCACGAACAACCTTTGGTACATCACGGGTGGTGAAGGTTGTGGTCAAGTTTCATCAGAGTTGTGTGGGGAGCTTTCTGAAAGGAAAGCTAATACCTATTTTGGGGGGCAACCCCCCACAGACCCCATTAGAGGTTGAATTTTTTTAATGGTATGAACAACCTTTGGTACATCACGGATGATGAATGTTGTGGTCAAGTTTCATCAGAATTGTGTGTGTCATTCTGAGAAGAAAGCAAATATCTCTTTTGGGGGGGGGGGGTTGCCCCCCCCCATAACTCCCTCCGTAAACGCCCTCAGACCACGATTTTTTTATGCCATGAACAAATTTTGGTACATACACGGTGATGAACGTTGTGGCAAAGTTTCATCAAAACCGCATGTGTAGTTTCAGAGAAGAAGTTGAAAGTATTTGTGGACGGAGAGACGACGCGACATCCCATAAGCTCCCCGGAACTACGTTCCAGATGAGCTAGCAAAAGGATTGAAACGTAAAAATACAAAAAGTGTAAGGTATGAAATATACAATGGTGTGAAGAGTGAAAATGGTGTGTGTTTGTTCATTATATATTACAGGGTACATTTTCCATTTTCACCAAATTATTGTTCAATCAGGTTTTTGTGAGAGAAAGTACTCCGGATACCAGAACAAATTCACTATTGCCAGCCCCGAGGCCTTCTTCCCCAAGTATTCGCAACAAAAGAGGTATCACTTTTTTTTTTACCAATTTCAAAACATCTTCCATGTAATGAACTGAATTTATTTAAACAGGTAAATGAAAACAGCCATTTACATGACAACTCACCTGCTACTTCTTTCAAAATTCCAAGTGCTGGAGATTCCAGCATTGTGACATGATTTCGGGCCAGGTTTTCAAACGTCCGGTAACTGACGAAACCAGGTAGCTCTCGACCTGTGTTCTCTTTCATAAACATTTCAACTTCATGGTGAAGGTCGTTATTCCCTGGGGGGGAGGGGAAAATCAAAGCCATCATTTTTTTTTTTTTTTTAATGAAGAGTGACTTCAAAACAAGTTGCGGGTTTTTTTGTAACAATTTCCCAGCACAAAATTTAGATGAATAATAAAAATTTCGACTTAATAATAATCCAAATCAATGTAAAGTCTTCATTCTGACAGGCGTCAGAAGTGATGCAAGGATGGCAGGCGTCTCAAGAAGGGTCCTTCACAACATCAGTGCCACTGGATTCAACCTACCTCCCACTTCCCCCCGCCTCCCCCTCCAAAAAAAACACCATTTTGAAATACCCACATGGAATAAACTCAAGTTTGAAGATCACTCATATCAATCGAGTAAAGAACCTTTGACCTTAAACTTTAGACCTTAAACCTTAAACTCAACCTTAAACTATCCAAATCAGGATCCCACATCATGTGGTGATTCACCCATTCTACTTCTATTTTGTTCTGGCTTTCTGGAATTGTAAAAAGCCGTTTTTATAATGAGCCATTTAAAAAAGTTATATATGTCGAGAAAATCCTTGTTACTGAATACCAACTCAAAGCATATCAGTACATACATGTTTCCTCATGATCCTTCACAATTCTGAGCCAATTCTCAAAGCAGCGGCGGGCTTTTGCATAGATCATCCTGTTCTTCTTGAATACGTGATGATAGTCACCCAGGGCTGAGCTTTCAACATCAGCAGTGTATTTCGCAATCAGCTGCAGATAAAGGCAAGAAATTAATTCAGTAAACAATTTGTTTTTAAAAATACTGCAGGAAATTATTGATGTCGTGATGGCATCTTGTTACAGATTTATATACATTTTGGAACATCTATAAATATTTAACCTTTTGAACCCTGAGCTCCTTGGACTTTCGGGCTCCCCTACCCTGTGGATCCCTGTGGATCGGGCTCCCCTCCCCTACCCTTTTCTCCATGGAGAAAAATAACTGAAAAGTTGAAATTTGTTTTATTTCGGTTTTTTGCCTGTAAAAATGATTTTCTGGCCCTGAAATTACAAATAAATGATATTTTGGATCAATGACTGTCTTTCTTTATTCGTTTTTGAGTTTATCGCCAATACTCTACTTTGTGGTGCCAGTCAAACCAGCAGTTTTTGCCCGGCTTTCCGAAACATAAGAATTCTTCACGGTACGTGCACCAGTGTATTGGTCTTGCAACGTTTTGGAAAGTCCTTATCCTTTGCCCTCAGGTTCCTTTGCTTAGTCATAAGGTACTTCTCTCTGCACACAACACGACGATTATATTAGTAGTCACATGTGGAGCCTTTTCTACATCATGGTGAGCATCCCGTTTCAGTCGTCGCTCGTCCTGAAACTCTGCTGAGCGGCGATTACCAAATGCTGCTCCAGTAAACTGAACATCTCCTACAAGTTGCTGACATAGTTTCTCGATAAACAAATGGAAAGTGACAACTCTCTTGTTTGGTGGAGCATGGGGCTTTATGAAACCCATCAGTAAGTATGCATTGTACGCAGCCCACATGAAGAAGTCTATTACCAAGCGTCTTGGCCATGTATAATGGTGGCGGAACTTCTGCAATCTAGTAATTTGGTCATTTTTGTTTGTCCCACACATATAAGCATTATAGGCCTTCGCTGCTTTTGAACAAGCAACAGGAATTTATTTTTTCCGTACCATCATATCGCTGAACATGTTCAGGAGGGGAGGAGACAGAGATTGACGTGACAAAATATATGGGCCGCTTGTCTTGCCAAACTATAACAGCAACAGTTCCATTGAATAGAATTTCCCATTCTCCATTTTGTATTTTATTGTTTCTCATTACACTGAACAACAAATTTCAAAATTTTTTTTTTACTGGAGATGTGTAAAGTGATTAAGACTAATTTGGGTACGCTGATTTCAAAAATCATAACCGTTTTGCTGTATCACGTCAGGATTTTCAGGAACAGAAATATTCCCATTGCCTAGAAGTCAGGATTTCAATGAAATTTACATATGTCTTTAACATGTCTATTTCGTACAATTGTTGTTAACTTGTGTTATATTTCTTTCTTTCAGATAAAGATGAGTAGGCGTTCCTGTACCAATCATCCTAACAACTTCTGTTATGTCTGTGGTCGGTATACCAAAAAAGATCAACAGCGAAGTATATCTACAGCAGTGAAAATGAAGGCCGCCTACTTTCACTACTTCGGGTGTAAGGTGGGGGACCAAGAACAGAGCTGGGCACCACACATCTGCTGCACAAGCTGTCACACAACCTTGACTCAGTGGTTGGTGGGCAAGCGCGCGAGCATGCCATTTGCGGTGCCCATGATATGGCGTGAGCCGCAGAATCATCATGATGATTGTTATTTCTGCTGCACAAGCATCGCCGGCTTCAACAAGAAGAATAAAGGTCACATCAAGTACGCTGACTGCGTCTCTGCTCGTAAACCTGTGCCTCATGATGACGAGAACCCCGTTCCAACACCTCCAGCTGATCAGAACATAGCTGTAAGCAGTGGTGAAGAGGATGGTGATGATGAACCTTTTGAACCCGACACTCAAGAATCACACCTTCTGAACCAGGGAGACTTAAATGATCTTGTAAGAGATCTCTCGCTGTCAAAGGCGAAGGCAGAGCTGCTTGGATCAAGGCTGCAGCAGTGGAATCTACTTGAACCTAACACCAAGATATCCTTGTTCAGAGCACGTCACAGAGACATGGCTGAGTTCTTTGAGATGGAAGACACGATGACATTCTGCAGTGACATCAACGGTCTGTTGAAAGAACTTGGGTGTGATCACGATCCTGCAGACTGGCGCCTCTTCATCGACTCGGGGAAGAACAGCTTGAAGGCTGTTTTGCTCCACAATGGCAACGAGAAACCATCAGTCCCACTGGCTCACGCGTTCGGCATGACAGAGACCTATGAGACTATGCGGCAGCTGCTTGATTCCATCAAGTACAATGTCTTCAACTGGCACATCTGCGGAGACTTGAAAGTGGTGGCACTGTTGTTAGGGCTGCAGTCAGGCTACACGAAATACATGTGCTTCCTTTGTCTCTGGGATAGCAGAGACGACAAGAATCACTGGACGAAGAAAGATTGGGAAGAGCGAAAAGAGCATGTACCTGGTCGACACAACGTGAAGCATGTCGCCCTTGTCGACCCAGCCAAAGTTTTCCTTCCACCACTCCACATAAAGCTCGGCTTGATGAAAAGTTTTGTACGGGCAATGGATCTGAATGGGCGTGGGTTTTTATACCTCAAGGAAAAGTTTGGCAACACCTTGTCGGAGGCCAAGATCAAGGCTGGTGTCTTTATTGGACCGCAAATCCGACAGATTATGAAGGACGAAACTTTTCCGACAACTCTAAACCCCAAAGAGCTGGCAGCGTGGAGGAGCTTCAAAGCTGTGACGGACAACTTCTTGGGGAACGAGCGCGCGGACAACTATGAAGAAATAGTGCTGCAGCTGCTGGAGTCCTTCAGGAAACTTGGCTCCAGGATGTCCCTGAAAATCCATTTCCTACACCAGCACCTGAACTTCTTCCCTGACAACTTGGGAGCAGTCTCGGACGAGCACGGCGAGCGATTCCACCAAGAGATTTCACTCATGGAGACGCGTTACCAAGGGCGGCACAACCCGAACATGATGGGCGATTTCTGCTGGTTCCTGCATCGTGAAACTGACACAAACTGCCCTGAGCAGCACAAACGCAAAGCCAAATGCCTAAAGCATTTTTAATTACATTCTAGTGGAGTTTTTCTGTAATTTCTATAATTTTGAAGCATTCATGATGAAATAAATGAATAAATGAATTTTTGTAAATTTCATTGAAATCCTGACTTCTAGGCAATGGGAATATTTCTGTTACTGAAAATCCTGACGTGATACAGCAAAACGGTTATGATTTTTGAAATCAGCGTACCCAAATTAGTCTAAATCACTTTACACATCTCCAGTAAAAATTTTTTGTTGTTCAGTGTTATAAGAGTCTTGGGACATTCTCTTCTGTTGGTCATCGTAGTTCCACACATTCTTTTCCCTTGTTTTATGATCAAATACTCAACCAGCTGAACTGAGGTGTGGAATCTGTTGGTGAACAGGGAATAATTCTGTCCTGAGAATTGGTCAGTCATTCGCACAACCAAGTTCCCTGCAACCCCAAGGTTATCGACAGCTTCGGCATCACTTTCCTCCCAGTGTAAACTTCAACATTGCAAATATACCCATTTTCACAAAAAGTCTTGATTCCCTAAGGGATCGGCTTGTCCTTTATGTACTGTTGGAACGAAAATTTGTTATTAGTGGGGATCAATCCCTCATCAAGTGAAAGTTCACAATCTGTAACAAAGTAATTGTTGCATTTTTCAATCAAACAATTGAATACTGGGCAGGTCTTGAATATTTTATCAGTCTTGTCCAGCTGGAGATCATCTTCATTTACACAATGTAAGAGAGACCAGATTGTAAGGAACCGATCTCTTGTCATGACCTTTGGAAAACCAGGCATGTAAGTAAGCGTAGTGTCCTAAGACTGCCAGTACTGCTCGTACCTATCTTTATGTATCAACATTTCCATGGTGACTCGGAGCCTCAAAAATGCCTTAAACTCTGCCAAAGTAAGAGGCTTTTGTTGGAAAGATTTTTCCGCATAATAGTTTGGTTTGGTTACAATCATAATGTTACGAATTTCGCCCGCCTGGCGTGCGATCGGCCACGTAACTCAAATCGCGACGCGTCGCCCACCGGAACGGACAATTCAGTCGTGACCCTCCTGAAACTACTGCCAAGGAGCTAGTCACGGGTGGGGGTTTAACCTCACCACAACCCAGTCCGCATTCTACCCGCGCGAAATAGGTATATCGACTTTCGGCGATTCACCCTAAGTACTCGCACGGGTAACCTACCAAGGGGTTGTCCCACGCCACAGGTCGACTCCGGACACGAACCGCTTAAGCGGCTCGTTCCGTGCTACAGGGATAACTGAGCGGAGTTATCGTCGACCTTGACGGTTCAGATTGGTTACCGGGTGTTTTAAACCCACAATCAATCCCTTACGTGATGCAAGATGGAGATTCAACAAAGGAAAGGACGAAGGGAAACGGGAGAACAGTTCAACAAGCAAGGACTTTATTTCACACACGTAAGAAGGCAAATAGGAACAAAAGCAGGCAAATAGGAATAAAGGAAAGCACTACGACCGAATAAAAGGTAATTATTTACAGCACAGTCACTTATACAGGTTTTACTTGTCGGACTGGCACCACAAACGCACATACAAAAGCCCAAAAAGAAAAGAAAAGAAAAGAAGTGACTTCCCTCATGGACCGTCGAGTCCTCCGCTCCTACTACCGTCAGCGCGGTCGCGCCTGGTTCCGGCCTGCCACGCGGCCGGCGAACCCTCTCCGGCACCCCTCGTCTGGACGCGCAGGTCCACCACAGGCCGCACTGCGGCGCCTCCCGTCCGCGTCTCCACCAACAGGCCGTGTCGGGCCACGAGCGCGGGAATGAGAGAGGAGGAAGGGAGTGCTTTGGAGAGCGAGACCCAAGGAGAGAGACTGAGCCTTTTTGGAGAGAGAGAGCGAGAGAGATCGAGCCTTTTTGGAGAGAGAGAGAGCTGGTGCCTTTTTCGGAGAGAGCAACAGCCAACATGAGCCACGATCAGAGAGAGTGAGCCTCGCGTCAGTTTGCCTTTTGTAAGGCGGGGCTCCGCCCTTCGCCGCGCGGGGCTCCGCCCCATTCGCGGCTCCACCTCCCTTCGAGGCATTTCCAGAAGGCTCTCGAAGGGGGTCGTGCCCCCACTCCGACCGCCTCACGCCGGGCCTCCACCAATGGGGAGAGAGCTGCCCTGCCCCCCTTCCCGTGCCAGCCTTGGAACCGCAGAGGGGTGCGCAAATCCGCGCACGAGCGCAGGTTTCTTTTTTGCCGTTGTCATTGGTTGGTTTGAGGTTGTTGGATCCAAAATAACGATAGAGAAAAGAAAAATGGCTAACTCAAAGCGTCGCAACCCGGATGAATCATACATATTCCCCCTAAACAACAGGTGTGGACTAACTACACATGAACTTAGCGTCAAAACTGATCAAAGGACCCTTCATGGTGGATTGCGAATTTCCACAGCTGTAACAATACATTCAGCTTGGTGATTAGTCTCTGTGAGAAGTAAATCCCAAAGAACATCATCTCAGAATAAGCCAAAATAATCAAATAGAGGACTTTCCACATTTATTGCATTTAATAAACTTTTAGGGCCTGCTTGCTCATGAGGTGTAAACTGGTGTTCATTGAATCCGGCGTTGGCCCTTGTCCATCCTGAGGTGGAGTCAGACCTTGGTCTATCCCTTTCACGACCATGCCCTCGACGCCTCGACCACTGGGAACTCCCCCAGCATTGTCAGTCCTGTGAGTTTCACTTTTCCTGTTTGAAAAGTCATTCTCCAACTCAAAATCACTCATTACCATAATAAATCATCATCATCATCTGTAACTTCCTCATCTCAGCTCAACACCTCATCAACTGACATCACATTTCGACTCATTTTGGAACGATTTTTCGTGACAAACCTTCAAAAACTTTCCTGAATCTTGTGGTACTACTTCTGTAGATCATGCGCTTCGGCACATACACAAGGATCAGTCGACTGGCATGTGTATCAAAGCGTGTACATGGAAAAAACTTCCCTCGCACTCGCACTCTCACGGCACGCATGTTAGAAAGGAACGGGAAGCAATGGGAGAAGCACCAAATTGTGGGCACAGAAAAAGCCTCCTTCGCACTTCCTGAACAATTAGCGGTGGCGACGCAGACTGAAGATCAGGTGCAATATTGCTTGATCAGGAGCTGCTAATTGCTCAGGCAGTTGCTCGTGATGTGTTTGTAAACAAGAGCATGTGGTGGCCAGTGCTGATCGGCCACCTAGATTTATGGAGTTTTAAATAGCAGCCGATAAACCGGCTGCTCGGGTAAGTGGAGGTTTGAATAGCGGCCGGTTTACTGGCCGCTAGGGTTCAAAGGGTTAAAGGTGGAAGAATCACTGTATTCCTGCTTCTAGAAAATGAAGAATCAACAAACACAAAAAGGGGCATTCAAAAACGAACCTTATTAATAAAGAAGGATTGGCTCTTCTTTTCAGTCGGCACTGCATGTGGAAGTTTATTCAGCTTCTCCACAGTTTCATCAAATTTCCTATTGACTTCTTTTCGCAAACCTGGAAGGAGATGCTGCAACAAAAGAAGAAAAAAAAAATTTCAAACATGAAAACTATTTAAACTTTGATATTATCAACGATATATTATTCGTTACCAACTATACTATACTGATACCTTGTGAGGATTACAACTTGTCTGGTGCACACTCAAATACAGAGACACATCAATAAAATTACTTTCAAGATCAAGGCTAATGGAAGCGAGAGGTGGTGGAGGGTATTAATTGACAGTGGGACAGTATTTGGACATTAAGTGAAGGAATGAACAAAAACGAAAAGAGGAGAGACAGGAGGGGAGGAAATACATCAACCTGCAAGTAAGAGGGCTCGGTTAGACAATCTGAAGCAGAATCACATGTAGCAGAACTAGAATAGTACTGAGTAGAGAACATACCTCCGCCAAGCTGAATAGTTTGTTTTGTATCCCACTGATAGGCCGGATCTGCATCCAGACCTTAACCAAAATCTTAATAACTTCTTGTTGTGACTTACCCAACTCATCCACCAAGTTTTGTCATAACCCATCCATTACTTTTTGAGATATCGTGCTACATGTCGTTTTTGCCCCCATCTCTCAATGGTGAAGAATCACTTACAAAAAAATTTTCAATCTCATATCCTGATCCGGATCCAAATGTTCACCAACATCAAATCAATTATCCCCAGTCACACACCCAACATGTCCGCCAAGTTTTGTCTGAATTCGTCCAGAACGTTTTGAGATATCCGGATCACAGCCAGAGACAGACAAAGAGAGAGGGGTGAAAACATAACCTCCGTCCACCTTTGGTGGCCGTCCATCAGGTAAAAAAATACATTAGCAGACATCAATGCACCTTACCACAAACAACAAGGACAACAGTCGACAACAGACAAACGTTTGATACATGGGATTTGAACCCGGGTTCCCTGAATTAAAAGGGCAACATAAACATTAACAGGTAAAAGCAAGTAAGTCGAACATGCATAACTTACTTTTATTTGCCCAACGAGCTCTGTGGTGAGCCTGTTAGCGAGCACTTGCGTGGTACATTTCCCTTCAATACACCTAAGGGAAAACATACAAAATATGAATGACATTCAGTAAATGTTGGAAGAGGGTAATCTATGACCTTTTCATCATGTGCAAGCAAAGCAAAAAGCTGGGTTAAGGAATTGGCTCATGTCCATCTGTCCGTATGTCTTCAAACATCAGCTTATGATCGAGGAACACCTAATTGCCATTGAATATTATATTTTGAAAACAAATTGGAACATAATTCTGGCGTTTAACAGTACTTTGTCTCTGAATTTGTCCTGACTACACATGCACAGAGAGGAGCGAGATAATTTCTTCACTCTGTCAGCCTGCCCGGCAGTCAAACAAAATTTAAAATCATTCCAAACAGGAATCTTACCCTTTATAAGGACACTCTAAACTCTAAAGGACATAAACAACAGTCACGAAGAACTAATCTAACGTGTTAGATGGGGAGGTGGAATCGACGCTGCATCAACGGCAGTAAATCCTGGAATTTATTTATTTGTACGACTTTTACAATCTTTATTCCATTTAAATTGAATCATGTAATTAAACGCTGCAGAACACAAGCTGCCTTATTTGCACAATCAAAACCCTTCAGTTTCGCAGTATTTGGACATGTTAAATGAAGTGGTGTCTAAGGGTGGTGCATAAGACTGTTTAAAATGCAATAAACTTCCAAATTTTTTTAACGATCTTTAGAATTATCTATCTATAATTCCTGCAATGTGTATGTCTGTGTCTGTGTCTGTGCGTCTGCCTGTGACCGCTGTTTCTCGACAACCACTGGTCCGATCTCATTGAAACTTGCCAGGTATATTGCCGGGGCCCTGAGTATGTGCCTTTTCAAGGTTTGATATTAATCGGACAAGTGCTTCCCAAGTTATGGCCATTTATTTACCAACCAATGACAACACACGTTGCTGCGTGGGCGTGGCCGATGGGGAAAGAGAACCTCAGCCGCGTTCCCCATTACGGGTTACAACGTATGGACTTCCGGAAAGTGATGACTTACTGTATTCTAATAATTTCTCGATTTCTTATGCACATTTATAGATAAACACAATGCCCCAATCCAGTCGTCGTTTACGAGAGCGAAGGAACGGCCTGTGTGGTTGTTTGAATTTTTTTTTTTTTTTTTGCACGTACGTTTTTTTCTATTCTATTCAGTCAGTGCCTAATGAACCACAGATAGAAAAAAGAGCCAGAGAACCATCAGAGCCGTGGAGAGCCAAAGTGAACGAGTTAGATGAGAGAGTGCTCCAATTCACGAACCGTCCAGCTCAAGCTGTGCGGAACGCGGGACTTTTAAAATTCCCTCGTGGGGACCGAGTTTGGGATACGAACAAGTGGGCTAATGGCATTTCCTTGTGCCCCCATGGGCGCTCGGACGCTTAGCACAGCTTTCACACCAGAAATGGCCTCATTTGCTTTGCACTTTGCCACGCGACTCATCTCCGAGATTAACATGGGGCGGGATATTTGGTCGCGCGGTTCCACTGTGAATGCTCCTCCCCATCCCCATTGGTCCCAAAAAATGCTGATGGTCATTGGTGATGACTGTGGTTGAGCTATGGTAGCGGTGGTGTACCATAGCGGTTGTAGTGCGTCGAGTTTGTGAAGGAGGCAGTTGTGGTCGTCGTCGTGTCAATGGTGTGTGTAGGTGAGTGAGCTGTGGTACGATGGTGTGGGGATTTTTAGGAAGGCATTGTGGTGATTGTATGAATGTTGTAGCATTGTGTTCCGAGTCTGGTGAAGATTTGAGATGAGTGTCAGTTGGGCAATGGCGCGAGGTTTGAATGTGAAAGGGCACGCGTATGCTAATGAGGACTGCCCCTGTTGCTATGCGTGCAGGCATGCATGAAAAAAGGAGGGGTTCATGTAGGAAGTAAAGTAAAAGAGAAAAAAGAATAAAGAAAAGCAATGACTAAAGCCCACGCAATTCATTCTATCCCATAAACCCACCAGACAATAGGGAAGGGCTATCTTAAATGAATACTAATGAAATAACTGTCTCAGGACAGCTATATGTTTAGTTCCATTGCCTTGGTGGGAGTGCCGGCTTCGCAGAACCACAAGAATATTAACAGTAGGGCCACATTTGGTTTCAACAAGCATGGAAATGAGCAAACAACACAAGACGAGAGAGGGATGGGAAGAGCACAGTAACCAGGAATACTGTAACAGTGTTGAGTGGTGGGGTTAATAGGAGTATAAAGGATTGCACGTTGGGATGGGGATGACATGAGATGGTGATGCACTGCTTGCTGGAAGTCTTGGAGGGAAGAATGCAATTCAACCATCTCTGGAAGCCAGTTCCACAAAAGGAATTTAAAAAAAATAACAAACGGGTGGAGGTTGGGAGAAAGCCTTATTTTGAGAGTTGAACCAGGAGAGAGTTCGTGGAAGAATGCATGCATCCTGGGGGAGCTGAGAAGCGTCAGGAGGCAAAGACAGCAGATGGAGTTAGAGCAGAGGAAAGGCAGTAAAAAACAAACATGGCCACCAACTTGTCTGCAATGTGAAAGAAACAGATCTTGTGCTTCAACCTCATCATGGAAGATGCCAATAATGTGGAGAGCTTTAGATTGCACAGAAATCAGGATAGAGAGAAGTTATGCCAGCACCCCCACCCATTTGTCAGAGCAGTGCATTGTCAGAAGGACTGAAGGTCCGTTCATAAAACAACTTTGCTCTCCTACTTCTCACACCTTTCCCAATCTCATGAGGGTTCCCCCACCTGCCCCCCATCCCTAATTTTCAGTTTTCACCAATTCTCTCACAACTCAATCTGGTCTCTGGCTCTCAGTGATTCACTGGCGGTGTACCACGACACATCAGATGGGGGTATAGAGCACATTCATGGTGAGCAGCAGCCCTTATAATTCAGGAAAGTGCTAAATGTGTGATAACCCAGCTAACACACCGATTTTGGACTAACATCAGACCCGACGTTAGGCCGACGTGATTTTGTTCGGAGGGCCAATGTCGGCCCACTGTCGGCTGGCAACGTTATCACTTTTACAAACAATTGCAAATGTTGGCCTGATGTTGGCAATTAGACGTCGTTTTTATATTAAAACCAATTGCTTTTACTTTTACAACCATCTTTTACAAACGTTTATGTCGTCCAGCTATAATGTGTACATTTCGTCAATAAACAAGGACTTATTTATTTTAGGACAAACAAGTACAATCCATCGCTTCGTTGATGGGAATATTAAGGGGGGAGAGGAGGGAGGGGAGGGAGAGAGAGAGGAAGAGAGGGAACAGGGAGAGGAAAGGGAGGAGGGGAGAGAGAGGAGGGAGGGAGAGAGAGGAGGGAGGGGACGGAGAGAGGACGGAGGGAAGGGAGAGAGGACAGAGGTAAGGGAGAAGAGAGGAGAGGATGGAGGGAAGGGAGGGGAGAGGAAAGGATGGAGGGAGAAGGGAAGCGGGAGAGAAAGTTAGGAAAGGGAGAAGAGCGAGGAAGGAGGGGTAGGTGGGGGTAGCGATGCCTCACCAAACATTGCTATACACTGTGGGAGGGAGGGGTGCAAGGAAGGGAGAGAGAGAAAAGAGAGAGACAAAGAAGAGAGAGAGAGAGAGAGTGAGAGAGAGAGAGAGAGAGAGAGAGAGAGAGAGAGAGAGAGAGAGAGAGAGAGAGAGAGAGAGAGAGAGAGAGAGAGAAGAGATTTGATGCAAGAGAGATGTGAGAGAGAGGTGTGAGAGAGAGGTGTGAGAGAGAGGTGTGAGAGAGAGGTGTGAGAGGTGTGTGTGAGAGATATAGAGATATAGAGATAGAGAGATAGAGAGTGAGAGAGAGAGAGAGAGAGAGAGAGAGAGAGAGAGAGAGAGAGAGAGAGAGAGAGAGAGAGAGAGAGAGAGAGAGAGAGAGAGAGAGGAGAGATTTGATGCAAGAGAGATGTGAGAGAGAGGTGTGAGAGAGAGGTGTGAGAGGTGTGAGAGGTGTGTGTGAGAGATATAGAGATATAGAGATATAGAGATAGAGAGATAGAGATAGAGATAGAGATAGAGATAGAGATAGAGATAGAGATAGAGATAGAGATAGAGAGTGAGAGAGAGAGAGAGAGAGAGAGAGAGAGAGAGAGAGAGAGAGAGAGAGAGAGAGAGAGAGAGAGAGAGAGAGAGAGAGAGAGAGAGAGAGAGAGAGAGAGAGAGAGAGAGAGAGAGAGAGGAGAGATTTGATGCAAGAGAGATGTGAGAGAGAGGTGTGAGAGAGGGGTGTGAGAGAGAGGTGTGAGAGAGAGGTGTGAGAGGTGTGAGAGGTGTGTGTGAGAGATATAGAGATATAGAGATAGAGAGATAGAGAGTGAGAGAGAGAGATAGAGAGTGAGAGTGAGAGTGAGAGTGAGAGTGAGAGTGAGAGTGAGAGTGAGAGTGAGAGTGAGAGTGAGAGTGAGAGTGAGAGTGAGAGAGAGTGAGAGTGAGAGTGAGAGTGAGAGTGAGAGTGAGAGTGAGAGTGAGAGTGAGAGAGAGGAAAAAAAGAGAGAAAGGAAAAAAAAGAGAGAAAGGTGAGGGGTGGAGGTGGTGTCAGCAAAGAGAATGATGTTATGCTTCATGACCGAACACACATGCACACACACACACACACACACACACACACACACACACACACACACACACACACACACACACACACACACACACACACACACACACACACACACACACACACACACACACACAAAACACACGCACACACAAACCCATGTCAGAACAGTTGTGCACACAATGACACAACAGAGTTTGTAAAGTAATCCGCTGGCACATATGCAAAAACTTTGATATCCCAGTTCCAGAAAATTAGTGGGAACATGAACCAAAAGCAAACTCTGAAAACATGGAAGTACGGCTCTGATCCAACCTAATGATCCCATCGAGTGTGAACATCGAAAACAAAGCATTGTGACCAGATATGATACTTACGTACAAAAAAAGAGAAGAAGGCATTTCTAAGGTGTTTTCACTGTCTCTGGTAGTGAATTCAGCTCTGAGACTGGTCATTAATTTCAAAATTCAAGACCTCAGCCTGCACTAAACCAGCATATCTTTTATATACTGAGGAGCACATCAAAATATTGCAGTCAAAGCTGACCATACATTGGGGTACACTGTTGAGAGAATAACCTTGGGAAGCACAAATACATGTAGAAGCAAAATATTTTGTAAAAATCTATTTTTTAAAGAAACATTTCTGACAATTAATCTGAGCACAAAATACCAATCGAGAGGCTTTATCACAGCTGGAAATTCATTCATGCCAAAGAAACAGGATGTGAAGATTCTTGAGAAAGTTTGGTACAATGGCATGTGAGTAGGGTAAGAATACTGATTCTGGCTCACTTTTCCCCATGTAAATGAATGGGGGATTTTCAGCGATTAATATTTTTTTTCCCTAAAAATAAACCCCCCTTTTTATCCCAAGGTATATTTATTTGTCTCCCCTTTTAACTTGGAGGTTGAACCTCATTGAATTGAACACCTGGGGGTTGAACAGCTCACTCATTGAACCTATAAAGATTTGTTCATTCTCAAATTCCTTCAATAGTTTAATTTTCTTTGCACAATAATCCCCATCTAAAATATTGACAAACAAAACATTTGAATCTTTATATTTTTTTAAGATACCCCATTTGTGCCATTACGAAATGATAAACTTCTCTTAATGCTCTTGTTTGACCACCTCCTGAGCCACAGGTTATTTTTTGTTAAGCCCCGCCCACTTTTCTTTAAGCCCCGCCCACTTTTGTTAAGCCCCGCCCACTTTCATAAGGTATTTTTTCTAAGCCACGCCCACTTTTCCTAAGCCCCGTCCACTTTTGCTAAGCTCCGCCCACTTTTCATAAGGTATTTTTTCTAAGCCACGCCCACTTTCCTAAGCCCCACCCACTTTTGCTAAGCTCCGCCCACTTTTCATAAGGTATTTTTCTAAGCCACGCCCACTTTTCCTAAGCTCCGCCCACTTTTGCTAAGCTCCGCCCACTTTTCATAAGGTATTTTTTCTAAGCCACGCCCACTTTTCCTAAGCCCCGCCCACTTTTGCTAAGCTCCGCCCACTTTTCATAAGGTATTTTTTCTAAGCCACGCCCACTTTTCCTAAGCTCCGCCTACTTTTGCTAAGCCCCGCCCACTCTTACATCATTTCCAGTTCATCTCTGACTCACAAAGAAATCACTAGAAAATTACAGGATGTTATGGTTTTGAAAAATTTCCCAATGAAGGCTTGCCTAGGCTTGCCCAGGGAATTTCCAAAGGAAACCACACCCACCAGTCTTTCTCTATAAAAGCTTCAAACCCAGGCTCCATTTTAAACATTTGTTCTTGCTGGCAATGGTGTTCTGTGTGCTTGTCTCAAACTCTCTGTCTTCTATGGAACTAAACCTTCAAGTTGATGAACTTGATTCAAACCTCTTATCTATTGAGGTAAGATTTTTTATTTTCCTATTTTCAAACTTTGATTGAAGCATACTCATTTAATAATTAAATAACTTAATTAATACATTATTATTTTCTCTCACAGGAAATTGTATCTGAAAATACTGCTTTTGCTACAACTTGGGGGGGAAATTGTTGGCTTGGTTGAAGACCTTGAGTGGGATGACTTTAGTGTTCCTTGGAACTCTCTGTCTTCTATGGAACTAAACCTTCAAGTTGATGAACTGGATTCAAACCTCTTATCTATTGAGGTAAGATTTTTTATTTTCCTATTTTCAAACTTTGATTGAAGCATACTCATTTAATAATTAAATAACTTAATTAATACATTATTATTTTCTCTCACAGGAAATTGTGTCTGAAATACGAAATGAAAATACTGCTTTGCTACAACTTGGGCGCTTAAATTGTTGGCTTGGTTGAAGACCTTATGAGCGACCAAGACCCACAGAACGAGTTCGTCCTTGATGACCCAACCAAAGAGTTATACCTTGGAGACCAGCAAAATCCTGAAAAGAGTTTTACAGCAATAGTACTCATTGTGAGTTATCAAGACAATACCCACTGAACAAGTTATACCTTGATGAGCCAGAATACAAGTTTTACCTTGGAGACTCACAAATTTTGAAAAAATCAGTAAATGAGTTCTGCCTTGATGGTTTAAATAACTACCTTGGAGACTCAGGAAAAGGGTTCTGCCAAGATGGTTCTAAATATGGGGCCTACCTTGGAGACTCACAAATTTTGAAAAAATCAGTAAATGAGTTCTGCCTTGATGGTTTAAATAACTACCTTGGAGACTCAGGAAAAGGGTTCTGCCAAGATGGTTCTAAATATGGGGCCTACCTTGGAGACTCACAAATTTTGAAAAATCAGTAAATGAGTTCTGCCTTGATGGTTTAAATAACTACCTTGGAGACTCAGGAAAAGGGTTCTGCCAAGATGGTTCTAAATATGGGGCCTACCTTGGAGACTCACAAATTTTGAAAAAATCAGTAAATGAGTTATCCTTAAGAGACTTTGTAAGTTGGTTTTACTTTGAATACTTGAAATGTGGGTTCTGGATTGATAACTCACAATGTGATACATATCTTGGAAACTCAACGGGAATGTGGTTATACCTTGAAGACTTGGAAAGTTGGGTTTATGTTGGACACTTGAAACTTTTTTGGGGGCTTTTATTTATTTATTTATTTATTTTTTATTATTATTATTTTATTTATTTATATTTTGAAGACTTTTGGAGTTGCTATCACTCTTTGGGATCTAAACCTATCGATGTAGTTCTTTGTCGGATGGTGCTTGATGGGAGCAAGATCAAGAAAGTTCTGGGAAGAAAGTGCAGGCTTACTCCCCTTTCTACGTCATCAAACCTGAAAGCCTTAAAAGACAGAATTGGAAGAAGAGAAAAAAAACATAAAAAATATACATTGTTCGTTCTGGGAAGAAAGTGCAGGCTTACTCCCCCTTTCTACGTCATCAAACCTGAAAGCCTTAAAAGACAGAATTGGAAGAAGAGAAAAAAAAAAAATATACATTGTTCGTTCTGGCAAGAAAGTGCAGGTTTACTCCCTCTTTCTACGTCATCAAACCTGAAAGCCTTAAAAGACAGAATTGGAAGAAGAAAAAAAAAACGTAAAATATATATATATATAGGTGGAAATCTCATTTTGAAAAGACATTGTGTTGGGCGAGGATTGAGTTGGGGTTGAGATTTTGAATGTGAGGGTTAGGTTGAGATTTTGAATGTGAGGGTTGGGACACACACACATACACATCAACAAACAAAAGTTAAGCCTTGACTATTCAGTTGAGGATTCTGTGTTTGGGGTTCACAGATCTAAGAACGTCCCCCTTGACACATTATATACTGTTATACACCTCGGACTTGGCCCTCGAGTGTCCACAACGGTGTATAGTAGGAGGGAGTGAAGCGCCAACCTATTGCTCCCATTGCACACACACACACAAACAAAAGTTAAGCCTTGACTATTCAGTTGAGGATTCTGTGTTTGGGGTTCACAGATCTAAGAACGTCCCCCTTGACACACATTATATACTGTTATACACCTCGGACTTGGCCCTCGAGTGTCCACAACGGTGTATAGTAGGAGGGAGTGAAGCGCCAACCTATTGCTCCCATTGCACACACACACACAAACAAAAGTTAAGCCTTGACTATTCAGTTGAGGATTCTGTGTTTGGGGTTCACAGATCTAAGAACGTCCCCCTTGACACACATTATATACTGTAATACACCTCGGACTTGTCCCTCTAGTGTCCACAAAGGTGTATTATCTGCTTAGTTTTGTCTTTTGTAATTCCTGTGAATAAAATGAACCTAAAATCTCTTCCTTCCAAATCATATATTTTATAAGTCCAAGGAACTGTATCTATTACATCAACAATTTTAAAAAGTTCTTTCGTCCATCGTTCAGTAAAACCCTTTTCAAAATGAGATTTCCACCTATATATTCTTACGATATCACCAACTTTGAACTTAGGTTTTCTGACATTAATCTCTTTTTCATATTTTAATTTTGTAAATGTTTCTGATGGCTTCATATTCGTTGATGTGTGAATCGTGTCATTATACTTATCCACAATATCCTGAATAAAAGATGACCATTGTTGTGAACCGAGTTGTGTGAATTTTTTATATAGTCTCTTTTAAGGTACGATTAAAACGTTCAACAACAACTGCCTTCCCTTCATTAAAGGTACTGTATAATGTAATACTGTTATTTTTAGAAAATTCATAAATGTCTTGTTATAAAACTCTCTACCCTCATCAGTCCACAATTTCTTAGGTTTTCTCTTACTTTTATTAAATATCTGTTGAAAAGCTAACATAAGAGTATTACCTGTTTTGTTTTTAAAGGGACAACCCACGCATATCTACTCCCTCAAATCAATAACGGTTAAAGCATACTTGTACCCTTATCATTATTGAGTTCAATCAAATCAGCAGACCAGATATAATCAACTTCCTTGGAATAAACTTTCCTTCTCTGAAACTTTGTGAATATTGGTTTATGTAATTCATCAGCTAATTGCTCTTCAGTCTTAATGGCATCATTAGAGCCTATAAGTTTTTTGAATTTCCAAGTCCAAGTTTCAATTTAGCACTAATCATCTTCTTCACGATGAACCTATCAACTTTTTCTCTCAAGGTTGGATTTTGTATCAGAGACAAATTATATAACATTTCTCTATCGGCTTCATGCTTTTCTTCCAACGTTGTGGTATTCCCATAATCAATATCGTGGTCTCATGCACACTTCATCAACTCTATTGATTGGTTTACTCCAGGATTTAGGATTGTCTGCCTCATCTAATCTTTATCTAAGTTTGTGCCTGGACCACAGAAAGAATAACCTGAAGATGTAATTCCCTGGTATTCCAGTAGTTGTAAATTTACTTCCTGATAAAAACTTTTGTATATCTCCTCCGAGTTTGTGTTTGGAGATAAATTGATTTTTTTTTGAACCACACACCAAACATATACCTTTTTGTATAACCCTGTTATTTTTACTTTTAATATATGAAATATTTTTAGTATTAGTTTTCTTTTTACATTTGAGACAATAACTCATTTATTTATGAGAAAAGTTTCTGCAGAGTGCAAAAACCTTTTTAGTTTCCAACATGCACATTTGAATCTTAATTTTTAAAACATAAAGAATCCTTAGAAATGCCTTCACTCTCTCCTCCATTTATTTAAGAAAAAACTTGAATTAAAATCTATATCTTGTCGATGCTAATAGTCTTGTGTAAAGTATTGCAAATAGACTTGTCAATTCTTTGTTTTCCTCCTCGGTGGGTTGAGTTATTTTCTGTAATACCTCTATTCTTTTTTGAATCTCACTGGTTTCCATATTTTGATATTTATTCATTCTCTCTCTTTCCTCCCTCTCTCTCTTCTCCTTTTCCTCCTTCTCTCTCTTCTCTCTTTCCTCCTTCTCTCTCTTCTCCTTTTCCTCCTTCTCTTTCTTCTCCCTCTCTCTCTCCCTCTCTCTCTCCCTCTCTCTATTCTCTCTTTCCTCCTTCTCTCTCTCCTCCTTCTCCTTTTCCTCCTCTTCCCTCTCTTCTTCAACTCCTTCCTCATCCCTTACTATACTTGAATCGTTTTTACACCCCATAGAATATTATACATATATTCATCAGGATTTCTTGTTATTCCTGTATCCAAAATAATTTTTTTACAACAGGATACCAATAAAATTTCTTTTGAATTTCTAAAAGAGCCTTACCTTTTCTTAACCTTATAATTTTTTCATTATTTAACATTCTAATTAAATCTAAAGTTGTTGGTTTATCAACATCAGCATAATGCCAATCTTTTATTGAAAATACCTCATTCTTATGTTGTAGAACATATTTATTAAAATACCGAATACCCTTTTCTTGAAGGTATGCTTGAACACAGAAATGATAATTTTCTTGAAGCCTTCTTGCTGTCATTTATGTATTAGAAATATATGTTAGAATAATATTATGGCACCTAAACACCTCCCCATCTTCCCATAGTTAAATCATTTTGTATTTCCTTACTTATTATATATAATCCTGTTTTTTTCTGTTTTCATGAGATAAACAAGGGCAAAACCATTATTATATTTACCCTTATTAAATTCTTTTTATTTGTTGTTTACTAATCGTGGCTCCACAAAACTCATTCTCGATACCAAGTGGATAATATTCTTCCTTACGAGACTGATTTAATTGTTCCAGGTCTTCGAGGTTAATTTTAAATGACCAATTATACCCTAAATCATTCATATCATACCCCCCATTGTTCTATTCTCATACAAACGATACGCCCTTCTTTATAAAAATTTATTTTAATTCGAACTGTGAATTCTGTATGACCTGGAGATAATATCAACACTTCTGTATCTTTAGAATACACAGCCGTTTTATTTAAGTATATATATTGTGATAAATCGCTTAATCTCACCAAGTCATTCGCGTCAGTCGGGCTTGGATAATTTTTTAATTTATAAGCATTTTTCATGTTAATATTTTTGTTTATATTATATTTATGTCGTTCAGCCTGTGCCTTTGTGTAATAATTTGATAAATCAATATCCAGTTCTTGAGATACACAAAAGATAGAACCATCTTTACCAACATAAGTCATTTATATTAGATTAAAAATAATATCATAAAATTTTTTATTTTTGTTGAGTTGAAATAACACATATAGACATAATTGACCACAACACTTGGAATTTAATTCTTGGACTTGAAATGTTTGTTAAAAACAATTCTGTAGGAATTTTTATGACTTCAACAGGTGGTGGAAGACCA
This sequence comes from Eptatretus burgeri, assembly GCF_056783735.1. Classification (NCBI taxonomy): domain Eukaryota; kingdom Metazoa; phylum Chordata; class Myxini; order Myxiniformes; family Myxinidae; genus Eptatretus; species Eptatretus burgeri. Next base: position 33,779,365 of record NC_140961.1, read on the forward strand.
AAACTATCAAAATAATATTTGTCTTGACTATTAAAAATACAAACCCAATGAGAACCGCTCCCATCATTATCTTCTAAGTTCATAATAATATTCTTTGTATGTTTCGACACATTTGTTAATTCATCTCTCATACAAATAACCACATTATGAATTTTTAATTTCTTACAATATTTGGCAAGTTGTAAATTTGATGTTGTATTCTTTCCAAATTCTTTCAACCACTCATCAATGCTCATTTATTTATTAGAAAGATATAATCCATTACCTCTTTTCGTTAATTTTACACCTGCTTGTGCTATAGAAGAAAGCATATCTCCAACTAACAATCTCGCTTTATCAGGCAGACCTTCAAGTTTTTCAGCAAAATCTACAATTACACCACTTCCACTAATTTGTTTCTCCAACTCTTTGTTATGTCTTTCCAATTCTTTTTGAGCCTGGAGTTGAGCCTCCTTTTCGTTGGCAGTTTTGACCGCTGTTGAAATACCACCCGTCAATGCTCCAACCGCACTTAAACCAGCAAATAAAGGAATTAGAAATGGGAGAAATCCTCCACTCGTCTCTCTTATTGAATATTTTTTCAACATTGGTTTTGTCATTTTTAATTTTAAGTGAGCCAGTGTCATTCAAGATTTTAACCTGTTCTCTTGTGAGCAAAACATCAATTCTTACTGCTCCTTTTCTCTGAATTGTATTAACGTTAATCGCATACAAGGCTTTTGATTTTGAACACAAGATGATAGTTTATGAAGATTGATTTGATTAACATATACCCCAGTTGGTACTTTGCCACTCATTTATTTAACAAAAAATTATGTGAGACTAATCATCACACCATTATCTGTATTAATCTGCAATTCTGTTTCTTCCAAAAGCAAACAATATGTATCAACTTCTTCACTCTCTCCTCTTTCAATGTATAGGGAAGTATCCACTGATTAGACTTTATAGTTTCTTTTTGAGCTCAGGTCAAACGTATAGATTGTATACAAACTTTTAAATGCTGTCATATCCAAAATAGGTTCTTTATTTCCATTACTTACACACCTTTTGGTAAGACTTGTATGCTTCAGCAAAATCATTTTTTCCCAATTAATTTCAATCTATCTCGTGGATAAAATGTTCCATCTAGAGAAACGCCGAAGTTGTTTCACCTTAGCATTATCACTCAATGCATTATTCTTATCAGTCGCAGTATCACCATCTGGCTTTTTAAAAATCATCCACAGATATCGTGGCTTTCCTTCCAGAACACCCAAATTCCACGTGTAAGTAGTTTGATTGAGTTTAACGTGTTGACATCTTCTTTTGAGGTATGATACACTGAGTGGTCTCTTTGAGTTAAGTCTTCGATTCAACATCTCTTCTGTTTTAAGATTAGGAGTATATTCACTGATATACCAACTCATCTCCTCAATTACAAATTTATTCTGATCACCAAAAGCATTACCAACACCAAAAAGCAATCTATTTTCATTATCATTCCTTTGTAGTTGAAATCTAATTTTTCAGACCATACAGAACTTTATCATAATCACAAAATCCAAATATACCTTTAAGAGGAACTGCCACAGTAAAACTATTTTCTGCTTTTGTATCATCATTATACATTCCTTTCCTTTGAATATATCCAGGGTCTGTGTTTGTTCCCGTTGACATATCAGGAATAAAACCTTCGACAGACCCCTTTCCCATTCTATCACTGAATGTATAGAGTGTAAATTTCATCATTTCAGATACAGCAGAGACATAATCAACCGCTTCAACTTCTTGTGTTCCAATATACAATCGCACACTATCAAACATTTTCCAGAAGAAATCATTTACAAGTGTAGCGTTTGTGTTATTCCCAGCCTTAGTGAATTTAAATTTACACAACAAGAAACTTTCGGAGAGATTCAAATAGGTTTGTTGATTATTTATTTCAAAACTTTTTTGTACCATTTGTATTCCAGTCTGTTCCAGTTATTGCATTTACCTTGAAGTAATCTTCTTTTTTAGTGGAGTTTGAGATAATAATAGTATCATCCAAATCATAGATACTATCAATTGCTTCCATACTTGTATTTATTTAGGAAAAAAAGATGTTAAAACTTTTGAAACCCTGATCCAAGTATTTGAATTATTTTCTGTCGTTCTTGGGGGACAACTGAGTTTTACCTTTCTTAATTTCTTTTATTGCTTGTAATTTATGAGATTCTTTCTGAGCATCTTTTATACTCTTTACAGCACCTGCTACATTTGCCCACAGCAGAAGCAGTTGAACCAATTAGGTCTTTATGTTTAAGAATAGTTGAACCAATACCCATGAGAGTATCAATTATCCCATCTCCTCTAAATTGATGTCCAACACCCCTTTGTCTCTTAGGTTTATAGTATCCTCTACCAAGATACATACCTTCACCCTTGTAGTACGGGCAATGGAACATCCCATCCCCTGTAATTATTTTATATTTTCCCAACTCGTGCTTCCTCACAATAACCATCGTATTTATTTATTGAAAAACTTCACGTAGGTGAATTCTGATGGATATAACTTCTCCATTAAAAGAGATCACACGATTATCTTGGTCGGTTATCCTAAAATTTACTCTGTGTATGGTTTTTCCTGACACAGGTAGATAAACCAAATTTTTAGGCTCCATATTGAATTTATAACCAATTGGGGTTGAGTATGCGCTGAATGAAAATATTGTATTTGTTTTTAATCCATCATTATAAGCACCATCAATCAAATCACAGTGAATTAACACCGAATTTATTCCTGAGGATATTTGAATGACATTATCACTGTAAAACGTCCCATTAGTTTCAATCTTTTTTGAGGAGAAACCTAATAACTCTCTAAATGAATTATCAATTGTGAAATCAACCTTGTAGTTATTTTTAACTTTAATCGTTGATTTTGAAGTATGTTTTTGAATGTTTATAATAATATTTTTTGGTTCATCACCCTGTTCTTTCATAAGACGAGCAATTTCGGAAGATATTTGAGAAATCTCGTATGCTCCGAAGTGAGACTGTTATCGCTTTGTATCCACTTCCCGGATTATAACTAAACTTGTCATTTTTCTCGGTTATATTAAATAAGGTATTATAAGTCTCCATGGACAATAAAGATGCCTCATATTCTTTTGTTGTGTCAAGTTGTAGTGGGTATGGGAATGAAGATGTGTGGTCGCTTGTTGTGAAATTAAAACTCAGGATTGTGCTTCTCATCTTATTTAATATGAGATAAAATGTCTTTATATTGATATTTCTTAATTATTTTCATGTTCATCAACTGGTCTAAAATGGCTGATGCTTCATTAAAACAATTGTTATTTCCAGCCTTCTTACTGCCAAACAACAATAACAGTCTATTAACTAATTGCGATGGGTCATTTGGAAGAAAACTAATACCTGAACCAAGGATACTTAAAGCCTGAATAATGTGTTTCTCCTTCTCATTCTTCCTACTTTTACCAGAAAGAATAACCTTATAATTTAGAGTGTTCAGCAAATCAATATATACTCTATCATCATTATTTTCCATATCCAATGGTTTATCAATATACTTTGATTCATCCCTCACAGTTGAACCTTGTCTTCCATCTTTTGTGAGAAGAAACATTAATCTCGGAGTTAGTTTAACAGGGGTTGAGCAGAACTTAAGAACCTTAATTCATCATTAAATATCAATACCTTTTCTTGAACAAGATGAAATATTGCTGGTTGTTCTGTTGGAATGAGTCCTGCTTTGGTTTTTGAATCCGCTGAATATTCATTGTTTTGAACAGCATTCACAATATAATCAGGGGTTGATTAATCTCTTCCAGTTGTTGAAATAAACCTTCATCATCATATTCTAATTCTCCTAAATGCTCTAATTCTTCCTCCGTCATTTGACTGAAATCTTTTAACATTTGAAGCTTTCTAGGAGTATATTCTACTGTGGGAACTGTGGAAACATCTTTCATTTTTTCTTGGGAAGTTTTTAAAAGTGGTTTAAAAAATTTCTCTTGTTTTTTTTTCAAATGCTTCTTCGCCCGTTAGTTTCTGTCTGCGTTTCTTCTTTATGTCTTCCTGTTGTTTTACAACTTTTGAAACCAACTCTTGATGTTCCTTAAATCTTCTTGCTCTTTCTTTTGTATCCATTTATTTATTGTAAAATATCATTTAATGAATTGTAAAGATCAACAGGAAATTTTCCTTTTCTTCATCATTCAAGTAGATGTGTTCAAATAAATCCTTTTCTTTAAATATTTCATCAAATTCTTTATTAACATTAATGCGAAGTTGTAATTTCTTCTTCACTAATCCTTGCATCTCTGCTTTTCATACGTTTGTGTTGAGTTTCTTCATCAACATCAAAACCGAATGATAAAATCTTCACTCCGCTCAGATATTTAATAATTTGTCTCTGCTCCTTCTGCATTACTTTCTAATATCTCAACACCACCAGATTTTAGTTTCTTTAACTCACTCTTACAATGTGAATATTTTGTTGTACCAAGACAAACCTCCTCAAATATTTGTCGTTCATTCCTCAATCGCATATGTTCGTCCACTGGAATATAGTGATAATCTTCACCTTTTACTTCTCCAGGTCTTATTGCTCTAGTTGTTGTTGATACAATGCGTATCACGGGTGTTTTTTAAGTAAATTTACAATATTCTCATTTGTACTACACAAGAACCTTGATTTATGAAAGTTTTTCCAGAAGCAGATTTACCCACAAGATTTATAATAATAGTTGTCATTTATATATGTAGTTGTTTATAAAACAAAAAATATATCCCTTAATATCTCATCTTGTTTCACAACAATATATTTATATTTTTCAGTCGTGTGCTTCATATAATCCTCAAATTTCTTTTACTACATAATGTAGAACAATTATCTCTCCAAAAATTATTGATATCTATTGAATTTAACTTGAATAAAATAAAAGTATTAGCATTGTTTCTGATGGAACGACGAGGAAGTTGAAAGTACGATTGACTAAGATAAATACAATTACAAGAAGAATGTCTCCCTCTTGTGTAGTAGCTGTCCATTACCGTTTGGTTTCTCTCATTAACACAATCATCAAAGATAACGAGGTTCTTTTTTGATTTATCCAAATCTTGGGAGACGGTATATCATCCGTATTATCACTAAGAATACAAGTTATAAGATTTGATTTCTTTTTACATCTCTGTGTATCACAAAATAGTTGAATTATATCTTCAATGTTATAATCATTTAGGTTTTTTGACGTTTAAATAAACCTATTATATCTTCTTTGAAGACCAGGATTAAAACCTTGTGAGAGTAGTTGATACTCTGGTTGAAAACTCGACTTTGTGAAAATTATTAAATTATCATAATCTAAAAAGTTGGGAGTGAGGAGCATTTTTAAAAGTAAGCAGGTTTTTCCACATCCACTTGAACCAACTATGAGACATCTTAATGAATTTGGGAGATTTTTATGGTTGTTAAATTTTTATCTTATTTTCCCAAATAGGTAAAAAATCATTCATTTATATATTTGAAAAACAGGTTATTTAATTTATTATTGGCTTTTTTAGAAACTCTATATTTTATCCTAAGTTCAGGTTTAATTTCAAGATAATCCATTATTTTATTTATACAATATCTTGTGTTGATATTTCCCTGAAAATTACATCCATGAATAATATACAACAACAATCCTTTGAACATTTCTCTTATACGTTCAGTTTCTTCCCTTGTAAGGAAAGGTGTGTTATCATCCTCATACTTTACATTCATTTCTCTAATCAATCTTGTAAAGTAATTCATTTTTAGTGTAAATCTAAAAGAATTATTTTCCTTTTTATATTTTTATTATCATTAATTAGAAGATAATCACAGAATATACATTGTTTATAGGCTTTTGACTCTGTGTTTAATCCCTGTCTTTCACACGCAGGACAATTCTCAAATTTGTCATGTGGAGAATCAGGAAAGTCTAGCATATTTATAAAGTAAAATCCTTTACTTAAACTGAAATTCATCTATACTTTCAGTTGTATATTACCATCGATATCGATATACTTTTTTCATTATCAGATTCAACGACAACATTTTTTATATTAAAGGTAATTTTAAAATTATCGTTAACTACTATTGAACTAAATGTCATTTCACCTGATATATTAACATCCTTTATTTCATCAAGATTTACATCTTTAAGGTTGTTGAAAAAATACAAATTTCTCCTTGCATATTACAGATGGTCTTATCTTTTCTTTCTAAAGCTTCATCCATAAGGTTTTTTGTTCTTTGATACTTTTTCTTGTTTCATTGCTTTTTCTAGTTTTGAATATATTACGAGAAGGAGAGGAGAAACTTTTTGTTAGAGATACTTTAATTGATGTTCTACCAGGTATACTAAAAGCCCTTCCACTGAAGGAAATTGAAGAACTCATATTATTTACCATAATAGTTTTTATCCAATAGTTGTTATATTTATCTTTGTTCAATTTTACATCCTTGACATATTTCTCAGTATCTTTAACAGATGAAGAGATTGATTGAAACTTGTCTTTTGTGTCTTGAAACATTGTATTTATTAAGTGAAAAAGTTGGAGGATAAAATGTTTTTAAGCACAGATTCACCTATAATTAAACGAAATTTTCATCAAGAAAATTTTAGTTTAAGCAAAGTTTTATTCTATAAATATGGTGAATACAACGCATTACTGCGATGTTTGTAATCACGAATATAAACATTATAGAAAACACCTCCGAACCAACAAACACACATTTAATCTATTTCATCAAATATCTCCTCTTGAGTTGGAAAGAAAACATTGTGATATCTGTTCAAAGGATGTTTTGAAGAGTAGTTATAATCAACATCTTCAATCACAAAAACACAAGAAAAATGAGTTTAAAGTAAAGGGAGACTATTATATTAAAAACACTGATGAGGCATTTAAAGGGCATATAAAAATAAGGATTTTTCAATTTGGAGAACCCAGTCCATCATCAATAGCTGAATCAATTGAAATAGTGAAACCCGATGTTGAAAAATTTATTAAAAAAGACATTAAAAGAAATAAAAAGTTTAAAGTTTTATATGGGAGTGAAAATGAATATGAAAAGACAAGATGAAGAACAAACTCCTTATATGAGAACAGATCTTCATTTTATAACATCATTTCAAGATTTTTTGAATAGTGGGGTTTATGAAGAACTATCAAGACAAGAGGAGGATGTTGATAATACAGTGGTAGGAAGTGGATTCAATATTAAAAAATCATCTTTTTAGATATACACATTCTAAAATCAAACCCTCTTAAAGCTTCTTCTTATATTGAATTACCAAAAGAAATAAAACTAAAGAAGGCAGTTGTTAATATTAAGAACAATGATAATAAATGTTTTCTCTGGTCTGTTCTTGCTCACTTACATCCACCAAAATGTAATTCAGAAAGAGTAAAACAATATATGAAATATGAGAATACCTTGGACATTAAAGATTTTAAATTCCCAATGCCATTAACAGATATTCCTAAATTTGAGAAAAAGAATAATCTTTCTATTAATGTATATGGATTAACGGATACAAACAAAATTCAAATATTAAAAATTTCAAACAACTATAAAAATGAAGAAACACACATTGACCTTTTATATTTTAGTGTTGGAAAGAATTCACATTACACATACATCAATAATTTATCAAGATTAATCTCTTCTCAGGTATTCAGAACAGCAAACAAAATATATCCTTGTAAGCGATGTCTTAATTCATTTCATACAAAAGAACGATTAGAACAACATTCAAAATATTGTAGTAATCATAAATCAGCTGTAATTACAATGCCTAAACCTGGTGAAAAAGATTTATTTTGAAGATTATAATAAATCTATCATGCACCCATTTGTGATATACGCTGATTTTGAATGTATCCTTAAAAAGATAAATACTGCTTCTCCTAATCCAAAAGAACCATATACAAATAAATATCAAAAACATATTCCTTGTGGTTTTTGTTATTATATCAAATCATCTGTTGGAGAAAAGTATAACAAACTTGAACATTATCGTGGAAAAAATGCTTCACAAGAGTTTGTAAAACGATTAGAAAAGGATTGTATAAGACTCACTAAATTAATGAAAGAAACAAATGAACCGATGAAATTAACCAAAGAAGAAAAATTAGAATTTAGAATGAACAATATCTGTCATATTTGTGAGGGGAAATTAAGGAGTCTAAAGTTAGAGACCATTGTCATCTTACTGGTAAATATAGAGGTCCCGCTCATTCCTGTTGTAATCTTAATTATAAATTACCTTCTTTTATTCCAGTCTTTCTTCACAACAGCGCCAACTATGATACACATCTATTTATAAATGAACTTTCAAAAACACCAGGGAATATTTCTGCTATAACAAACACAAGTCAAAAGTATATTTCATTTTCAAAAATGATATTCACAAAACCTATAACTCGTATTAGGTTTTTAGATTCTTACAAGTTTATGGGAACACCACTAGCCTACCTCGCATCAAATCTAAGCTCCACGGACTCTTTTCCAAATCTTAATTCATTCTTTCCAAAAGAGGAAATTCTCACTAAAGAGGAAATTCAGATTAAAGATGAAATTCTGATTAAAGAAGGAATTCTTACGAGAGAGGAAATTCAAACAAGGAATGAAATTCAAAGTAAAGAGAAAATTCTTACAAGTAAGGGAATTTATCCTTATGATTATATGGATTCATTTATGAGATTTAAAGAAACACAACTTCCTTCAAAAGAAAGTTTCTATAATAACCTTTATGAAGAAGAGATAAGTGATAAGGAATATAAACACGCACAAGAAATATGGAAAATATTTAAGATAAAGAACCTTGGAGAATATCACGATTTATATCTAAAAACAGATGTTTTATTGTTAGCTGATGTGTTTGAAGCTTTTAGATCACTCTGTCATAATAAAAATTGTTATGGATTAGATCCTGCCCACTATTTCACAGCTCCTGGTTTAGCTTGGAGTGCAATGTTGAAAATGACAAAACAAGATATAGATTTAATCAGTGATGTGGATATGCTTTTGATGATTGAGAAGTCCAAGAGAGGTGGAATATCACAAGTATGTTCAAAAAGATATGCTAAAGCAAATAATAAATATCTCCCAAATTATGATAGTGAAAAAGATAGTAATTATTTGATGTATTTTGATGCTAATAATTTGTATGGATGGGCAATGTCTCAATCTCTACCTTATGGTAAATTAGAGTGGGTGGAAGAAAAGAATTATGAAAAGGCTTTGATGAATATTGTTATTTCTTCTCAAGAGGAATTGAATGACGAAGAAGAAGGTTATTATTTTGAAGTTGATTTGAGGTACCCGAGTGATCTTCATAATAAGCATAAAGATCTTCCTTTGCATGTGAGAAAGAAACTCCAAAGAAAGAATGGTTAAGTGATTATCATAAAAGTTTTAATATTAAAGGTAAATCAACAGAAAAGTTATTAACAACATTCTATGATAAAGAGGGATATGTTTTGCATCAGAGAAGCTTAAAACAGTTTTTGAGAGAAGGATTGAGAGTAGCTAAAATTCATAGAGTTTTAAAATTTAAACAAAGTCCTTGGGTGAAAAAGTATATTCAATTCAATACAGATATGAGAGCAAATACAAAAGTAAAATTTGAAGGGGACTTTTATAAATTAATGAATAATGCTGTATTTGGAAAGACTATGGAAAAATGTTAGAAACAGGCAAACATTAGATTCGCAACATCTTGGAAAGAAGCTTCGAGATTGATAAATAAACCAAGTTTTGAGAGAGAAGAGGTTTTTTCAGAGAACTTTTCTGCAATTCATATGAAAAAGGAAAGTATTGTAATGGATAAACCAATTTATATTGGAACAGCAGTTCTTGATTTATCAAAGATATTGATGTATGATTATTTGTATAATGACTTAAAGAAAGAGTATGGTGAAAATGTTTCATTGTTGTATATGGACACTGATAGTTTTATCCTAGATATAAAAACTGATGATGTTTATGAAGATATGAAGAAAAATATTGGAGTATATGATACAAGTAATTTCAGCAAGAAGAGTGAGTTATTTTCCAAAAAGAATGAAAAGGTTATTGGTAAGTTTAAGGATGAGTTGGGTGGAAAAGTAATGAGTGAGTTTATTGGATTGAGAGCAAAGGCATATGCTTATAAGTATGGTGAACAGATTGATAAGAGGTTAAAGGGAATAAAGAAATCAATAACTTTTAGAAATTATTATAATTGTTTGATGAATAAGAAAGAAGAATATAGGAAAATGAATACAATAAGAAGTTATAAACATAACATATATAGTGAAGAAGTAAATAAAAAGGCATTAGGAGCCTTTGATGATAAGAGATTTATTTTAGATAATGGAATAGATTGTGTTCCATATGGATATTGTATGATAGAGTGTATAAAATAGATTATGTTTTAACGATGGGAAGATGGGTTAGGGTTTTTTAAGGGCTACCTCCGCGTTTTTTCACAATATATAAATGGTTAAACCAAGTATTAATCAAACTAAAGAGTGGAGAAAATCTCAGTCTTGGTATATAAATGGAAAACATAATGAATGTGAAAAATATCAAATAAGTCTTATTGAAAAAATAACTAAAACAAAGGTAAATAAAACAAATAAGCTAATTAATTTAAAAACTAGTAAGTTAGAGGATGTAAAGAAAAAAATGAATATCCTTGAATGGACTGAAAACTTTGATGGTTATCAATTGAACAATGAAAAAACAATTTACTATAATCTCAAAATGATATGTGGCTCAGGAGGTGGTCAGATGAGAGCATTAAGAGAAGTTTATCATTTCGTAATGGCACAAAAGGGGTATCTTAAAAAATATAAAGATTCAAATGTTTTGTTTGTCAATATTTTAGATGGGGATTATTGTGCAAAGAAAATTAAACTATTGAAGGAATTTGAGAATGAACAAATCTTTATAGGTTCAATGAGTGAGCTGTTCAACCCCCAGGTGTTCAATTCAATGAGGTTCAACCTCCAAGTTAAAAGGGGAGACAAATAAATATACCTTGGGATAAAAAGGGGGGTTTATTTTTAGGGAAAAAAAATATAAATCGCTGAAAATCCCCCATTCATTTACATGGGGAAAAGTGAGCCAGAATCAGTATTCTTACCCTACTCATGTGGTATCTTCCACATTAAAATAAAAGGACAATGTCTGCCTTTCCCTTTCTGCTTTCCTATCTCCTCTCTCACCGCTTTGCACACCAACACCAAACTTTGTATTCAAGATTTAAAAAGTATTAAAATTCCGCTTAAATGATGTCCAAATTTGCTTGCAGTTCCGATGCTTATTCTGTTCAACCCAGGGTGTTCAAAGGGTGGAGGAGCTCCTTGTGAGCCAAACGGCCATCTGTATCTGGTGCCCAACTGTGTATGCGGACGTCCTCCTGCAGTTGGATTACTTCTTATTAGGAGGTTGGTAGCAGGATTTGCACTCCGGCCACCATAAAACCCTTCATGCCGCAAAACATTCTCGAAGCATAAAAATTTTTGAAAACCCACTCTGTGGGAGTATCTCCTGTGCAGCTTCCCTTCGCAGGGCAGCTCACCAGATGATGGGATTGGGGAAGAGTCTTCAGGACCCCCAATCTTTGATGATAGGAGGGAAACCACGAGGTAACATTCCGGGGTCAGATTGCGGGAGAGTGTGGCGGAGTGGTGCTGAGGTGTCCTCCACCAGATGGCGGTCTCCTTGGGTTAACCTGAGGCCGGCCCTTCGGGTGGGTGCCTGGAATGTCCTATCCCTAAGAGAGGATGATCACCTGTCTCTGTTATCATCTGAGCTCAAGCGTTTGGATTGCAGCATTGCAGCAATACATCGGTATTGCAGCATTCTCTGAGGTTTGGAGACCAGATTGCAGCGAGATCATGGTGGGTGGTTACACCTATAATTATTGGTCTGGTCGCTCTGATGGTTACCATGCCCAAGGAGTTGCTGCAGCTGTGTCCACAAAGCTGACTCCCATGATAATTGAGGGAACACCGGTCAACGAGCGTATGATGAGACTAAACATTCATCACTCCTTGGGTGTCATTTCCCTGGTCTATGTTTATGCTCCAACTCAGGTGAGTGATCTCACCGTGAAGGATGTATTATATGCCATGCTTGAGTCTGTGGTTGATCAGTGCCCCAGGTGAGATAAACTAGTTTTGGGGGATTTCCATGCATCGACTGGAACTGAAAGGGATAGTTATGAGATGTGTGTTGGTCCCCATGGGTCTGGAAGTGTGAACCGGAATAGCAATAAGTTCCTTGACTTTGCAAGAAGTCATGGACTTAGCGTGGCCGGTTCATGGTTTGAGCGCCCACAAGCTCATCGCTGGACTTGGTATTCTAATGCTGGCAGTGTGGCAAAGGAGATTGACGATGTGCTCGTTGATGGATGCTGTGGAATGATCCAGAACTGCAGGGTCCACCGGAGTGCTCAGTTCCTCTATACTGACCACCGGCTTGTTGCAGCAACTCTTAAGTTGCACCTTGAATCCAGGAGAATGCTACCATCACAGGCAAGGCTGGATGTTGGCATGCTCAAGGATGAGAGGTAGCTGATGAGTTTGTGCACAAGCTAAGTGAAGATATGGGGGGTCTGGGTGCTTTGGGAGATCCTGAAGAGTTGTGGAGTGCCTTCAAGACCACCATCCTTGATGTTGCCAGTGGATGTCCTGGAACTCACCATCGGGCGAAGAAGAATTTTGTCTCTCAAGGGACATTGGACACCATTGTCCAGAGTCACAGGGCCAGGCTGAATGCCAGAGCTGAGCTGTTCAGGGAGCTGAGGCGTAAAACTGTACGTGTGCTAAGGGTGGACAAGGAGGCCTATGTGCGAGGAATCTGTGAGGGGGTGGAGCATCACCTGTGGTCAAGTGATTCTCATTCTGCTTACAGATGAATTCATGCATTGCGTTAATCCAAGCCCATCCCTCGGTGTACTGCAGTTAGAGCAGAGAGTGGTAGGGTTTTGACAGAAGAATCCAGAAGTGAAGGCCAGCTGGGCCGGTTACCTTGAGCGGTTGTACCAGGCTGATCCCCCAGCTGTCGAGTTGGATGTCAGGGGTGTTTCAATCACTGTTGCTGACCCTCCAATCAACTGTGGTATACCTTCATTTGTGGAAACACGGGCTGCGATGAACTGGTTGAAATGAGGTAAAGCTCCAGGGATCTGTGGCATCCATGCTGAACTTCTCAATGCTGGTGGAAATGCTGTGCTCGTGTCGTTGCATGCAGTTCTGTGCTCTGCCTGGAACACAGGCATCATCCCAACTGACTGGAAGAGGGGCCTTGTTGTCCCTCTCTGGAATGGGAAGGGTGATCGCCAAGACTGCAACAACTACCGAGGGGGTGACGCTGCTCTCAGTGCCGGGCAAGGTCTTTGCTCGGAAAATTATTGAGGGTTCGCCACCATCTGCTTGAGCACCAGTGTCCAGAGCAGTCAGGTTTTACACGAAATAGGTCAACGACAGTGTGACCACTCCTTGGCTTTTTTCACAAGATCTTGGCTATTCGTTGTTCACCTTGGCGTCTTGGTTTTCTAAAGGTTTTCTTGGCATATAGGTTTTCTATTATCATCGCTTTTCCGAAACCTTGTGAATTATTGGCTTTTTTCATTGGCTCACCTTGGCATTTATAAAAATGACGAGTGGTCACACTGGTCAACGATTGACCATATCCTTGCTCTTGGGGTCCTCACCGAACGCAGACGAGAGTTTCAGCAGGGGGCTGCTTGCAGCCTGTGTTGATCGCTGTAAAGCGTTTGATTCAGTGAATCGGGATGCCCTCTGGAGGATTCTTGGTCTTCGTGGGGTGTCACCCAAACTGATCGATCTGATGTCTGAACTCTACTCTGGTACTGAGAGTGCTGTGAGATGTGGTGGTACCATCTCTGACATATTTCCAGTTGTTACTGGAGTTCCTCAAGGGGTGTGTACTGGTCCCCACACTTTTCAGCACTTGTATGGACTGGATTCTGGGGAGGATGTCGGAGAGATCAAGCTCTGGTGAATCATTTGGGAATGTCAAGATCTCTGACCTTGATTTTGTAGATGATGCAGTCATATTTGCGGAGACTTTACATATCCTTTTGGGGGCCCTCAAGGTGCTGATTGAGGAGTCGGAGCCAATGGGATTACGAGTTTCCTTGGTCAAAACTAAGATCCAGGCTTTCAATGACATCTTGGATGCTGCTGTCCTGTCTGTACCTGTTTGTGATGAGGATGTTGAGGTCGTGGAGAGATTCACTTACCTTGGCAGCGATATTCATGTCTCTGCTGGCTGTGAGCCAGAGGTCAACAGATGTCTGGGTCGGGCCTGGGGAGTCATGGATTCACTGGATCATGGGGTGTGGCGCTGCCGGTACCTGTGTGGGATGACGAAAGTCCGAGTCTTCAGGTCCTTTGTGCTTCCAGTCTTGCTCTATGGATGTGAGATTTGGACTCTCACCAGGGATCTGAGATGGAAACTTAATTCCTTTGGTCTCTTCGGAGAATCCTTGGCTATCGCTTGTCGGACCTTGTGTCCAACGAGCGGTTGCTGAGAGAGACTCAAATGAGGTTTGTTACCTGCAGAGTCTGTGAGCGTCAGCTGCGGCTCTATGGATATGTGACTCATTTTCCTGACTCCGATCCTGCTAACCAGATTCTCTCAGCGAGGGAGTCTCGTGAGTGGAGGAGGCCAATGGGCCGACCACGTGCCTCGTGGTTGCAGCACGTTGATCGGCATCTCAAGGAGATGGGGATGGGCCAGGCATCTGCCTGGGGGATGGCCAGACAGAGGCCCCTGGAGTACCGGTGGAAAGTGGACTCAGCGACACGCTGCTCTGGTGCATGTTTCCATACCTGACCTGACCTGACCCAGGTGAAAGTTTTACAGAGCATTCGCCGTTGTGCATAATATCATGGCATTCTGCTGTGTGGCACTTCTGGCTCCATTCGTTCATGACATTGTCTTTACCCTCGCCAGAGGAGAGGGTATTGCATTTGGGTTTGTCTGTATGTGTGTCTGTTGGTCTGCACATAATGTGCCAATGTGGACTGCAATCTTTGTGCCAATGTGGACATGTTATCTTTTTTCAACCGAGTACCTCTATAAAGTATGTAGAATTAGAATGCGAGTACGTCTGTAAAGAATCGTTGCGGGTTTGAATTACTGCACTCCTCCGAGGCAATGGTACACAACATACAGCGATCCCAAGGCAGTTATTTCAATAGTATGTGTTTAGTTAGTCCTTTTTATACGTCTCGTGGGTAAATGGGAAAGATGCGTTGCGTCGGACTTTACTTAGGTCTTCAATCTTAAATCGTTGCTCTTATTCCACTCGTTTCCCCAACTTTGTCTGTCACACGAACCACGCAAGCAAGCACGCACACAGACGATAATGACGAAAGGAACCAAGCAAAGCACCGCGAGGCTCATTTGCATCTGTGCCCCATTCCCCGTTCAAAACTGCGCGCCAATTTGCAACTGCCGTCTCACCTCAGGCTTTCATTCTGCTCACGACAATGTTACCCTGCTCACCACAACCACTCCACACATCTCCTAAAAATCCCCACAACAACTTACGTTCACGTCTTCACTACAGATGCCGCCATTACAAGCACCCCCTTCCTCGCCGGAGCAACACCACAACGTTCTCTCCTCTCTACAACAGCCGCAACTGCCACCTATTCATCGAACATTTTCCACAGCCTCAAAGGATGCTGAAGGAACGAGAAACGGGATGTTTTGGGGTATAACTCAGGGCACGAGCATGCGCTGAGTTCGTTCAAAGACGTGCAGGTAGTGCTGGGATTTCCCAAAATTACTACGTTTGAATGGAGGCCAGCACACATTCGGGGCCGGAGAGTGCTTTCAAAGACTCTCTCCCCATGTTAATCTTGAAGTTCCGGCACGTGACAAGGTCAGGGAGCGAATGGGGCCATTTTCGATTTTGGGGCCAAGTGGGGCATGGCTACGGCATGGGACGACGCTGTGGGCCAATAGAAAAGCTTAAAATCGCCAACAGCTCTGATTGATCCGACTATTAGCTCCTCCCTCGCTCGGAGTCCATAAAAAGAAGCAACTCAACTCTGATTTGGTCAGGCATCACCAGCGGTCAGACTGTGGGTGAGGAAGTAAACATCAGCAGACGGCACAGGAGGGCAAGCTTTAGCACTGAACGAACATTGCCACAAGTCAGCATGGCCGAGCGAGGAATCGGCGCAGATAGAGTGACTGCTACGGGCCGGGACCCTTCCCATTTCATCGACGCTCAGTTTGGCTGCATCCAGCAGCCAACAGTTACACTTACAGATTATTATACCACTCCGTTAGGGTCTTTCTCTTTCTCTCTTTCTCTACCATCTATCTCTCGTCTTCTGTGGATGCACAAGAGCAATTGGCACAGGCAAGTCCCGACCAACCGTTCTTTTCAAAGTGAAACAACCGTTCTTTTCAGAGCAAACCTGACTGACTCGCACCTCACATCTTCCTCTTACACCACACTGCATGTAACATTGTACTCTACTCACACCTCTCACTCCCACACCATCGACACCTTCAGTTTTCTCCCTCCTTCCCCATTCAGAAGCATTTGGGTTGCACAGGTCCACTGATCACGCAATGTATTAAGAGGTCACTAATCCTCAACTGCCTCTGATTTCTCGGGCTATCTCTAATTTTCCTTGGTGTGTGTGTGTGTGTGTGTGTGTGTGTGTGTGTGTGTGTGTGTGTGTGTGTGTGTGTGTGTGTGTGTGTGTGTGTGTGTGTCATGGTGCCTGTCATAGCATAAGTTCAGACAGTCTAAGTTATTTGGGGTAATTCTGCATTGCCTTTTTCGTTTGTGAATATTGCATGTCTTTTGCTGTATCCATGAATTCCTTGCTTTCCCCTGCTGTACATTTGTGAATAAATCCCATGCTGTACCACATAACTTTCCTCGCTTTGTAAAATAAATGTGCCTGTTAGAAATGAACCCAGCTTATTTTTGTCTTTTCCTCCATTGGTCTAGCATGGTCCGCACCTTAGCTTAGCCGGGACATTATACCCCAAAATCTGCTTATTAGCCGGTGCGTACTTGGCAGCTCCACTCAGCTGCACCTGATACAGTAACGCAAGTATGCACCGAGGACGCGATTGTCCGATGAGGTGACCACGTGTTCCTAGTTAAAAGGCTGTCGGACGGAGGATACTGGGTCACGTGGTCAAGTTATTGGCATTTGCGGGCGAATAACGACCCGCCTCCACACAAACTTATTTGTGTGCAACGGTCTGCGATTCCCGGTGAGTCTGGAGAGGAACCAAGGACAGCCCCTCCCTTGTAGATCCCCCACGACCCTAGGACCGCGACAATATGTATGGTACAATTAGAATGCGAGTATGTCTGAAAAATATGCATCATAAAACCAAACAAAACAACTCCTGGTGAGGGTGTCCAATCTTTGATTACTCCGAGTTGCTTTTGCTGTTGAGGTTTTTCTATAGCCAACTCATCCTATCAAATCTCATCCAATTCTATCACCCATCCTTTTTAGATTTATAAGATAGTTTTAAATAATGGAAAATACAACTCCAGAAACATTTTTAAACTCACTTGAAAACGCTGTGTGTCTCGAAAAAGGATTTCTCCACCTCAATAGCATCTTCCAAAGTCATATTTCCTTCAACATCTCGCTGGCTTCGACATTTAACCATGACATAACCCTTCGTCAGTTTGATACTTTCGTTATTGAGAACACGGATGGCACCAAATTCTGTGCCAGGGTCCATCAGATCTGGCTTTGTGAGAACACCTGTTGGCCACGATTGCAATGTTAGTTGAAAGGCTCTTACGGCAACTGATGTCTTAAATAGTTTCATGGATACAATTGTCAAACATACCAGTTGAGAGTATTGGGAGGGAGGGGGGTAGTTGGGATTATTTGGAAATTCAAATGTAATTGTGGATACCAAAGCCTTCCAAATAAAGCTGTATTTCTAGACCTGCACCTGTTATTCCCACATTGCAGACAGGCTGGGAGTCAGTCAGTCAGTCAGTCAGTCTGTCTGTCTGTCTGTCTCACACACACACACACACACACACACACACACACACACACACACACACACTCTCTCTCTCTCTCTCTCTCTCTCTCTCTCTCTCTCTCTCTCTCTCTCTCTCTCTCTCTCTCTCTCTCTCTCTCTCTCTCTCTCTCTCTCTCTCTCTCTCTCTCTCTCTCTCTACTTTCTAGTCTTGTACTGTCTGCCCTATCCATGATCTGGCTCCACCCGGTTTATACCAGGCATATGAATTCTTCCAGAAACCAACTTCTGGTGAAACTCCCAAAATCCAGGCTCACGATGACCATCTGTTGTCTCCTTTTACCCTCGTGTTGGTGTTTCCCCACATTCCACTTAACTGTCTTCTCACTGTTTTGTTGCATCCATGAACCTCGACTCTAAAAAAAAAAAAAGTCTTCCAACAATAATTTGGAGAAAAAAAAATAATGAAGCATTAAAATCATCATTCATATAAAGTCCATCTATAACTAACACTAGTTTTATAAAGCAGAAAGAAAGAGGGGTAAAAAAAGCCCCTCATAACTGCACCTCCCGCTACCCTCACCCTCACCCTCTTCCCTTCGACTCTCCCCAACCCATCAAAATATCTCACAATTTACCAATTTCTGAGAAAACCAGAAACTTGACAATTGGCAGAGGTCTGGCAGGACTGAATGATGAATCGCAACAAAACTCGAACACATTAAAATTAGACAAATCCTGGGAGTGCAGACAAAATATAAAAGGATTTTTTTTTTTTAGGAAATCTCACCCAGCGTCCTTTCCCCCTGGGGGTCACATTGTTGTGCCATGCTGAGAGCCTCTGTTGTAGCAATGTCAACATTACAAGGGATGGTCACGAGGATGATGGTTTCTTCTCGCTCGATATAGGACAGGATCAGCTGCTTAATCTGTATCCAAAGGCAATAAGGTAGTGTATAATTAAAGTGTCAAGTGGTCTGCTGAGTGCTTCTTTGACTGATTGAAAGGTGGGTGCCCACAACATTCATGAAATATAGTTTACAAATGGGTAAGAAGTCAAAATATAAAAGTTTGAATCTACAAAGTGCACCAATCAAAAAACGAGAGGTACTCATCGGAGAACAAACCCTCAACTTGCAGTGATGGATATTATCATTAAGCATTTCTTTTAATCCTTTTTGTTAAAACAGATAAACAGACATACATCTAGACATGCAGACACGGACTAGTATGATCATTACAGATGTTGTAGGCCCAAAAACCTAAGACTCCACAATGCTCATATCGTTGTTCCAATCCGTGACCCTCTACAAACCACCACTGCTGGCTGGCTTCATCATCATAATGCACAAATCCATGTCCGAGTAATATGGGAATTTCATAATGAGCATCTTCAGGTATATTTTTATATCATTACTCTCTCCCCTTTTCCTGTTTGCTCTTTCCCTTGCTTTTTGTGTCCAAATTGGCTCAACCGTTACCTTTTTACCCTCGATCTATCACCTTGTTCTTCCAAGAGCTTGGATTATGTATATTTTTTCATGTACCATACTCTTTCCAGAGCATTGGTGCTGCTGAAGCAGTTTCTTGTTAAGGGTCATACAGGGGGGGGGGATTGCCATTGCCTTCCCAGCATTGTTAGCAAATGATGGCTTACATACAAAAAGCTCGTCATTTTTTTCGAGATTCGATCCAAGATGGCAGACTGGCGGCCATTTTGTTACTTAAATGTGTCCCCAACCATTTCTCAGACATGCATGGTACAAATTTGTTCAAACTAGGCACAAGCACAGTACATGATGGCAAACACGTGCAACTCACTTAGTTTTGTCATCTGATCAAAGATTGCTGACTGGTAGTCTGGCGGCCATTTTAGTTATGTAAAAAAAAAAAATCCAATATCAAACACGCCCTCAAACATTTCTCGGACACCCATTTACCAATGTTTTTCAAATGTCGCAACACAGATAATGATTTTTTGTAATCTAGCAGGAATTGCAGCATGGCCGATATACAACGCAGTACTGTACAAGTCTGGAGATGGCGATGGTTCATGAGCAATGTACACGGTTCGCCTTTTTTATTTTTTTAACCTTCGAGGGGACGCCACGGGCAAACTGGCAGGAATCGGGAAAAACGTAAATGATGAAAGTTGTAGTACTCGAAGAGCACTACTTGCATACCAACTTTCATTCGAAACAGTTGAAAACCCTGTGAGCTCGATGCCCAATTTATTGATTTTTTTGACATTTTCTAAGTTTGTGAACTTGGGACCTTGACCTTGGGACGAAAATGAAAAATCGAGCTCCGTGGGGCTATGCAGGTGTCATTGGGCAAACCAAATACCGAAACCCTGCCAGATTCGACAAACCCCCTGGGAGAAGATGTAATTTGAAATCGGCTACCCTCTAAAAACACATGTTTTTTTGGGTGTGGCTCCGCCCATAATGGGTGCACCACGACCATTCTCCGAAAAACACAACTAGATCATGATACAAACCTCCCACCCAAATTTTATCAAGAATGGATCAAAACCCACGGAGCTATGCTCGGGACAGAAAGACAGACAGACAGACACACAGATAGACACACACCCATAACGAATATAGTGGTCACTTACTGACTCGTGAACCAATAAACATCCTCACATCCCCCACCCCCACACGGGGAGGGATTTTTCCACCTCCCACACGATTCCCTCATCTGAGATGCTTCCATATCAATACTCCAGTGCATGTCTATCCATTAAACTATTTCCAAATTTGCTTTAGAGAACAGAAAAACCTCCTTTTTAAGCAGTACAACTATCAACTGCTTTCTTTACAAGCAATAAATCAATATTATTGAAGAGATAATCTGTTACTCTTTCACAATATATACATTTTTCAGGAATTAATTGTGGCTTCTTCTTCTTCTTGGAACTAATTGTCTGCATCTTCTTTTTTCTCACCACATTTCAAAGTTGGCCTCCAAAGTCAGTCGCCAACTGGGTATCTTCCAGCATGTAAAGTCCTTCCTTGGCACACCTGAACTTCGATCCACCGACAAGGCTTTCATCCACAGATTGATGGAGCACTGCCCTCCTCCTTGGATTGGGGCCCCTGCCTCACACCTTGTTCAACTTGATGCCGTAGAAACCAAGGCCATCAAGGTCATTGCAATCTCTCGCAATGAAGTTGAATCCATGTGCTTGTCACTTCACCATTGTTTACAGGTCGGTGGTCTCTGTCTTCTTCCACTTCCTTTATGGGCTTGCACCCTCTGCCCCCTCTGTGCTTTGTCATCCACCACCCCCACCACCCCTTTCTAGTAGTCATCCACCACCCCTTTCTAGGACAAGTCTCCAAATCCAAAATTACTGCTCACCTCAACTCATTTGTTCCTCTTTTATTCCCCCACCTGTGGAAGTAACTTCCACATTCTCTTCAATCTCTGTCTTCCTTCCAGGTCTTCAAGATGGCTGTTCTCCACCATCTCCGATCAAACCCAATCCAAAACCATGATCTTTTCTACGCCCGTTAAACCACCACCACCCTCCTCCCCTGCCCCAAATATGGCTTCTGTATCCATCTTATCCACCCATTACATTCTCCCCTACCCCTCGTCGTTACCCGTATCCCTTGTTTGTCTGTCTCCGTCTATTTTCTCCATCAGCCGTGATGTTTGCATTTCCCCCTTCTCTTTCTGTTGTTCTTTTTGTTATATTGTGCCCTGATCCATTCTGTGTTCCAACTCTTCCCAAAAAAAATACATAGTCAAGGCTATGTATTTTTTAATGCATAACCTTGACTATGTATTAGAAAAAATAGCTTTTGTCAAATAGACATGTCAGTACAAGCAATTTAATCGATTTTAGCTCGTCTATGACAAAATCGAGAAGAGCTGCTACAGCCATTACGAGAATAGCATACCGCCACCAAGCTGATTAGTTTACGTTTTGTATCCCACTGATAGTCCGGATCTGGATTCGGATCTGAACTAAAATTTAATCGGCTTGTTGTCACCTAACCATCTCATCCACAAAGCTTCGTCCGAATCCGTCCTTAACTTTTAGAGATATCATGCTATATGTCGTTTTTGGCCCTATCTCCCAAAAGTAAAAAAATCACTTTTAAAATTCTCGTATCCGGATCCAGATCCTCACCAAAATCTAATCATTTCGTCCGTTTCACATACCAAGCTCGCCCACAAATTTCGTCCGAATCCGTCCTTAACTTTTAGAGATATCGTGCTATATGTCGTTTTTGGCCCTATCACTCAATGTAGAAGAATCACTTTTTAAAATTCTCAGATCCGGATATGGATTCGGATCTTCACCAAAATCGAATTAATTCTTCCTTGTTACATACCCAACGTACCCAAGTTTCGTCCGAATCCGTCCACAACTTTTCGAGATAACATGCTATATGTCGTTTTTGGCCCTATCTCCCAAAAGTGAAAAATCACTTTTCAAAAATTCTCGTATCCAGATCCGGATCCAGATCCTCGCGAAAATCTAATCATTTCGTCCGTGTCACATACCAAGCTCTCCCACAAATCTCGTCTGAATCCGTCCACAACTTTTTGAGATATCATGTTCACAAAAAGAGACAAACAAACAGATTGACAGAAAGGGGTGAAACATCACCTCCATCCATCTTCGGTGGTGGAGGTGATGTTGTCCTTCAGTCAGTCCATCTTTCCTTCCTTCCGTCCATCCACAAGTGAGCCCATGAACATTTTTGTCTTTTTTTCCCCCTTACTCCTCCAAGGCGGTTCAACAGATCGTTTTGAAATTCAGCGTGATGATTCATGATGTCAATGCACAAAAACTAGTGGAGCACTTTTTAAATTTCCATTCAGGTGGAGAGATAATTAGCTAATTAACTCAAAATGTCATCTATATTTATCTGTCCCTCACATATCATGGGATTCAATAATCTCACGAGATTTTTGTCATTGTTTAATTTAAACCTCTAAATTTAACCGATTGATTAAGTTTTATCCTCTTAATGTCATCAATGCCCTCTTGCTTTGAGGAAAGAAAGGGAGAGAGGAGACAGAGTCGAGGTGGGGATGGGTTGCAAAGGGGGGGGGGGGGGACAGTCCTTTCAGTACTTTTTTTTAGTCCCTTTTGTCCTTTTACCCTTTAGACCCCTTAAGACCCTTCAACACTTTACAACCTTTGACCCCTTAAGACTCTCTAAGACCCGATAGAGCTATAGACCCCAACCACTATTTGAATGTACCCT
The DNA here is from genome assembly GCF_056783735.1 of Eptatretus burgeri. Lineage (NCBI taxonomy): Eukaryota > Metazoa > Chordata > Myxini > Myxiniformes > Myxinidae > Eptatretus > Eptatretus burgeri. Next base: position 33,802,630 of record NC_140961.1, read on the forward strand.
TTGGACCTTTAGACCCCAAAGACCCTTTCGACTATTCGACCCTTTATAGACCAGTAAATATATTTATCGCCCTTTCGATCACTTTAGACCTCTTCAACACTTTAGACCTTCTAGACCCATTAGACTCCTTAGACCCTTGACTCTTAGGCCCTTTAAACCCCTCAGACCTTTTAAGACCCTTTGGACATTTACATCTTTTTGATCCCATGAGACTCTAAGTACTTTTCGAATGTACCATTTAGAGCTTTATATCCCTTAAACCCATAGGCCTTTAGACCCCTTATGACCCTGTAAACCCCCATAGACTCCTATGAATGTGAAAACCTTTTAAAACCCTGACACCCTTTCGACTCTTTAAACCATAACTACGATTGGGACATACACGAAAGAGCTTTAGACCCATTAAGACCCTTTTAGACTCTTTAGATGCCTTTAGACATTTACATCCTTTAGACCCCCTTCAGACCCATAAGACCCAAACTACTTTTGGAATGTACCCTTTACACCTTTGACCTCTTAGACCTCACAGACCTTTAGACCCATTAAATCCATATATGCCATTTACACCTGCAGACACTTTTTACCTTTAGACTGTTTTGACTCTTTAGACCCCTTTAGACCTTTTAACACCCTTTCAACACTTTAAACCCTTACACCCTTTAGAATCTACAAACTGCTTTGACCCTATCATTCAACTGTACCATTTAGACCCCTTAGTTCCCAAAGACCCATTAGACCTTAACATGTTTTAGACCCCTCAGACATGTAGACCCTAATTTAGACCCCTTTAGATATCTGTAGTCCTTTTAAGACCCTTTAAACACATTACAGACCTATTAGACCCTTCGACTCTCTCGGGTCGAAAGGGGTTTAAGGGTCGTTTCAGTGGACAAAAATGTATGGAGCATTTTTCATCAATTCAGGATCCGCTCATCCTTCATAGTTTTCACTGCAGGGATACAATTGTGTTATCATGACTTTCAGCCCACACGAGTTCCTAATTTCAATTCAAATCAAACTGAAAATCAACTTTATCACCTCATGCACCACGATTACTACCGCCTTCTATCGTTAGACGAGCATCTGTCCGACTTGGGAATATTCATTATTCACAATGTCATTGAATTTGTCTTTCTCTCTTCAAAATATTTTTGGGTCAAAATCATCCCTTTGAGTGGGACAGCCATTCAACAAAAATCCACATAATGATGTCAGAAGCACCACCCATGGAATAAAATGATTTCCCATCGCTTTTTTTTAAAATACACGAGCATACTTTTGGTTAGAAGCATATTCTATTTAGTAATTAAAAATTAATTTATAAAATAAGAAGAAAATCTACTCAGTATACAGCCTAAAAGCCCCAATGCTTGCTTGACTGCTTCAGTGCATTTGTCTGTCTTGGCCTATCTTGTTTTACTTGACATGAGAATGATGCAGTGTTCAAACAAATGGAAGAGTTGGTTTGAATTTTGATGAGATTAGTTCTAATCATGGACAAATTTCTTATTTCAATTGACAGAAATGACAGCTGTTTTTGAAATGACCACTCTTTTGGCAAAAATATTCTTAACTTGCATAAAAAAATAATTAATCTCCAATAGCTCTACTGTTGGATCCCACTATTCGTGAATTCGCTATTCATGGATCCCATGTATTTGTGGGTCATAAAGTGTGACCTACTTCGAAATTCATGCTTCATGTATTGGCATTTTTTTTTTGTTTTTTTTACATTTCAAAACTGGTCTCCTATATCCACCTGGGAAATTGGAAATCAGTCAACATCACAGTATCACATAAAAAAGGTGCAAAAACAGATCCCCTGAACTACAGACCAATTCGCTTACATCCAATAATCAGCAAAGTCATGGAATCCATCATCACAGTTGACATAAAAATTATTCCTTTTCTCCAACAGCCTCATCTCAGATCATCAATTCGGATTCAGACATGATCACTCTACCTTGAACATGCTGCTTCTACTCTCCCAACAATGGTGGAGGCCTTCAATATCAGACATGAGATCAGGGCCGTCTGTCTGGACATATCTCGAGCTTTCGATATAGTCTGGCATCCGACCTTGCTCTCCAAACTGTCTGCCTTAGGAATCCAAGGCCAACTCCACTCTTGGATTACTGACTTCCTCCCCTTTCAGTCCACATGTGGCTCTCAACAGAACCCTTTAATTCTCCTCTCCCTATCAAGACTGGAACCCCAAAGCAGTGTTCTAGGCCACATCTTATTCCTAATCTTAATCAATGATCTCATTTACCCTCTGGAAAAATCCTCATTATCTCTGCTGATTACTCCACTCTCTACGGTGACATCCCTCATCCTTCTGACAGATGGGCAGCAGCCTCTTTCCTCTTCTCAGACCTTGACAAAATCACAAACTGGTCAAACATTTTTGCTTCTATCTCCATTTTGTCCACCCTTTGCTTTTTTCCCTTACCTCTCATTATGACCTGCATCCCTAGTTTTTCCATTTCTGACCACTTTCTCCCTCTGCCCTGCTGTTATTTGTTCTGTGGAATCGCTCTTCCATGAGCCCATGTTAAAAATAAAAAAAAAACTTTCTTTATTGTAAATGTCCGGACATTCGCGGGTATGTAATTAATAGACATTTAGTCACACGGCTTCATGGCTTTACAGACGGCTTTGAGGACAGTATCACGGACCGTGTTTTTTGTTTTATATATGTATTTATGTTCAAAATATAACATTTAATTGAAATTAGGTTGATCCTCAATCATAAACTGACATTTGTGAACAGACAGACAGAGTGAAGCAATTGCTTAACCCCGCTTTTCGTTTCGCACATGCAGGGTCAACAATACGCATTACTACACATTGTCGTAACTACAATATATCCAAATGTAAAAAAGAAAAAAAAATGATCCACTGTATACATTTTTTTATTTCAAATATTCCAAATAACTTTCCTAACCAACCTTTTTTTCAATATCAGGTGGTTGCCCTTCCACAGCTATACGTGCAATACCCGGAAGGTCAATGAGGGTAAGATCTGGAGTGCATGATGATTCCACTTCCAATGTTATGAGCTCCTTGCTGATGCCCTTTTGAAATCCTGCAAGCATCCTCTGAGCTAAAGGGATGGGTTTGGCCATGGGAAACAGATTGTTTAAGAATCACACTGGTTTAGTGGTAACATATCTCACTCTTCACCATTTAATTGCATGTTTTTTTTTAACCAAAAATACACAGCCCAAAAGAAAATGTTTAAACCTTGGCTAACGATTAATCCATCTGTCGAGTCTCATGAAACCCGTCCATTCTTAGAGAAATATTTTGTTCGGATACAGCCCCCCCCCCCCACCTCCCACACCGCTAACACGCACATGCGCACACACACACACACACACACACACACACACACACACACACACACACACACACACACACACACACACACACACACACACACACACACACACACATACACACACACACACACACACACACACACACACACACACACACACACACACACACACACACACACACACACTTATTGAACAATAATAACACTGTCAATTAAATGTAAAGAATGAATAAACGAGAACATTAACATAAAAGATTTAATCACCGCCCACCTTCAAGGACAGCTTCTCCAACATCAGATGGATCCATGATATCCTCCTCAAATTGTCCTTCTGCTGTCTGATACTTCATTTTACATTTCCAATTTAAGCCTCCTCTCTTGAGTTTCAAAGCCAAAGGACAACGTGTCACGATACCTGGAGATGAATCAATACTTAAATACATACTGATACATGGGAACAAGTACAAGTGTGCAGAAGCATCATATGAGTGGAGAAATGCCTACATATCTCTGAACACACCTACATGCAGTATATTCATGGGAGGAGCGGGGGAGGGGAGATGGGGGGATCCAAAATGGAAATGTCCTTCCTACCCTTCTGCTTAAGCATCACACCCATCCTTCCAGAACTTTGAAGTGGAATCACCTGTCTTGAAATTCAGGGCTATGTAAGAGAGATGGAACGTTTAAGTGTTCCACCTCGCTTACGTTCCAGATTCAAAATATTAAATAATTCCAGCTAACAGACCATGCGTCTGATCAGGTTGAAATTTAAAACATTTATTTCTCATGACTACTGCATTATAATTGTGAAGTTTCACGTCGATTGATAAAGTGGTTTAGGAGGAAAAAAAAAAGATTTCCGTTCAATCAAATATGGCTGCAAGACCATGTGGCCTATTAATTATTTGTGAACAGCCTGGTATCGCAAAGGATTGGGGAACATGTGGGTGAAGTTTGCCCTCGATCTGTCAAGCCGTTCTGGGGAAGAAGATTTTGACAGGTTTATTCCTCAAAAAAATCATAGCTGCCAAACCATGTGACCTATGACGTCATCAGAGGAGAACTTTTGTGTCCTCGTGGATAGTCGATCATACCTGTAAAGTTTTGCCTCAATCTGTTTAGCCGTTTTGGATAAGAAGATTTTTGAAGTTTTTATGTTAAAAAAAATATGGCTGCTGAACCATGTGACTGATGACATCATTTTTTTTATCCCATCCATTTTAGCCATAGATGACCCTCAAAAACTTTCATAATGATGGGACAAAGCATTCGACATATGCAATTATGACGTCATAACAAAGCCACCTATGTTATCATCAAAAAACAAAAATCACACTTGACGTGTGCAAAATTTCAATTTTTTCCATGGAGCGGTTTCAGAGATAGAGCTCCAAAGTTTTTCCTTTTTCCCCAACACAGCTGCCACACCACGTGACCTATGACATCGTAATTATCATTCAAACATTCTACATGAGTAGTTGCACCTCTGGTGAAAATTTTGCGTCAATCAGATAAGCGGTTGCAGAGAGAACAGAAAATTAGCATGGATGGCTAGACATACATACGTATGTACGTACGGACAACCCGAAAACATAATGCCTTTGGCGACTTAGTCAGCAGAGGCATAAAAACATTGGGTGTCACCGTTTACAAATCACAGTCACCTGATGCCACACACCCCCTTCTTCACACACTCTTCAGAACCATTAATGCTTCTGACAGATAGTTGCTGTTGTTGCTGCTCATTACATTATCATTGGATAATGAGGAGGTACATAAGGAAGTGAGACGTAGGTGGAGGCCGTTTGGTCCATCATGCCTGCACCACATCAACACCAGACCAAAAAAAAAGCGAGAAGTAGTGGACAAAAAAATGGAAACACCAATGTAAGGGCACTTAATAGGGCATTGGGCCACCATGCGCAGCCAGTATGGCCTGTATGCGCTGTGGCATAGAGTCCACCAGCGTCTGGAACTCTACAGGAGGGATGCGGCACCATTCCTCCATGAGAAAGTCAATCAACTCACAACTATTTGATAGAGGTGGAAAACGTTGTCTCAGGCATCGTTCCAGAATATCACATAAATGCTTGATTGTGTTCAGATCTGGTGACTGAGAAGGTCTTGACATATGGATAACATCAGTGCCATGCTCATCAAACCATTAGGCGACCACATGTGCTCTGTGGATGGGGACACTGTGATCCTGGAAGTCACTCTCCCGGCAGGGAAAGATGATCACTCAGTACTGTTAAGTAGCAATTGGCATTGACCTTGCCTGTTAAGGGAATGAATGCAACGAAGCCATGCCAGGAAAATGCTCCCCACAACATTATAGAACCACCAGAACCCTTCACTGTTGGAACCAAGCCCTCAGGATTGTAGAGTTCTTTCGGTTGGTGCCACACATACATTCATCTATTTGTCAAGAACATGGTGAAGGATGATTCATCTGACCACATCACATTTCTCCACTGCTCGGTAGTCTATTGCTCTTGCTCTTTGTGCCACTGGACTCGCAAACGTGCATTGCCAGGTGTGATGAGCAGTTTGTGCACTGCAAACCCAACTAAGGTAGTCTGTTCAATGGAGTTCTCAGCAGACCGTTTTTGATGAAACTGACTGCTCACACCCAAGGTTGCTATTTACAGTCAATTGATCTGCAGTAACTTGCCTATTTTGCCTTGCACTTCAAATTAATGCATGGATCTCACGATCCTGGAGTATGCGCTTCTGCCCACTGTTGGCCTTGGCTGATGATGCCTTTCCCTTCGAGTTCCATGCCGACATCACCTTGGACACCGTTGCTCATGAAACATCAGCATGTTGAGCTTTGCCAGTGAAGCTCCTGCGAAATGTGCCTCAACAATCACCCCCTTTCAAAGTCACTGAGGCCTCCTCTTGCTGCCATGCTAGCCATAATAATAGGCAACCAGGCATGTGCAGCATTTTAATACATGACCCTAAGCATGCTGGGATGTTATTTGCTTAATTATCACATGGGCCACAACTGTGTGGAAGCTGTTCCTTACACTATACTTGGTGTCCCTCATTTACCCAGGTGTTTACTTTTTTTTATCCACTACCTGTATGTGAGGTGATCTGTGTGTTTGAGTAGTTCAATACAAATGTTTTTGTAATAGGGACATCTAACATGAAGTTGTCTGGTCATTGTCTGCTGTGAGAGGAGCAGTGTTGAATTAGGCATTAGGTATGAAAGTGTTATTTGTTTTGTCTTCTGTAAACCAGGCAAGGCACCAGATGAGGTAAGCAGAAAAAGGGGTGAATTAAGAGGCGACAGGAATTTGTGTTTGATCTGATGCAGCAAAGACCCCAGAGGGTGCATTGCAATTGGCAAAATGGAAGGAGTCACACGATTGGTATGCGTGGTAACGTGGTGGTGGGTACAAGACACTTAAGCATGGGTGTTACCATGGAAGCAGCGCCATGCTCCCTCACTGTTGGCACAGTGCTGCTAGCAAAAAATGAGGAATAAGCATGGGGTGAAGCTGCAGGGGAAGGGATAAAAGACCCTGCACACATGATGTTGGAGCTCTTGCGTCTTGCAGCCTTTCCAGAGCTTTTGAGATTGCCAGATTCCACCTCCTTTAGAATTTTTGAGACTGCCAGATTCCACCTCCTTTGGGCTTAGTGTTCTACGTTCCCTCAGTATGGCACATGAGATCTTCTTCACCGTCCTGTCTCTATGCTTTTCGTCCTGCTGGACACTTCACTTGTTCACTGTTTAGACTGGAGACCTGCTCATGGTGGAGCCATTCCGATAACCGGTGCCGGAGTTCTTTTACAAAGACTTTCCTGGCACCCCAATGTAAATGTGGGAATTATTGTGTGCCTGTGGCCATAAGGTTTTAGTTCCCTGTATTAAGTGCTTTCGTTTTATTGAGTGTGTACATTCATTTATTTATTTGCATTGATTTCTGTCTGTTTGCAGCTGCCTATTGTCTCAGGATTCTCTGTTTTTGTCATCTCGTGCTTCCTGGAAATAAACATGTTTTTCCTTAAGAACACAGTTCACGTGGTGACCCACCATCACAAACCTTTTACATGAGAAACCGGTTTTGGGTGAATACCTGGGGGAGAATGAAATGAGTAACATTCGCTTCAAGAGACTGGTGAAATTAACAATTCCGACTGAGCCGCGCAAGGGATCATTCCACTTGGGTCCCTTGTGTGATTTGGCCCATGCTGTGGGAATTATTGTAGTTATAACAGCACTGTCGACAGGTCACCGTGAGAAGACCTGTTGATGTGAAAATACATACCACTCCCACGTGGCAGTTGCACTCCTGAAAGTGATTCAAGAACAGAGCTTTTTCCAGAACTCTGATCTCCAATCACGGCCACAGTGGGGAGAGAAACGTCTTGGTCCACACCCACCGCTCGCAGGTTATCAATGAGGTCCAAGAAAGGTCGAACTTTCTTCTCAAATGAGCTGTTCAGCATGCCATTGTGTGTGTCTTCATCTTGTTGCGTCACATCTTGGTAAGGAAGAGAAGGATACAAGAACAACGGCTTTTTGAAACTGTCATCACCCAACATCTTGAACAAGCAGTTTCTTTCGTCCTGAACAAGACCCAACCCAAGTTAAGTCTTATAGCCAAAAAAAAAAATAATCGATGCAAAATAACCACAAGCAGCTAGCAATTGAGCAAAGCAAAGTACTTCCTGCAATAACAATTTCAGTGTTCGCTAAGTATGCAAGTATACAAATATTTCTGGACATTTACAAATGACATTCGAGTTGGGTTTAGTCCTTTTGTTGAAATTGTTTTGACAGTCACCGAGCTCAGACACAGCTCCATATCATATCCACAAAATTGCTGACAGCATACAGCATACAGTGAGTAAGTACGTGGAGGTTTTAATAAGTAACAAGTCTGGAGACGGCGTTGGTTCACGAGCAATGGACACGGTTCACCTTTTTTATTTTTTGACCTTCGAGGGGACGCCACAGGCAAACTGACGGGAATCGGGAAAAACGTAAATGATGAAAGTTTTCGTACTCGAAGAGCACTATTTGCATACCAACTTTCATTCAAAACAGTTGACAACCCTAGGAGCTCGATGCCCCATTTATTGATTTTTTCGACATTTTCTAAGTTCGTGACCTTGTGACCTTGACCTTGGGACAAAAATGAAAAATCGAGCTCTGTGGGGCTATGCAGGTGCCATTGGGCTAACCAAATACTGAAACCCCTGCCAGATTCGACAAACCCCCTCGGAGAAGATGTAACTTGAAACCGGCTACCCCCTAAAAACACATGTTTTTTGGGCGTGGCTCCACCCATAATGGGCGCAGCACACCCATTCTCTGGAAAACGCAACTAGATCATGATACAAACCTCGCACCCTAATTTTATCAAGATCGGATCGAAACCCACGGAGCTATGATCAGGACAGACAAACAGACACACACCCATAACGAATAAAGTGGTCACTTACTGACTCGTGAACCAATGATCTATCAAGTTAATCTAAAAAGGTTGTGTTGCACTCTTGAATTCACTCAGAGCCAAAACTCTGAGCTACTCATAATCACCCACTGCAAAATGGTGGTGCAACATCGGGTGGCAGAGGTTCAATTTGTCGAAAAAGAGGGCAAAATATCCTGCTTGCAAAATGAAATTTGGCATCAACATTAATCATGCCTGTTCTCCCATCATTTCAAGAGTGAATGTTGAGATTTTCAAATGCAGCATGGGAAGCAGCCACCATAAACAGGAGACAGATGAACACACGGACAGACACCACGTTTTACAATATATAATAGATGACTTCCTTTCCAAGGAACAACAGCACAGAAAGAGACCATTCAGCCCATCAAGCCTGCACAATGGTTGCAAACCTATGACAGTTTTTTTGAACGCAGAATCAAGGCTCGTGAAAAACCTAGAACACTGAACAGATCATGAGAGGACAAAAATAACAGTAGAGAGAGTGAGAGAGTGAGAGAGTGAGAGAGTGAGAGAGTGAGAGAGTGAGAGAGTGAGAGAGTGAGAGAGTGAGAGAGTGAGAGAGTGAGAGAGTGAGAGAGTGAGAGAGTGAGAGAGTGAGAGAGTGAGAGAGTGAGAGAGTGAGAGAGTGAGAGAGTGAGAGAGTGAGAGAGTGAGAGAGTGAGAGAGTGAGAGAGTGAGAGAGTGAGAGAGTGAGAGAGTGAGAGAGTGAGAGAGTGAGAGAGACTGACAGTGGGGTTGAAGGACAAAATAGAGGGAGATGTGGACAAACAATGGGGTGGGCAAGATAGATTCAGAAGGAAACTTTTTTTTGTTTTTCCTTTTTTTTGAGAACAAAAAAAAAGTTTTGTTATGGTCATCAAAGTTATGTTCTGAGGGCTCTTTTGAGGATTGTCAATGAGCCCCGGACAGCTTCCAACTTTTGTAAGGTTCATTTTTATCATTGGTCCAACAATAATTTGATTACTCCAATAAATAATCACTGGTACAATTTCAGCATCATTCAGCTTCTACGCTCTTTTCACTTCATTTTTTTTTGTATACCTTGTCGAGGCTCGTGAGAGAGCTAACACACAACGCACATCATGGGGGACATGAGACAAGAGGGGAGGGAGTGGGAAGGACAAAACAGTGGGGAACAGAGACATTAGGAGATCTGTGGAAGGGAGAGGGATGGGACGGGGAACATGGAGAATAGAAGATGGACATTACAGGGACTTTCAGGAAGGAAAGCAGGGAATTTGAAGGAGGTGGGCTTGGGTGGATTATCGGGGGTAGAAAAGATCGAGGATTTGGATGGGGGATGATAAAAGGTGGTGGTGAACAGCTGTTTTGAAGGCCTGGAGGGAAGAATGGGAATGAATAGAGTGAAGGAGTTTATTCCAAAGGCGGGGAAAAAGAGGAATGAAAGAGTGAAGATGAGCAGCGATTCGTGATTTTGGTAGTTTTACCAGAAGGGGGTTGTTGGCGGACCTTGAGCGCCCTGCGGAAATATGGTGGGGACAAATCGCAGAGAGAGCGGGGGGGGGCGAGGCTGGAGAGGAGACAGTAGAAGACAGAAAGACCACCGACCAACCTGCGGTGATTGAGTGAGAGGCCCAAAGACTCAGCCTCATTGCGGGAGATGCCAATGATCCGAAATGCCTTGGTTTCTACAGCGTGAAGCCGAGAAAGGTGGGAGGCAGGAACACCAGCCCAGAGGGGAGAGCAGTACTCCATCAGGCTGCGGACAAAAGCTTTGTAAGTGGTCAGGAGCTCAGGTGGGCCGAGAAAGGACTTTGCACAACGGAGGATTCCCAGTCGGCGACTGGCTTTACAGGCCAGGTTGGAAATGTGTCTTTTCCAGGAAAGGTCATGGCAGATAGTGAGACCCAGAATCTTGAAAGAAAGGACTTCTTCCAGAGGATTGTTGAGAAAGTGGATGGGGGGAGTTTCTAAACGGTCCTTTCGAAGAGACATAGTGAGAGTGTGGGAGTTTTCCGGATTGAAAGACATGTTCCACGTGTTGGACCAGTTTGTGATTTTATCCAGATCTGCAGTGAGCGAAGAAGATGCTGCTTGCCGGTCTGAGGGATGACCAATGGTACGGCAGAGGGTGGAGTCATCAACAAAGAAATATAGAGGATTTTTCCAGAGAGTTGGAGAGATCATTGATGAAAACCAGAAAAAGAACAGGGCCCAGAACGCTACCTTCAGCAACTCCAGCCTGGACAGGAAGAGGGGATGAAAGAACTCCATTTTGGGCCACACGGTGACTGCGACAAGAGAGGAAGTCTGCGAGCCATGAGTGGAGATGGCCTTGGATACCATGGGAAGAGAGTTTGGTGAGCAGGGCAGGGTGCCAGACTGTGTCAAAAGCACATGATATGTCCAGGGATACGGCTCAGATTTTCTGTCTGGCATTGAGGACCTCCATCCATTGTTGGGAGAGCAGAAGCAGCATATCCAGGGTAGAGTGACCTGGTCTGAAACCAAATTGATGATCAGAAATCAAGCCATTGGAGAACAGGAAGGATTTAATTTCTTAAGCGGTGATGGATTCCATAACCTTGCTGATGATTGGGAGAAGGCTGATTGGTCTGTAGTTGAAGGGATCTGTTTTTGCACCTTTTTGTGCAGGGCAGTGATGTTTGCTGATTTCCAAGCAGATGGCAGATGACTTTGAGCAAATGAGAGGGTGAATAGAACAGAAAGAGGGTGAGCAGGAGCAGAAGAGCAGGCTTTGAGGACACGTGGGCTGATGCCGTCTGGACCGGTTGCAGAATCTGAGTCGAGGTTTGACAGCAAGCTCTCCACATTGTCAGGAGAAAAGGACACAGAGGCCAGGGACAGTTGGGTGCGACTGGGTAAGGTGGGTAGAGAAAGTAATGGGTTTTGTACACAAGATTTAGCTGCAAACACCGCGTTTAGGCATTCAGCTTTTTCACGTGCGTTATCAGCAGTGAGGCCTTTTGAGGTAAGGGAGGGGATGGAGGGGAACATACACCAGAAACAGATTTAATTAGATGCCACCAGGATTTTGAGGAGGGAGAGAGGTTTGAGAGTTCACACTTGAGATGAGAAAGATGTTGTTTTCTGACTCTCCTGAGGGTAGATACACACTTGTTCCCAGCTTTATGGAAGGAACTGTGATTGCCCTCAGTTGGGTTTGCTTTCCATGAGGCAAAGGCAAGTTGTTTCAGGACAACTGCCTCACCACAAGCTTCAGTGAACCAAGGGTGGGAGGAAGGGGAGGACAACTGAACACGAGAGGGGATAAATCTGTGCATGAGGGAGAGCAAGTTTCTTTGAAAGAATTCCCAGGATGAGTTGATGTTGGAGAAAGTAGCGATAGGAGACCAGTCTATAAGTTTGAGGGCTTCTTGGAGACCCTGCCAGTCGGCTTTATTGAAATGCCAGACTCGACGGCGGTGAGGTGGTTCTCTGATAATAGCCAGAGAGATGTCCACTTTGACAAGGACGTGGTCAGAAGAACCGATTGGAGCGTGGGAAGAGCAGCAGATATTGTCAGGGAAGTTTGTCAAAATCAGATCCAGAAGAGATGGAGTACTAATGGTTGAGATCCGGGTCGGGAAGTTGACCGATTGAATCAGTCCCAATGAGTCGCAGAAAGCTTTTGCTGAAGTGCCATGACAGGTGAGAGAGGTACCCACACCGAGCCAACTGGCATGATGACAATTGAAGTCACCACATATGAGGACGAGAGAGTTTGGATGAGAAGATAGAAGTTGGTCCATGTTTTCAGATAGTGAGGTGTAGATGGAGTCATCACTGTTTGGTGGATGGTACAGTACACTTATAAACATGAGGTTGGAGTGGAGGGGAAGCCGTAGCCAGAGGTATTCCTGGGGGTGTGGGGGAGTGAGGGGCAGTGCATGGAGAGTGAGGAATAGAGTCTTTGATGAAAAGAGCAACTCCTCCACCAGGACGAGACTCAGGTCTGTCATACCGGAGGAGGGAGTAACCAGGGAGACATACTTGGGAGTCAGACACGTCTTGGGAGAGGAAAGTTTCTGTTAGGCAGATTATGTCTGGTTTGTCAATGGCAACCTGTATGGAAAGATCTGAAAGGTTTGAGCGAAGGCCCCGGATATTTGAGGTCCACACTTTTAATGAAGAGGGAGGGGAGGAGGCTTTGGGTGCAGGGGGTGGGGGGGAGGGTAGGACAGGGGACGAGGGGTGTAGGTAAGGAGGGTTGTTGAAAGAGTGTGGGGGATTGCAGAATAGCTAGTGGACGGGGCCGGATGAGGAAGAGAAAAGGCTCTGTGGTACTGGGGGAGAGGGGGGACAAGAAAGGGGGAAGAAGGCAGTTGAGGATTTGAGGAGGTGGAGTGAAGAGATGGAGGTGAGGGCAGTGGAAGGAGGCAGCTTTGTGAATGAGAGGGGGTGGCAACTTTGAGAAGGATGAGTGAGGGGATGAATGGTGGAATAAAGGTGAGGGGGAGTTTTTGAGAGAGGTGAGAAGGAGGTTTGGAGGGAGAAGAGTGTGATGGTTGCTTTGAGAGTGAGGGGTGAGAGGGGTGAGTTGGCACTGAAGTTGGAAAAAAAGAATGGTTGATGGAAAGCGAACATTCATAGCAAACTGGGGTTTTTTTTTAAGTTTTAGGTCAGAGATGCGATTTAACACAATTCTTGATGGATGCGATAAAGGCGAATTCAGAGAATGGAAAGAAGAAACGCTGCAATAGTTGGATTTTTTCGGCAAGGTATGAAGGAAAGGTCGAATTGAGAGCAGTCTGTTAAAATAGTAGCAGAGTAGTGCATTATGATACAGTAAAGAGTACCATATGTATGAAAGAGGAAGATGAAGCATGATAAGAGATCGTTTTTTTATTATTATTATTATTCTTTGAGAGAGTTTTCAACAGATTCGGTCATGTAAGTGTTGTAGAAAATCGATGAAGAAGAAGAGAAGAAGAAGAAGATGAGATGAAGAAGAATCGAGAATCGTGAGTGAGGAAGGAGAAAGATCGCGTTATTCTTTTTGTTTTGATTTAAGATAAGAAATAGTGATTAATTGGGAGGGATGGCGGACATTAAGAAAGTGGGGAAGATAGAAATTGAAGGTAATGGGGAGAAAAAACAAAATACGATCGATCGTACCGGTAGGCCTCAAGCCTCATGGATTGGCCTCAAGCGTCCGGTATGACAAAGTCGACAAAATCTCACAAAATAGCACGATTTTTGAAACAAAACCGAACTAGGAACACACAGTAACATGTAAGTGAGAGAATAAACAGTTAAAACGGGACAGATAACGACCGGAAACTTAACTTTGAGATCGTCAGCAGAGAGTTCTGAAGGAGACCTGTTGACGTTCCAACCCCGGAACCGGAAGTCACTATTTTTGAGGTCTTGGTCTGTGGTGATTATTCCTTTCAGTGTGCTGGTTATGATGATGACGTTTAAACTAGAACAAAAGCAATGTCACACATTTAAAACGTAATGACGTGTTGTAAATGAAGTCCGGCTGAAGATTACTCCTTCGTCATTTTTCAGCGGTTGGTGAAGAAGGAAGGATTCATTGGCACTGAGCCGCTGTGGCTTTAAAATGACGTCGAAGATGGCAAGCAGCTAAGGAGACTCATCCGTTGTTGCCGTAGTTGTTTAGCCAAGCAAATGGAATCCACTTCGCTCAATAGTCTTAGTAATGTTGAAAAAAGTCACTATTAAATATTAATGTGTTGAGTGACTTGTGAATAAGGATGAGAAAAAGTTTGGAAGCTAAGGCGTTGTTTGTAAGTAACAAATATTCACAAAATTAAAAAAATGCATTAATGAGTCTACACTAGCCACCCCTAGATCGATGACCAAAGAGAGATGATAGATAATGATGTAGACATGGACATCAGCCCAAATTGAATACTCTTACAAATCTCTCCGGCCAATGGACATGTCTGCCGGAATGAGTTTTCCTCATGTCTGATGTAGTTGTCGGTGGCAAAGGGGTTGATGCAGATGTCGATGGGGCTGAACTCGCTGCTTTTGTGTGTAGACTCACAGGAACAGTGGCAGTTGATATTGCTAGAGTTTGTTTTGCTACAGCAGCAGGATGAGATGCATCAAAATCTTTATCCGTGTCGGCAGCCTTGAGTCTGTCTAAACTGGCAGTTTCAGACTTCCCATTAAAATCAAGAATGAAGTGCTTCTCCCTGGTAATCACTCGGAAGGGGCCATGGTCGGGAGGTTGCAGAGAAACTCTGACAGTGTCATCACGTACAAAAACATGGGTACAAGACAAAAGATCTTTGGGGAGATGCGTGGAACTCTGTTGAGCTCTGGTGAGGATGTGATTCAACTCAATCATTGTCCTTCGCAGTCTGTCCACATAACTGCTCAGGTCCAAATCGGTGTGAATGTTCGCCGGAGCAACAAACTGCCCAGGAAGGCGAAGTGTTCATCCACAAACAAACTCGGCTGCGCTACAACCCAAATCAGCTTTCACCGTGGCACAAATGCCCAAAAGGACGTGAGAAAGGTTTTCCATCCAGCAATGTGGGTCTACTTGTGCTCCGAGTGAAGATGTAAGCTGTCGATGGAACCGTTCATCAAGCCTGTTTGCAGCGGGGTGGTAAGAAGTAGTTCTGGTGCATTTACTTCCAAGTAACTCAGTGAGCGTTTTGAAAAATGTGGACTCAAACTGTCATCCTCTGTCAGTGGTGATAATAGATGGGGCACCAAACACTGCAAGCCATCTGGAAACGAAAGCTTTGGCTACGGTCTCCGCCAATATGTCCGGTATTGGAATAGCTTCTGGCCACCGGGTGAAACGGTCAATGCACGTGAGCAGATGTGTGTTACCACCAGATGGTGGAAGAGGACTGACTAAATCAAGGTGAACATGATCAAAACAGACATCAGGAGATGCAAAGGTGCCTAATGGTGTCACCATATGACGATGTATTTTCGCTTGTTGACACTGTAAACAGGCTCTGGACCAATCTCTCACATTGTGGTTCATGGCACACCAGGCAAAACGTTGTCACATGGTGCTACGTTGCCGTGATATCAGGGTGAGATCGATTGTGCAGAGCATTAAATACAGCCCGTCTGAACTCAGCAGGAACATATGGACAAGAAGAAGTGCCAGTGGATAAGTTGCAAACAATAGTGCCTTCAGAGATAGGGAGATGTACCTCACTGAACTTGAGCGATGTGGACCTGGCTCTGAGATGCTGAAGTTCCTCGTCCCCCTGCTATGCCTTGGCAAGCCTGTGGAAATCGATGGAGGTGGTTGTGTCGAAGATGTTGATATTGAGTCGTGAGAGAGCATCAGCTACAGTATTCTCCTAACTGCTCACATGACATATATCGGTGGTGAATTGAGACACATAGTCAAGGAGTCGGACCTCTCTTGGTGAACAGCGATCAGGTTTTGCCTGGAAATCATGCATTAACTGCTTATGGTCATTGCAAACAAAAAGGCTGACCTTCAAGCACGTGACGAAAATTGTGGATTGCGAGGTAAACCGCCAGCAACTCATAACGAAAGGTGCTGTGCCTTGTCTCTGCTGGCTGCAACCTTTTAGAAAAGAAGGAAATGGGCTCCCACTTCCCTTCCACATGCTGTTGGACTACTCCACCAACTGCCACATCTGACGTGTCCACCATGATACATAGTGATGCATCTGACTCTGCCAGCAAAGACTTCACTGCGCTAAAAGCAGCAGCACATTCGTCAGACCAAACCTGAATTCATTTTGGCTCCTTCCCATGTCGTATGAGGAGGTCAATTAGTGGATGAAGTGTGTCTGCACAGTTTGGGATGAATCTCCTGCAGAAATTCACCATGCCCAGAAGCTCCCGTAGCTCGCACACTGATGTTGGCTGCAAATACTCCTGGATCACCTTGACCTTGTCAGCCAGTGGATGAATGCCATGCTCGTTAATCAAGTGCCACAAAAAATGTAATGAGGACACCCCAAACTGACATTTGGCAGGATTTATGATGATGCCATACTGTGATAAGTGAGTGAATACGAGCTGCAAATGCTGTTTAAGCTCCTTGATCGTCTCACTGGTTATGAGCAGATCATCAATGTAGGCATAAACGAAAGGCAAACCCCAGATGACCTCATCTATGAAGCGCTGAAAGGTTTGTGCTGCATTGCGTCATCCAAAGGACATGCGCACAAACTCGAAAAGCCCCAAAGGAGTGGTAATGGCTGTCTTGTGTACATCAGTCAGCGACACTGGAATCTGATGACGCACTCTCACTCAGTCAAGCTTGGAGAAAACTTGCTTTTCCTGGAGTCCAGACGTAAAATCCTGCAGGTGTGGTTCAGGATAACAGTGTGATACTGTGTTCCTGTTCAGTGTGCAGTAGTCAAAACAGGTCCTCCAATTGCCAGATGTCTTCTTCTGAACCATATGTAAAAGTGAGGACCAGTTGCTGCTTGAAGGTAGAATAATACCAAACTCAAGCATATGGTCAAACTCCGCTTTAGCAATTGCATAACGATCCAGAGCTAGTCGACATGGTCGAGCTGCAACTGGAGGACCACACGTGTCAATGTGGTGAGTAGGAGAGTGTTTGACCGCTGCTTCACTGTAAGTTGGCCGAGTTATTTCTGGGAACTGTTGAAGGACGGCGTCATAACTGGCCATGTGGTCGGACTTGATAAACATTGGACTGACTGAAGGCACGTGCGCAGTGATACCTTTGACACAAAGATTTGCGGTACAGTCAAGGAGTTTTTGGTTTTTCACATTTACCAACAATCCAAAATGCTTCAAGAAATCGGCTCTGATGGTAGGGATGGGTACGTCAGCAATGATAAATATCCACCGATAAACACGCCTCAGGCCAAGATTGAGAGTTATCGATCGTCCATGTTTGTTGAGATGTTGGATTTGTTGACAGCTTGGAGAGTAAAATGAAGATGGTTTATGTTTCTCCATAACCATGTTTTTTTTTTGTTTTTTTTTCAGGCATTTTTGCTGGTTTTATTTTTCTTTTCTTCATTAAATATCAGTGGGGGCTTTTCCTTTACAGTCGGTGTTGTTTTTTTTCCTCCAAGTTTTGGATCCAATCTGCATGTTTGTTGTATTATTTTTGGTCCTCATAGATTCCTTTCCAGAAATTTTCAAGTTTATTTTTCTCAAGGGGTGGGGGGAATTGGTATGTTTTTCTTTTGTTTCCGTAGTTCGCAGTAGAATCTTTTTGGGTTATTTTCAAACATGAGGTTTTGTTTTCCCCCTTTGTTGACTTTGTCACAGATTTTTAAAAAAATCTTTCTTGCGACCATTTCTATTTCGAGTTTGCTTTCAGCAACCATTACCTCTCGGGCTGTATTTCCAATTTTTATTTGTCTTTTTTTTTTCATTCTCCTCATTAGCTTTGGTCTTCAATTAATTGCTGTATTTGTCCTATTTCCTTTCTGAGTTGCTCCTTTTGTGGCGCCAGCCTCCATTTCCATGGTGGTGCCTGGTCTCTGTCTGTATGGGCTGGTTTGCTCTTCTTGGAATGATGTTTTCCAATTACATTTCCTTGTATGAGCTGTGCTGCTGCAAAGCTCACATTGTTGAGTTCCTTTAATGGGAATGATTTTGTTACCAATCTCTTGAGTGCTTTGTTGTTTGCTGTTTTCTATTTTGTATCGTTTTGATCTTTCCCAGAGTGGCGTCAATCTCATCTCCACTATTTTGTTTGCCAGTACTTCTTCCAGTCTTCGCTGTTCCTCATCATCCTCATCATCCTCCTCTCCTCAACCGCTCAGTTCCCCTCTGTCCTTCTGCACATTATTATCCGCCAATCGAGTTTTCATCCCCTTCATCTGTGGAGGTGTTTTCACTTGGTCCATGACTTAAAATTGGGTCTGTTTGTTCCCCCTCTCCATCGGGGTGGTTCTGTGTCTCCTTCCCCTCTGTCTCACCTCGCGTTCGCTGCTGTGTTTCCAGTGACTTTCAACATTCCGAACCCTGGCTTCGCTGCATAGCCCTCCCAGCACCATTGTGGCCACTTTTCCACCATATCTCTGTTCACTCCCTGGTGAGCCCTCAGTCCCCATCCTCCTCATATCTTTGTCTGCTTATCTTCTGGCCTTCACTGTTATCTGTTGGTTCGCGGGCGCCAGGTGTGACCACTATTTTCGTTGTGTCTGTGTGTCTGTCTGTCTGTCTGTCTGTTTGTGACTCTCTCCAGAGCATAGCTCTGTGATGTTTGATGCGATCTTGATGAAACTTGGACACAAGCTAGATATCATGGTCTAGTTGTGTCTTTTTGTATGAGGGGCGTCTCATGCCCCTTGTGGGCGGAGCCACGCCCACTTGAACTTTTTTCTCGCAATTTCATTTCCTAGAAGCTGTGCGTAACGTCCATAAGTACGAAAAGGCTGAAATAATCCGATTTCAGAAATAATCCGAAATGAAATAAACATATTAAAAAATCCGATTTGACTTGGTAAATTTTGATGGAAGAGATAGGTTTTTACGGTAGGGCTTCCTCAAAAGCTTCCACTAACTCAATTGTACCTATCGTGGCATTGTTCAATAATGCCCGCGAACCATCGTCGCCTCCCAGCTTGTTTTCCTTTATTTCCAACACGAACATTTTCCAAGATTGATTTATTGTGTGTGTATACACTCCTAAACCACTGAAAGAAATGACTTTAAAACTGGTGGTTGTACTCAGGGTCTGCCTGGGAAAGTTTTAGGTGGTTAAAAGAATATTGAGAGCAAGGTAGGAAGATTCAGAGTACTCCTGGAAGTCGTGGGAGCCAGGATTACAAGTGAAGAAATAAACTATAAGAATAAAAAAAGGGAAGTGTCTGCATCTGCATCTGCATCTGCATCCATCCATCAGGACCATACTCTGTGCAGAGCATTGGTGCTGCTTTAGCAGTCTACTTGGCAATTGGGCACAATCCTGGACAGGTCATCACTCCAACACAGGCTACCAGAAAGCTGGTATTCATTTTGCCAACCTCAGAAGGATGACAGGCAGAATCAAACCCACCTGGAATTAATTCAACAGCCAAGTGGGATTTGAACACAGGATCCGATGATCCCAAGCCCACCACCCTAGCCATCAAGCCAACACCAGGCTGATATGTGTCTCCTCCATAACTCCAAAACAATGTAACCTAGTGGCCCAAATTTTTGAATGCATACGAAGGTAACTAGGGAGTGCATGAATGAAAACTGGGCATTTGGGTAAGTTTAAACATCCCTTTTGAAGATAATTAGCAGGGTGCTCATCATCAAAAACACACAAAAAGCCCTGCCATCTCCTCACAGGGGTTTTAAGCCACCATTTTGTTTTGGCCTGCTCAAAATGCCTGACCTTGGAACAGGCTGCAATGGATTCTGTACAATAAAGTGCTCAAAACTTGTTTTTTCACTTTCCTCACTCATATCATTGAATGCCTGATCTTCATACCAACACCTCGCTGTGCGCATTGCTTTTGTAGGTGCGATAGTTTTCAAATTAGTAGCTTGGATCAATTTTGTGCATTATGTGATGCGATTTTCTATGATGGTCTCTCATGGACTAATTAAAGTATATAATCGAAATCTGTCTTTGGATTTGAGGATCGGAGCTCCTGGAATAAATAAATTTAAAAATCTGGAGTGAAATCTGAAAATTTAAAGAAATTCGAGATTGATATTACAAAGCGCATTTACTTTCAACCAGACTATGGCCTCAGACGTGGTGTCGAAAATGGCGGCATTCTCGGACATGGTGGCATCACAACAGTACCGTCTTGATGAAGAGATCCGTCTGTTGCGTGAGGCGTTGCTTTCACGTCCTCAACCACCTCACCCATCGTCGAAGAGTTCAATACCTCATCCACCCATGCTCAATAAAAACATTTAATTGTGAGAGTTCAACTCCTCGAGGGAGCAATGGAATAACAACACACTCATCATTCGCTTGACGGACATGGCAGTGGAAGAACAACTCGCCACCCTCAGAAACTGTTTGAGCATCCAAATGAGATCTGTGATGAAGAATGCTGTGGAATTGACTGGTGACACTACTGTTGATGAAGTGATCACTGCCATCCATGCAAAGACAGCGGCATCAGATTCACGATCTGGTGGAGTTTTGCGAATGCAAGCAGGAGGAAGGTGAGACTTTTGACTCAATGTGCACTCCGGGAAATCGCAGCGAACTGTAACCTTGACAAGATGGCGGTCGATCGCCATTTCATCATCCAGATTATACCGGAATTCCCGGTTATACCGGGCTATCCATCGGAAACTGCTTGCAAAGCCAGACCTCAGCCTTAAAATAGCAATTGTGATATGCCAAGAGGAGGCAGGTAAAAAGGCTGACGTGATGGTTTCTGGGACTCACAGGATTAACCTGAAATCTGTCGCCAAGACAGCACCTCGAATCAGCAAGCCAGAGGTATATCGACCTACGCGTGACAGCTATCATTGTAGCAGGTGTGGTGACAATCCACGCTCTGACATGAGCAAGTGCCCTGAAAAAGGCAAGAAGTGTCAGAAATGCCATATTTTTGGACATTTTGGAAAAGTGTTCCGGAAATCCAGAGCCACATGGACAACAACGTCCAAATCAGCCATTCGTCACATGGTACTGGTAGCAGGTACCATTGAGGTTAACCTGGACAGCACACCGCATATTCAGATTGACGTCTTTGATTTTGAAGACGACCCCCTCGGACAAAAGACATTTCTGCCTAATACTGGAGCGGAGGTCACCGTTATTTGTCCTACGCAGCTGAAGCTTCTGGATATCAGCATAGATAATCTGGATGATGTACCTGGTGATGCGAGACTTACCGGTGCAGACGGTGCCTCGATGCAGTGCCTGGGAACAATCCACATGATTCCTCACAGACGTGATGAGTCAACGTCAGAGACAACGTACGTGTGCAACGGCATGCAGATGGCATGTTTAGCTTATTACCGCCTCCAAGACCTACATTGGTGTTTATGTGAGAAGCAGCTAACTGGTACAACCACGCATTAGGTACGGGAACTGGACATCAATCCAGATACTGACCCATCGCCAGAGCTACGGAACCATGAAAAGGCAGACCTTGTGGCTGAATTCAATCCTGTATTCGTTGCCACGGTCCTACAACTGATGAACAGCACACCGATGATCATAAATCTCTGCAACGATGCGGTTTCATTCCAGCTACAAAGTGCACGGCCAATCTCACTCGCCTGGAGAGACCAGGTAAAATCCGAGTTGAATAGCATGTACAAAAAAGGCATAATTTGCACTGATGGGCAGTGAACCATCAGAGTGGTGCCCCCCCCTCGTCGTCACACCCAAGGGTAACAAGAAGATTCAGATGTGTGTCGATTTCAGTAATCTTAACTGTCATTTCAAGCGACCCATACACCCTATGACAGTGCCAGCAGAAGCAACATCACGCGTCTCCGCTTCCAAATCCTTCAGAACGGCTGACGCAACCTACGATTACTGGCAAACCCTCCTCGAGGAAAAGAGCCAGCTCACAACAATCTTCAGCACACCATGGGGTGGATACAAATCCTTACGGGTCCCCATGGGATTAAAAGCAAGTGGTGATGAATATTGCTACCATGGCAACATCGCCCTGGATGGTCTACGCAACACTGTAAAAGTGGTTGATGACATCCTGATGTTTGAAAATTCGTTCCCAGAACACGTATAGCAGGGACAACAGTTCTTGGTGTGCTGTCGCATGCACGGGATCACAATGAATCCTGAGAAATTTCAGATTGCTCAGATCCAGGTGAAGTTCTGCGGATGTTGTTGTTGTTGTTGCATGGAATGGTATTGCTTCAGATCCTAATAAGCTTCAGGTGATCACAGATTTCCCTACTTCAACCAACATCCACAGATCTTCGCTCGTTTCTCAGCTGGATAATTTTTTGGCAGACATTGCCAGTGCATCGGAACCGCTACATCGACTGCTCAAGAAAGGATCCATCTTCGACTGGACTGGCGATCATGACAAGGCATTCAATGCCGTTAAAAGCATTCTTGTGTCACCACCAATCATGGCCCATTTTGATCCAAAGTTACCCACCGTGCTTCAAATTGACGCATCGATTACATGGCCTCAGTTTTGCTCTGTTGCAGTTACATGGTGAGCATCGTAGACTGGTCCAGTGTGGATCACGTCACCTTTCAAACACGGAATCCAGGTATGCCATGATTGGACTCGAACCATTGGCCATAGTTTGAGCTACATCGAAGTGCAAGCAGTACCTCATGGGACTTCGTCATTCAACCTTGTTGTGGACCATAGACCCCTGGTGCCTATTTTCAACTCGTATACATTAGACACCATTGAGAACCCTCGCCTGCAGCGTATTGTGAGAAAACCGACACCATACTTGAACACCACTTGGCAGAGAGGTCCAGAACATGCGCTTCCAGGTGCATTTTCACATTATCCAGTGGATAACCCACAACCCCAGGATCTACTGATGAAAATGGAGTTTTCCATTCATCACATCGTCACCTTTGCTGCACAACAAATTGATGGTCGTCAGTCTGGTGACCCCTTTCGAGAAGCTACTGGACATTGCTCACGACGATGTCACCTATGGTCTTCTTGTGTAAACTGTCACCGACTGTTTCCCCTCCAACAAAGGAGCCATTGACCCTCGAGTTAAAGATCGTTGTGCCATCATTTGCATACTTCACACAAAGGAAATGAACGTACAAAGACACAGTCCCATCAGTTTGTGTACTGGCCAAACCAACGACGACATCATCAACATCACCCGTTCTTGCGCCAAATACCAAGAGAGGCAGCCTTCACAGCAAGGGGAACCCCTGATGAGGGATCCATCACGGACACGTGTGTTTGAGGATGTATCTGCTGATTTATTCATGCATGCTGGCCTTGATTATCTTATGTACCCAGACTGCTTGGCGGGCTGGCCTTGTGTAGACCTGTTTAACACACATGCCACAACACGTTTGCTCATTTGCACTTTACGTGGTTTCTTTGTCGACTTCGGTGTTCCTGTGAGATTGCGCACTGATGGTGGTCCACAATTCTCTTCACGGGAATTTGCCAAATTTCTTGACCATCGGAGTGTAACCCATCACCCATATCATCACCATATTGGCCGAGATCAAATGGACACGCAGAGGTGGCAGTGAAAACTATAAAAACGTTAATTGCCAAGATGACTAAAAAAAATGGTAATAGCGACGATGATGAGCTGTCTCAGACTGCGGGAGTGGCGTAACACTCCACGTGTCGGCGGTCACTCACCTGCTCGTAAAGTAAATGGAAAGGGAAGAGAATGGTGAAACAGGTGTTGAGGCTCGGCACCTACGGAGTGGAAATAAATGACCTCCGGTTTATAGCTGTGTCTGGCCACGAGTAACGAACATAACACTTGCTAATGGAACACACCCCTTGTACAGGCGTTTGGTGACCAGCACCACGCCGACGGGGTATGAACATGAACATGACGACAACTTTCCCAAAGAATGCCATTTGATTCTAGAACATTGGTCCCCAACCTGCGGCACGCAGAGCCCTATACTGCGGCCCGTGAGGACTTTCCAATCAAAACACATTTCCATGTAGCAATTTTAAAGGGGTTTACACAATGACACTGCCGGCCGACGCCGTGACCTGAAAAGCCTTACACAATGCTGCTGCCGGCCACTGCCGCTTACCGCCGGGAGGAATCAAATCAATTTGCATCAATAAAACTCAATAAAATGCATCAATTTTTTTCTGGCTCCCAACATCCTTGGGAGTAGTGAATGCGGCCCGTGGGATCAAAAGGTTGGGGACCACTGTTCTAGAATGAACAGAATCATACATAAAAAAACATTAGTTCATTTTCATACAAGCAGTTTGGAAATATCAAGCAACAAAGCATACAGATTCGACCACAACATGCCAAACAATAAAAGTGTTGCTGAGAGGTATTTTCAGCACAGGATAATAACCTACCAAGTGTTCATAACCGTGTAATGAGTGAATGATCAAGGGAAAGCAAAAAAAGAAACAGACAAAAATGGGGGTTTGCAGCACTCCGAAGCAGAAACGTTGCATTACATGGCAGATACAGCATAAAAGGGAAATGGTGCCAAAGGCGGGAAATGTTGTTTGATACTGTCACCATTGATGTTGTTATTGATGTTGCTGAGCCTCAACAGGTGTTGTTGCCTAGCTTCAACACCCCTGTTTCACCATTCTCTTACCTTTAAATTTGCTTTATTTGTCTTTTTGCTTAAATATATTGTGATGACTGTTGCTCAACTTTGAGTGGTATGTTTTGATGTTTGTTCGTTTGCAAGCCATAGCGACACAGTCGACAGTAGTGTAATTGACGTTTCTTATCACGGCGGATGTTCTTTTTTGTTTGGAATCGACATTCAAGACAATGTTAAGGTGCTAAGGTAAACAAAGTTTCTCCATATTCACATAAGAAAACAAAAATATAAATGTGTGTTCCATAGTCTTCGTTAAATGTGACAAAAGTTTTTTTTTTAATGTAAGATAAGACAAGTAACCTTTAATAGTCAGAGTAATTACTGTCTCGGAGAGTTCCAGTTTCATGATAGCAGGTACACAGGGTGCCAGCTGCAGTACAAGTCTCATCCCTCAAGGAAGTCTCATCATCTCTTTAAAAATAGTACGTGCTGTTTGAACCCATTTGAGCATGCTGTTTGAACATACCCAATTTCGTTCAATCCTGTACTAATGCCAGTAGACGGGACGCCCAGTTTTAAATCCATCCGAGGGATGGCAAACAAGTTAATTAATCGGCTGCCTATGAAACTGTCGGAAGTTAACCTCACCCCACCCAAGTCCTCTTATTTAAATCTCCTTATTCCCCATGAGGTACTAGAGGGTAAACCAACCCCTCCTCCTCAAGTTCCCCTCTTGCTTATATACCTCCATGAGATGCAAGGGGATTATAATTGCAAAGCCAGACCCCACCAAATGCAAATCAACCCCCCCCCAATTCCCCTCAATTCCCACTACTAAATGCAAGCTGAGAAGCCTTCCCCCCTTTCCCCTCAAGTCCCCTGGCAAATTGCAAATTGAGAACCACTGCCCGTCCTTTACTTCAAGTCGCCCTACCAACCTCAAGTTGAGAACGTCCCCCCTGTCCCCTTCAAGTCCCCCTACCAAACACAAGTCAAGAACACCCTTTTCCCCTCCCCACTTTCCCCTCCTCACTCCCCAATATTGTGATATTTCCTTCAGTGAAATGACGAGAGAGAGAGAGAGAGAGAGACAGAGAGAGAGAGTGACAGAGAGAGAGAGAGTGACAGAGAGAGAGAGAGTGACAGAGAGAGAGAGAGTGACAGAGAGAGAGAGAGTGACAGAGAGAGAGAGAGTGACAGAGAGAGAGAGAGTGACAGAGAGAGAGAGAGAGAGAGAGAGTGACAGAGAGAGAGAGTGACAGAGAGAGAGAGAGAGTGACAGAGAGAGAGAGAGAGTGACAGAGAGAGAGAGAGAGTGACAGAGAGAGAGAGAGTGACAGAGAGAGAGAGAGAGTGACAGAGAGAGAGAGAGAGAGAGAGAGAGAGAGAGAGAGAGAGAGAGAGAGAGAGAGAGAGAGAGAGAGAGACAGAGAGAGAGAGAGAGAGTGACAGAGAGAGAGAGAGTGACAGAGAGAGAGAGAGTGACAGAGAGAGAGAGAGTGACAGAGAGAGAGAGAGAGTGACAGAGAGAGAGAGACCTGCAATGTGGCCCCATGGTGTTCACGTTTGTCTTTTACAACACAGCAGTGCCGAGTGAGTGATGTGGTAAGGTGAAGTGAATGACGAGGTATTACGTACACAATTCAGTCACTTGCACTACATCGTGTTAATTAATTAATTTTTCCACTTTCTATCTCCATTATCAACACCCAACTTTTGATCATTATTTATATACATGTTACCATCACAACTGTCTCCATAATACCTTGAATTACTTGTACATTTTACAATCACTCTTACTTACACACCACCTTGAATTATTTGTACACCTTGAATTATTTATGCACTCTGCTAAACACAACAGAAAATACTGTTACGGGGCCGGGTATCGGCCGCGAGCACGACCACCAGATGGAGCAGTAGAGTCGGCTCGACCGATCGCCCGGAATTCAGATCGTACTGTTCGGAAAAGTCCGAAGAGTACGGGTCCCTTTCGGACCGTGAAGGGTCAATATTTCCACCACGTGGTACAGGGTTATTCGCCAAATCTCAAAATACCGAGAGACCACGTGGCGATCTACCGAGTGTTCACACCCTCGACGGAACTCGTACGAAAACGAGCCGCTTAGCGCGCTCGTTCCGTGTGCAATTCCGAGCGGTTTAATCGCTGAGAACCGTCGGTCCAAATGTCCCTTTTACAGCGGCAACAGCCTGGCTAATTCCCAACACGCAGCATGTCAAACCGATAAAAGAAACAGAAAAACGAACTGATACATTTAACACATGGGTTTATTTATAAAAGGTGGGGAAGGAGGGGAACACGTAAGAAGCAGAGTTATCACAACTAATAGGAATGAAATGCAAATAATGTACAAGGCACTTAACAGTTGCTACTTAAAGACGGGCCCACACACAGAAGTGGACCCCAATTGTCTTTATTGAAGTCTTCCAGCTGGAGGACAGGGAGCTGGAGACCAGAGCCTACGCTTGGACCTGTCCACCTCGTGTGGTCTTCGACGATCCGGCTCGATGGGACAGGAACCCGCAACACGATGCCACTCCAAGCACCAGGGACGGAGGGAAAGCGTCGGATGCCAGGCACTGCCAAGCCGACCAGACCAGACAAGTCGATCTCCGGCACCTCGAACCCGATCACTGCCAAACCCTGACGCTGACGCTGACGTTCACCCCTGATGCTCACTTCACATCTGACCTCTTTCCAAGGCCCTGGCATTTCTTGTATGGCATTTCTCCTGCGGAAGGGGGTGTCGTGGGAAGGATCACCGTCTGAGACGACTCGCTTCCCATTGGTCCAGGGTTCGTGGGAACGTCGATCGCCGAGGTGTCTCACACCTCTCATTGGTCCGGGGTTCATGGGAACGTCGATGGCTGAGGTGTCTCACGCCTCTCATTGGTCTGGGGTTCGTGGGAACGTCGATGGCTGAGGTGTCTCACGCCTCCCATTGGTCCAGGGTTCGTGGGAACGTTGATCGTTGAGGTGTCTCACGCCTCCCATTGGTCCAGGGTTTGTGGGAACGTGATGGCTGAGGTGTCTCACGCCTCTCATTGGTCTGGGGTTCATGGGAACGTCGATGGCTGAGGTGTCTCACGCCTCCCATTGGTCCAGGGTTCGTGGGAACGTCGATGGCCGAGGTGTCTCACGCCTCTCATTGGTCCGGGGTTCGTGGGAACATCGATGGCTGAGGTGTCTCACGCCTCCCATTGGTCCGGGGTTCATGGGAACGTTGATGGTTGAAGTGTCTCACGCCTCCCATTGGTCCGGGGTTTGTGGGAACGTGATGGCTGAGGTGTCTCACGCCTCTCATTGGTCGCAGGGAACATTCCATCTCTCTGGGGCAGAGTCAGCGCTCCGGTGGCCGAGGAAACTCCGCCCATGTACGTGGTTGAACGCACATTGCCAATGGCGTTGGTGTGAGGAAGCGAGGTGAAGGCGTGTTGTTGTTGTTGTTGTTGTTGTTGTTG
Source organism: Eptatretus burgeri (assembly GCF_056783735.1). NCBI lineage: Eukaryota > Metazoa > Chordata > Myxini > Myxiniformes > Myxinidae > Eptatretus > Eptatretus burgeri. The sequence continues at coordinate 33,831,032 of NC_140961.1, forward strand.
TTGTTGTTGTTGTTGTTATTTCAAGACCGTGTTTCCTTCAAAGCAGATTTACCAACATACACCAAACAATGGAGGCCAGGATTCCAAACAAAGCTGCAGCACACAACCATTCCTTCATCAAGGAACGCAGATATCTTGGTTTGTAACTTTGCACAAAATCTTCAACAAAGAGAGGCCTTGGTAGGCAGGACTCACATGACGCAGGTGATTTTTCTTCTTCAACATTATCGACTTGTGTTGTTGTTATTATAAGGGGTGTAAAAATCCTAACTATTAAAATAACGCACAGCGCATTTACATTTAATTACCCATTAGACAAGGGAAAGGAAGCTATCTATAAAACACGTACTTACCGAGATAGCTGAGCTAAAGGACCTGAATGTTGAGTGTGATCGTTTTCCAAATCCACAACAACACATCCTATTCTCCTCTGTAATCACTGGTTGATGGTTCAAAGTACAAAGTTCAGGCCCCAACCACCTTTGTGACTTGCCTTTTTGTTTGGTTTTGTGATTCATCTGGACTTGTGACGTCCATGCGGTTTTCTCTCTCACAACGGTCCACTCACAAGCACTCATACCTGATACTATACTGTATATATGTATATATATATATATATATATATATATATATATATATATATATATATGTGTGTATATATCTCTTTATATCGAACTAGTACGTGCCTGTACGTGTGCCCGTAAGTGCGTGGCCGTACGTGCAAAAAAAAACAAAAAAAAAAAACTTTCAAACAAACTCACAGGCCGTTCCTTCGGTCGTAAATGACGACTGGATTGGGGCATTGTGTTTATATTAAGAAAATCGAGAGAGAAATCGAGAAAGTTCAGAAATCGAGAAAAAAAAAATCGAGAAAGAATACAGTAAGTCGATATAAAATAAATCGAGAAAAATCGAGAAAGAATACAGTAAGTCGTCACTATCCGGAAGTCCGGAAGTTAAGTCCTCACTGTCCAGAAGTTCGCATATCGCAGTTACGATTATTCGCAATTTAGTTTTAATGGCCAATTATTCAATTAGCGCCAACGTATTTTGCCTTTTCGCAATGTCATCGCAAGGAATAACACAAAGAGAAGAAAAGAGAAGAGAAAGAGAAGAGGAGAAGAAAAAAAAAATTCAAACAACCACACAGACCGTTCCTTCGCTCTCGTAAACAACGACTGGATTGGGGCATTGTGTTTATGTATAAATGCGCATAAGAAATCAAGAAATTATTAGAATACAGTAAGTCATCACTATTCGGAAGTCCGTACGTTGTAACCCGTAATGGGGAACGGGCCGAGGTTCTCTTCCCCATTGGCCACGCCTACGCAGCAACATGTCCTGTCATTGGTTGGTAAATAAATGGCTGCAGCAACGTGTCTTATCATTGGTTGGTAAATAAATGGCCATAACTTGGGAAGCACTTGTCCGATTAATATCAAACCTTGAAAAGGCACATCCTCAGGTCCCCAGCAATACACCTGGCAAGTTTCAATTAGATCGGACCAGTGGTTGGCGAGAAACAGCGGTGACACAGACACAGACACACACACATTGCTGGAATTATAGATAGATATATAAAGCTCTTTCTAACCACTGACTGAGTGATATTAATGTTCGGTACCTTCCGGGTGAGGAAAAAAGCTGAAATTTTGCGTGCCAACGGATATCAAAGCTGATACACCGAAAAAAAAAATCACAGAACCATCAGAAGGCGTCCGTAAATGAAAATATAAATAAGTTAAAATAAATTAATGAAAAAAATTAATGCAGGTCAGTGACCTGAGACAATGGGGAAGCATGGTTCGTTTGTGCTTACAATATTTCAGCATCCCCCAATCGTATATGTATATATATATATATATATATATATATATATATATATATATATATATATACATATATATATATATACATATATATATATACACATGTGTGTACATTTATATTCGTGTGTGTGGTCATAAAGCATAACATAACATTCTCTTTGCTAACTCCCCCCACCCCTCACCTTCCTCTCTCTTTTTGAAGCAGTGAAGCCACTTCAATATTTGAGTATTTCTATCCATCCGTCCGTCCGCCAGTTCGTCAAGCTGAGAACCCTTCCCCCCTTTCCCCTCAAGTCCCCTGGCTAAATGCAAATTGAGAACCCCTGCCCCTCCTCTACCTCAACAGAATGAAGAAGAAGAACCTAACACACGGTGTTTGTATGAAAAATGGACCCTTTTGACCCTTTCGTCTACTGAGACCCCTTTAACATTTGAAGATTCTTTAGGACCCACAAGACCCTTAAGACGCCAAAGACAAAATACCCTCAAGTCCATGAGGACCCAGAGCACCCAAAAGACCCCGAAAACCAAAAAGTCCCCAAAGACCAAAAATACCCTGAACACCCAAAAGACTATGAGGACCCAAAAGACTCAGAAGACCCCGAGGACCCAGAAGACCCTTAAGACCCAAAAGTCCCTGAGGACCCAAAAGACCCAAAATCCCTGAGGATCCAAAAGACCTAGATGATCCAAAAGTCCCCAAGGACCCAATAGTTCCTGAGGACCCAAAAGACTCAGAAGACCCTGATGATCCAAAAGACCCTGATGACCCTGTAAGATCCTGCAGACTCCACTATAAATGGATGAGGTGTGTGTGTGTGTGTGTGTGTGTTTGTGTGTGTGTCATTATTTTTTTGTGGAGTACGACTCGAGTATTCTGATATTGAATGTGACATACCAAAATGATCGTCCTGATCTCCTGTGTTGATTACGCTAATTAACTACAAAGAACCTGGAGGAATTCCCATGTTTTAAACACTCGCCATGTTAAGGTGTATATGGCAGCTTAATAGGTCCTTCCATGGCATAGTGTTCTACTGTATTTACAAAATAAATAAGAAAACAATGATAGCATTGTAACAAACCACATATTAATTAATACTACTAATATTAAGAACAATAATAATAGTGATATTATTTGGCCAGAATAATGAATGTATAATCTCTGCCCGAGCCGAGTCACATGTGGGCTTGGTGAAAGGCAAACAAATGCTCAAGCAGTACAGCAAGCAGGTGTGCAACAAGGCCTTGAAGATCAATCAAAATTTGGTCCAATGGACCAACAAGCCCATGAGTAATTCTAAAGGGTTCTCATACATGGCAAGTTTAAGGTGACAAAAAGATGGGTTGGTGGGGTAAAAATGTTACCCAAAAAATGGGTAAAATCAAAATCAAAATCAAAACTGGATTTTTTTTTTTTGACCATTTGTGTGCTGCGGTCACAGATATACAAGAAGATTTTAAAAAATTGAAACAAATTTGTTTGTTTTAATTTTAGTTTTCCATCTAACTTGACACCCAAGTTGTGTTTTTTTGCAAATACTACTTGAAATTCACAGCCCTATGAAAATAATTAATTAAGCAGCAGGGAACCACATGACTGTAAACAATGCAGCACGCAAAGGGTTAACCAAACATGGTATAAACGCTTTTCGATACGTTGACTAATAAATAATGATAAGGAGGTTCCAAGCAAGATAACATACATATTCATACATACATACATACATACATACATACATACATACATACATACAGACATAACATTTCTCAAACAGAGAACATTTCTCAAAATTTTATTTGCTTTTTTCGTTTCCAGTTGTCACCTGTGAAGCGTGACATCACAGTTAATGCAAATATCGTCCCCACAATAAAGAGCAGTGTTGCCTGGTTTATAGAGACCAAATGATGATACATGGTGATGAATGTGATGATGATCTTGATAATCCTTGAGAATAAAACTTTGAGAAATGTATAGCGACGTGTGGTTAGGAGTCGCTCCCCCCCCCTCACTTCCTCGCTCTCCCCTTCTCCTCTCTCTCTCTCTCTCTCTTGCTCCCCGTCTTCCTGCCTCTCTCGCTCCCCCTCTTCCTGCTCTCCCTCCTCGCCCCTGTCTCCCCCTTTACTCACTCTCTCCTCCCTCCTCTCTCTCTGTTCTCCCCCCCCCACTTCTCCCTGTCTCACACCTCATTCTCTCCCCCCACCCCACACCTGCGATTTTAAAAAAATTTGGCTCACATTTTTTTTTAAGGATATTTTAGTTTAAGGCCATCGCCAATCACAACTACAAATTAAGACACATAATGTGATCATAATAATCACCATTATAAATATTAATTTGCATATCTAATTGTTTATATACTTAGTGTACATTGTACGAAAGTCTACATCCATTTGTAAATGTAGGTACAATATCTGATTCAACTTTTTTTTCATAATTTCATATCAAATTGTTTGGACAAATGTACTTGGATCCATTGTACAAAGTGAACAGTGATTAGTTTTATAATTGCCAGGATATAATAAAATGTAACAATGAGCATTGGCAGTTACTACAGGGCTGTGTATTAGGTTAAAGCCTAAATAAGATAGTTGTTCTTCATGCCTAACTTTGGAAATGATTTTGGTACACTTCTTTAAGCTTTACTAAACTGATTTATAGATTGTTAGATTCCACTTAAGTCAAACTTCCTTACAATATCTCTATTTTTTCTATATGTTTCTTAGTAAAAAATTTATTTTAAAAAAAGTAGCTTTTGGGACTGCAGAATCATTAGAAATTGATGCATTTTTTAAAAAAATTCGTTTAAAAATAGAAGGGATTGAGAACAACTATTGAATTTTCTACCACAGTTTGCCTATGTATGTATCTTTAAGTGACAAAAATTTAAAAGAGATGTGTAACAGTCAACATGGTGAATACTTGGGGTAAAACCAGGGTAAATTTTAGTGTTGTTGAGTCTGGAGCAAAGGTCAGACACCTATAGCACCCAATATTTTGCTCCAAAAGGTTTCAGTTTTCTTGTGTAAATGATCCAGTCACTAGATTATGTAATTAGGCAACAAAATTCTTCATGATGAATAAACTGACTGTTGGCAGCAATTTGAACTCAATTTTTTTTGACTGCATGTTACAAATCACTACTTTTGAGAGTACTTATCTTAAAAAAGTATTTTAAGTAGAACATTTTTTATGTCAGATTCTGAAAGCCTCACTAATGGACACCATTTGTGTGAATTTTCAGAACTCTGTTTGTAAAACTCTGGAATTTAGAGCCCTCCAAAAATGCTTCAGATAAAAATCTGCAACTCGCGACTGCCAGAATTGAAACACCCCAAGGGTGTTTGTAGGGCCATATCTCGGACACTACTTGGAATTTTGAGCTATAACTTGGCAAACCTTCCTCATATATGTTAAGGTAGCTTTGAGAATTTTTTCAGGAAAATCTAATGGGGTCACCGCAGAATTTCATTTTTTTGGCTGATTTGACACGGAATGACCCATTTGTGACTACATATTAAAATACGCCAGAGGCATTATAGAAGTAGGGTAATTAACCCGTCCTTCCAGACAGGGTCTTGGCTTGTAAGTAAATAAATAATTAAAAGTTGGATGTTGATAATGGAGATGGTAAAGTGTGTACAAGTAAATACATAATTAAAAATTGAATGTTGATAATGGAGATGGTAAAGTGTGTACAAGTCAATAAATAATTAAAAGTTGGATGTTGATAATGGAGATGGTAAAGTGTATACAAGTTAATAAATAATTAAAAGTTGGATGTTGATAATGGAGATGGTAAAGTGTGTACAAGTAAATACATAATTAAAAATTGGATGTTGATAATGGAGATGGTAAAGTGTGTACAAGCAAATACAGAATTAAAAGTTGGATGTTTATAATAGAGATGGCAAAGTGTATGCAAGTAAATACATAATGAAAGGTTGGATGTTGATAATGGAGATGGTAAAGTGTGCACAAGTAAATACATAATTAAAGGTTGGATGTTGATCATGGAGATGGTAAAGTGTGTACAAGTAAATACATAATTAAAGGTTGGATGTTGATCATGGAGATGGTAAAGTGTGTACAAGTCAATAAATAATTAAAAGTTGGATGTTGATAATGGAGATGGTAAAGTGTGTACAAGCAAATACATAATTAAAAGTTGGATGTTGATCATGGAGATGGTAAAGTGTGTACAAGTAAATACATAATTGAAAATTGAATGTTGATAATGGAGATGGTAAAGTGTGTACAAGTCAATAAATAATTAAAAGTTGGATGCTGATAATGGAGATGGTAAAGTGTGTACAAGTAAATACATAATTAAAAATTGAATGTTGATAATGGAGATGGTAAAGTGTGTACAAGTCAATAAATAATTAAAAGTTGGATGTTGATAATGGAGATGGTAAAGTGTGTACAAGTAAATACATAATTAAAAATTGAATGTTGATAATGGAAATGGTAAAGTGTGTACAAGTCAATAAATAATTAAAAGTTGGATGTTGATAATGGAGATGGTAAAGTGTGTACAAGTAAATACATAATTAAAAATTGGATGTTGATAATGGAGATGGTAAAGTGTGTACAAGTCAATAAATAATTAAAAGTTGGATGCTGATAATGGAGATGGTAAAGTGTATACAAGTAAATACATAATTAAAAATTGAATGTTGATAATGGAAACGGTAAAGTGTATACAAGTCAATAAATAATTAAAAGTTGGATGTTGATAATGGAGATGGTAAAGTGTGTACAAGTAAATACATAATTAAAAATTGGATGTTGATAATGGAGATGGTAAAGTGTGTACAAGTAAATACAGAATTAAAAGTTGGATGTTGATAATAGAGATGGTAAAGTGTATGCAAGTAAATACATAATGAAAGGTTGGATGTTGATAATGGAGATGGTAAAGTATGTACAAGTAAATACATAATTAAAGGTTGGATGTTGATCATGGAGATGGTAAAGTGTGTACAAGTAAATACATAATGAAAGGTTGGATGTTGATCATGGAGATGGTAAAGTGTGTACAAGTAAATAAGTAATTAAAGGATGTATGTTGATAATGGAGATGGTAAAGTGTGTACAAGTAAATACATAATGAAAGGTTGGATGTTGATAATGGAGATGATAAAGTGTGTACAAGTAAATAAATAATTAAAGGATGGATGTTGATAATGGAGATGGTAAAGTATGTACAAGTAAATAAATAATTAAAGGTTGGATGTTGATAATGGAGATGGTAAAGTGTGTACAAGTAAATACATAATTAAAAATTGGATGTTGATAATGGAGATGGTAAAGTGTGTACAAGTAAATACAGAATTAAAAGTTGGATGTTGATAATAGAGATGGTAAAGTGTATGCAAGTAAATACATAATGAAAGGTTGGATGTTGATCATGGAGATGGTAAAGTGTGTACAAGTAAATAAATAATTAAAAGTTGGATGTTGATAATGGAGATGGTAAAGTGTGTACAAGTAAATAAGTAATTAAAGGATGTATGTTGATAATGGAGATGGTAAAGTATGTACAAGTAAATAAATAATTAAAGGTTGGATGTTGATAATGGAGATGGTAAAGTGTGTACAAGTAAATACATAATTAAAAATTGGATGTTGATAATGGAGATGGTAAAGGGTGTACAAGTGAATAAATAATTAAAGGTTGGATGTTGACAATGGAGATGGTAAAGTGTGTACAAGTAAATACATAATTAAAAATTGGATGTTGATAATGGAGATGGTAAAGGGTGTACAAGTGAATGAATAATTAAAGGTTGGATGTTGATAATGGAGATGGTAAAGTGTGTACAAGTAAATACATAATTAAAAATTGGATGTTGATAATGGAGATGGTAAAGGGTGTACAAGTGAATAAATAATTCAAGGTTTGGAGTTGGGAGTAGAGTCAAGCTCTGATGTTTCAGTCGTTAGAGAATGTGAAAAGGTAATTTAGACGAATACATGAATCAATTCAAATTGTACTCACCTTTCATCGGAGCTGTAATGTTCTCGCAAAGCCCAGAGCTTTTATCTTTCGACATCTTCCGTCTTTGACCCTTTGAAACACCTGAAAACGAAGTGTAGGGTCGATCTCACGGGATACATTCTTTTTAAAGAACATCCTTCTGTGACGTCTGGTTCATACGTGATCTAATTTGACTATGTTTCCAAGAATGCAAGAAAATATTCTCTTCCTCCTCTTTACAATTTTGACATTTCACTGCTTATCAGCTGTATCTTCACCACACCTCTCAATGCGAAGCACAGGCTGTGTCATTAAAATGTATCACGATGTATCTTGAATTATTACACTTTAAAAAAAAAAATTTGGTCATTTTGGGCCCCTTCTGCGTGCGGGTCTGGGCCGGGACACCATTGGCGGCATTGTATATACCCTGCCCAGATTAAGTGATTATAGAAATGTGAACCTCTGCTCTTTATCTCGTGTTCACTAAAATTGAGTTTTCTTACATCCTGGGCCCATTCGTTTTCATACATTGAGGGGAAAATGTGCACAAGCTGAGGATGAAAACACCTGCGGGTGAAACACCTTCCTTTATTTGGAAACACTTGAGGGCTTCAGCTGTTCAAACAAACAACAAATACATTCCCTGCTATTTTAATGTTGGTAGACTTGTTCAACAACATTCTGATGACTTTGTCAAGAATTCAAAAACATTGTTTGGTTCCAGTTCATAAAATTGTTTCACCAATCCCTTTTTGAACCACAACTATTCTGATCTCTATGTTGTCAGAAGAGGGTGCTGCTTTCGGACATCCTGCTGTTAATATAGTCTCTGGCCATTAGACCTGTACGAATTTAGAGGTGAACGGGTTTTCTCACTGGATCCTTTTAGGGAATGCTTAAAGGAAGGGGAAAATCTTGGGTAGACATCTGGCATCTTGGGCCGAAGGTTTTTTTTATCAAGCCATATTGTTTTGGGCATACGCGTAAAGTACCCACTTTCGGGTTTCATCATTTTTCTCTACTTCTGGTTACAGCTGTGCCAAATGTGCCATGATCTTTGGATTCCTCATGAAATTTCCTGTATGAGACTAGCTTTATCCTCCTGGGGCAATTGGTTGTATATTTGTAAAGGAATAAGATTTAAAAAAAAATATCATCAAAAATGCATTTATTTTTATTTTTACATGTAAGGGAAGGCAATGGAAAAAATAAACGAAACCTGATATTACAAATATTGAGAATATGAACATTTTCCACAGAATATAAAAAAAATTGTCTTTATAGCTTGGAACAGTTTCACCTATACATTCTCACAAGACATATCACATTTGCAACCCAAGAAAAAGAGTAATCAGAGATTGCAAACCCTCGCTGGGACTTCTTTTGAGTGGTGTATTTTTTATAGGTTTTAGGTTAAATCCAATGTGGCTGCCAAACCATGTGACCAATGACATCATATGAGTGAACCTTTTGTTCCTCATGGATAGGTGATCACACCTGTGATTTCCACCCTCTGTGGTACTACCTGCCATCCCTCAGACCAGCAAACTACAGCTTCTTCGCTCTCTGCAGATCTGGATAAAATCACAAACTGGTCCAACACGTGGAACATGTCTTTCAATCCGGACAAATCTCACACTCTCACGATGTCTCTCTGAAAGGAGCATTTCGAAAAACCCACCATCTACTTTCTCAACAATCCTCTGGAAGAAGTCCTTTCATTCAAGCTTCTCGGTCTCACGATCTGCCACAATCTTTCCTGGGAAAGCCACATTTCCAATCTGGCCTCCAAAGCCAATCGCCGACTGGGCATCCTCCATCGTGCAAAGTCCTTCCTCAGCCCACCTGAGCTCCTGAACACATACACAGCATTTGTCAGCAGCCTGATGGAGTACTGCTCTCTCCTCTGTGCTGTTGCTCCTGCCTCTCACCTTTCTCAGATTCACGTTGTGGAAACCAAGGCATTTAGGATCATTGGTATCTCCCACGATCAGGCTGTGTTTTTGGGCCTCTCACTCCCTCACCGCAGCCAGGTCGGTAGTCTTTCTGTCTTCGAACGTCTCCTCGCCGATATTGCCCCCCTGCTCTGTCTGTGATATGTCCCCACCATATTTGCGACAGTATCAATCCACCTTGCTCACCAAACACTGTATACGAGTATTCAGACAAAACTGTTCACTCATATAGATTAACAAATGAAAGAGAAATCCTAGCAAACCCACAAGGGCATTTGCACCAGAATGGATTGCATGGAATTAATACTTCTTCTTTTTTTGTATACATTGTCGAGGCTCGTAAGCAAGCTAACACACAACAATGGGGGACAGGAAACAAGAGGGGTGGGAGAGAGAAAGACGAAATAGTGGGGAACAGAGACATTAGATCTGTGGAAGGGAGAGGGATGGGGCAGGGAACACGGGGTATAAAAGATGGACATTACAGGGACTTTCAGGACCTTAAGGCCCAGTCACACCTTGACGTTTTAGCCAGCTTATGCCGATTTTTGGAAAATTTGTCTAAAACGCTGGTACACGTCGAATACGTAATGGGTAAGTTATGATAACATTGAGAGCACGCTGAAAAACACTGCCATACGTAGTTGTACGCTGGCTTTAAATGTTGTACTTTTGGGTTTTCCTCGAATTTTTTCATGCTTGAAATTTTACGACGTATGCCGGCGTATGACTCACACGTTCCGCTACGCTGGCCATAAGTTGTCGGCACGTTATGCGATCGTTGACACAAGTTGAGACACGTTACTTGTGAGTTACTCATAAGTCGAAACACGTCGAGGTAATGTTTAGCGTACCCGAAACTTATTTCTAACATATGAGTAACGTTTTGTAAGCACGTTACATGAACGTTGTTCACACTTTGCAACACGTTACTTGAAAGTACTACTACTACTACTACCAACATCACTAAATTCTCTCGAACTACTACTACTAATAACATAGACATCACAAAATTCTCTCGAACTACTACTACTACTACTACTACTACTACTACTACTACTACTACTACTACTACTACTACTACTGCTACTGACATTGACATCTACTCAACATGGAGTCTGGAACACTGACGGGTTCCTCTTGTGAAGCCCATTTGTATATACCAATTCTCCTAAACGCTGCCAAAACGCCATTATACGGAAGCTGTAAGTTAGAAACACGTTCAGTAAGTTCTGTGATCGTCCGGAAGACATCAATCAAATTCGTCTACATACGCCAATGTGCGTTTGAGATACGTTACACGCAGGTTCAAAGCACGCTACTAATAGGTTCAAAGCACGTTACTCGTAGGTTAAAAATTAAGTTTCGGGTATGCTAAACATTACCTCGACGTGTTTCGACTTATGAGTAACTTACAAGTAACGTGTGGCCGACGTGTGTAAACGATCGCGGAGCGTGCCGAGAACTTATGCCAGCGTATGCGGAACTTGTGAACCATACGTCAAGTACGTTGTAAAATTTTCAGCATGCTTGAAATTTCACGACGTACTAGACGTACCACGTAATATGCCAGCGTACTTCATTGTTTTTCATCGTGCTGCTAACGTATACACAACTTACCCATACCGTATTTGACGTGTCCTAGCGTTTTAGACACATTTTTCATAGGTCGGCATACGCTGGCTAAATCATCAAGGTGTGACTGCGATGTTGACACTTCCAATTTTCAGGCGGTTATGATTTAAATCTGCGTGCAGCAGGTTTTTAACAGAGAACGCCACGAGTTCGTCGGCGATACGTGCATCGTACTATGACTAAGTTAAACTATCATTGGGCATAGGTTGTGAACGCCGATAACAGGCTAAGCATTCGCTGGTATAAGTTATCTTTAACACAACGAAACGTTCTGTGCCCGTTACTAATATGTTATGCATACGACCAACACATTATGAATACGACCAAAACTTTAAAAAAAACAAACTCAAAACTTCAGCGTACGCCAACGTTTTACGTGCATTTTTATACGTTGCCATTTCTGGCTAAAACGTCAAGGTGTGACTGGGCCTTTACATGAAAGGGAACTGTGGAAGTTGAATTATTAAAATGAATTTATAGACATGTAGAAAACTGCATTATTAATTGAATTTGTAGTCAGGTAGAATAAAAATCTTAGTTTAGTGCTTTGAAAAAGAATTTAATAAATAAATGTGCTGAGGAGGTCAGTTAAAAGCAGACTATGCATTTCTCTGTTTTAACCAAAACAGAGAAATAATATGTCTCGTGAAAGACCTTATCTGTTTTGTAACCATTTAGTCATAATCTCTCCCCCTCCCCACACCCCTTCCCAAGACTGAAAAACAACCCTTTAGAATAAGCAAAAATGTCACTATGTTGCAAATTTAGAGCCCACAAAGTCCATCTGAAGTCATGAAAAAAAACCTGTATATGTACTGTATCAAATGTTAAGTCTTCAACTCGCTATACCTTTAAGAGTTGGGTCTTCCTCCTGGTGCACCAAGGAGAGTTATTTTGTTGTCTCGAATAAACGGCTTGCATGTAAACTTACTCTTTTGTACTGTTTTGAGGTCGCGGGAAAAACCTGCCTCGACAGCTGGTGCCGAAACCTTGGGATGACAGCCCCCTGTCGCGGAGGAGGATTCTGTCTGACCATGGGCAAACGCCATTTGGACCAAAAGTGAGGAATCCCTGCTGGAACGTTTGGTTTCTCCCGACCCCAGGCAGACAAGATCTCCGCGGGAGGCGTGCCGTCTCGAACTGGGCTAAAAGGTGAGAAACACATGCCAAGCTGTTTTTCGGAGGGAACAAAAGAACTTAAAAAAAAAATTATTTTATTTTATTTATTTTTAGTAATTAAGGAAGTTAACACCTGGTATGATCATAAACCTGGCATGGACCAGTTTGTCAAAGAGACACTGCGTTTTGGCTAAAGATAAGGGCTGCGTGGACGAGTTTGCTGAATATTTGTTCTAAAAACAAAACAACACTTCGCACAGGAATCGCCGAGCCGAGAAGGCTGGGAAGGCGAGAAGGACAAAAAAAAGACTGGCAACAAGAGCATTTTATTGCAAAAAGGTTACAGGGCTGGGAACTAAATGGTTTATGTTACCAAGTGGGCGACATAAACAGGACCAATCGCTGAAAAAACTGGGGGAGGGTTACCGACGGGTGTCCATAGTAATTTAAGAAAGAAACGCTGGTAAGTGTCTGGAACGAATTAGACAAGGAAGTCCTAACAAAGTGCTTGGCAGCGATTTAAAATAAACTTTTTTTTGTGAGGGCGCCGACGGGCATCCGAATGGGGAACAGACACCATAAAAATAAGGACGAAGATGCGCCCGCTGTTGGGTCAAAAGCTGAATTCATGAACAAGACCTATGGATCGAGTTCGTCAAAAGATCCAAAAATGTGGGTGGAGTGGACCAAGAAGCAGAAATGGAATTTTCCTGAAAAGAAAAAGAGAGAGAGAAAAAAAGAGAGAAAAAGAGAGAGAAAAAGAGAGAGAAAAAGAGAGAGAAAAAGAGAGAGAAAAAGAGAGAGAAAAAGAGAGAGAAAAAGAGAGAGAAAAAGAGAGAGAAAAAGAGAGAGAAAAAGAGAGAGAAAAAGAGAGAGAAAAAGAGAGAGAAAAGAGAGAGAAAAAGAGAGAGAAAAAGAGAGAGAAAAAGAGAGAGAAAAAGAGAGAGAAAAGAGAGAGAAAAAGAGAGAGAAAAAGAGAGAGAAAAAGAGAGAGAAAAAGAGAGAGAAAAAGAGAGAGAAAAAGAGAGAGAAAAGAGAGAGAAAAAGAGAGAGAAAAAGAGAGAGAAAAAGAGAGAGAAAAAGAGAGAGAAAAAGAGAGAGAAAAAGAGAGAGAAAAAGAGAGAGAAAAAGAGAGAGAAAAAGAGAGAGAAAAGAGAGAGAGAAAGAGAGAAAGAGAGAAAGAGAGAAAGAGAGAAAGAGAGAAAGAGAGAAAGAGAGAAAGATAGAAAGAGAGAAAGAGAGAGAGAAAGAGAAAGAGAAAGAGAAAGAGAAAGAGAGAGAGAAAGAGAAAGAGAGAGAGAAAGAGAGAGAGAGAAAGAGAGAGAGAGAAAGAGAGAAAAAGAGAGAGAGAGAGAGAGAGAGAGAGAGAGAGAGAGAGAGAGAGAGAGAGAGAGAGAGAGAGAGAGAGAGAGAGAGAGATAAGACCACTCAAAAATTAGTACACTGGAAAATCTTTGGTAGATGGGTTGAAGAGAGCCGGAAAAGAGAGGAGCAAGTAAAGAGAGCAAGTACAAGTGGAAGTCTAAAAAACGCGCAGGCTACTCTTAAGGAAGGACAAAAAAAATATTACTGGTGATAGCTCACCGCCCGTCGCAAGGCGCGTGGAGAGGGACCATTCGAATGTCAACACCAGATGTGAACGAGAGTTGTACGAGAGGTACAAGTAGAGATGCGACCTTTAAAATCGCTGTAAGCCCGTACAAATCAATGATCACGAAGATGCAAAAATTAGTCGAAGATAACGAACCGGCCGAGGAAGAAGTTGAAAAAGCATGCCCGATGATTAAACACAAAATGCTAAACCCGAGAACAGGTCAAGCCCAGAGTCATTTCATTGACCGTGCGGAGAACCAGAGTGATCTACAAGCCATGAAAATGCAAATGAAAGACTATGAGGATAACCCAGAAGGGTTCGTGGAACAAATATTGTATTACATTAATGCAAACAAAGCTAACCATGATGATATCATTGGGTTAATGACGACCGTCTTGCCTGTGACAATATGGCGAAAGACGAGAGAATTGGCCGCATGACTAGACGTTGCACCGGCGAGAGAAACAGCCTGAGCTTATAATGCACGAGTCCAACAATTATTCAACCATTGAAGAACAGCAATAAGTCCGCCTGAAATTAATTGTGGAAATATACAAGGTTGCAAACAAAAGAAAAACGAAGAAACAGAAGAATTCATGCATCGCTTACGACAAGTTATTATACAACACTCAGGGATATTATATTATACAACACTGAGGTGTCGTCCACCAGACGGTGGTCTCCTTGGGTTAACCTGAGGTGGTCCCTTCGGGTGGGTGCCTGCAATGTCCTTTCCCTAAGAGAGTATGATCATCTGTCTCTGTTATCACCTGAGCTCAAGCGTTTGGACATCGGTATTGCGGCACTCTCTGAGATTCGGAGACCGGATTGCGGCGAGATAATGGTGGGTGGTTACACCGACTCTCGGTCTGGTCGCTCTGATGGTTACCATGCCCAAGGACTTGCTGTACCTGTGTCCAATAAGCTGACCCCAATGATAATTGAGGTAACACCGGTCAACGAGCGTATTATGAGATTAAGGATTCGTCACTCCTTAGGTGTCATTTCCCTGGTCTCTATTTATGCTCTGACTGAGGGGAGTGATCTCACCGTGAAGGATGCATTCTACACCACGCTCGAGTCTGTGGTTGATCAGTGCACCAGATGAGATACACTTCTAGTCTTGAGGGATTTTAATGCATCGACTGGAACTGATAGGGATGGTTATGAGACATGTGTTGGTCCCTATGGGTCAGGAACTATGAACCAGAATAGCACTAAGTTCCTTAACTTTTGCAAGAAGTCATGGATTTAGGGTGGCCGGTTCATGGTTTCAGCGCCCACAAGCTCATCGCTGGACTTGGTATTCCAATGCTGGCGGTGTGGCAAAAGAGATCAACCATATCCTCATTGATGGTTGCTGGAGGATGATCCAGAACTGCAGCATCTACGGAGTGCTCAGTTCCTCAATACTGACCACCGGCTTGTTGTAGCAACTCTGAAGTTGCACCTTAAATCCAGGAGAATGGTACCACCCCAGCCCAGGCTGGATGTTGGCGAGCTCAAGGATGGGAGGGTAGCTGAGGAGTTTGCGAACAAGCTGAGTGGAGATTTGAGGAGTTTGGGTGTTTTGGGAGATTCTGAAGAGTTGCGGAGTGCCTTCAAGACCACCGTCCTTGATGTTGCCGGTGGATGTCTTGGAACTCACCATCGGGAAAATAAGAATTTTGTCTCAAGGGACACTGGATACCATTGACCAGAGTTGCAGGGCCAGGCTGAATGACAGAGCTGGGCTGTTCAGGGAGCTGAGGCGTAAAACTGTTCGTGTGCTCAGGGTGGACAAGGAGGCCTATGTGCGAGGAATCTGTGAGGGGGTAGAGCATCACCTGTGATCAAGTGATTCTCGTCCTGCTTACAGGTAAATTTGCGCAATGCGTTCATCCAAGCCCATCCCTCAGTGTACTGCAGTTAGAGCAGAAGGTGGTAGGCTCTTGACAGAGGAGTCCGAAGTGAAGGCCCACTGGGCCGGTTACTTTGAGCGGTTGTACCAGGCTGATCCACCAGCTGTCGAGTTGGATGTCAGGGATGTTACAATCCCTGTTGCTGACCCTCCAATCAACTGTGGAAACACAGGCTGCGATGAACCAGTTAAAATGGGGTAAAGCTCCAGGGATCTGTGGCATCCATGCTGAACTTCTCAAGGCTGGTGGAAATGCTGCACTCATGTCGTTGCATGCAGTTCTGTGCTCTGCCTGGAACACAGAAATCATCCCAACTGACTGGAAGAGGGGCCTTGTTGTCCCTCTCTGTAAAGGGAAAGGTTATCGCCAAAACTGCAACAATTACCGAGGGGTGACGCTGCTCTCAGTGCTGTGCAAGGACTTTGCTCGGATAATTCTTGATCAGGTTCGCCACTATCTGCTTTAGCACCAGCGTCCAGAGCAGTCAGGCTTTACACCAAAGAGGTCAACGATTGACCGTATCCTTGCTCTTCGGGTCCTCATCGAACGCAGACGAGAGTTTTGGCAGGGGCTGCTTGCAGCCTATGTTGATCTCTGAAAAGCATTTGATTTAGTGAATTGGGATGCCCTCTGGAGGATTCTTGGTCTTTGTGGGGTGCCACCAAAACTGATCGATCTGATGTCTGAACTCTACTCTGGTATTCAGAGTGCTGTGAGATGTGGTGGTACCATCTCTGACTTATTTCCAGTTGTTACTGGAGTTCCTTAGGGGTGTGCACTGGCCCCCACACTTTTCAGCACTTGTATGGACTGGATTCTGGGGAGGATGTCGGAGAGATCAAGCTGCGGTGCATCGTTTGGGAATGTCAAGATCTCTGACCAAGATGATGTAGTCATCTTTGCGGAGACTCCAGATATCCTTTTGGGGACCCTCTCGGTGCTGAATGAGGAGTCGGAGCCACTGGGATTACGGGTTTCCTGGGTCAAAACTAAGATCCAGACTTTGAATGACATCTTGGATGCTGGTGTCCTGTCTGTGTCTGTTTGTGGTGAGCATGTTGAGGTCGTGGAGAGATTCACTTACCTTGGCAGTGATATTCATGTCTCTGCCGGCTGTGAGTCAGAGGTCAATATATGTCTGGGTCGGGCCTGGGGAGTCATGGATTCACTGGATCATGGGGTGTGGCGCTGCCGGTACCTGTGTGGGAGGACAAAAGTCTGAGTCTTCAGGTCCTTGGTGCTTCCAGTCTTGCTCTATGGATGCGAGGCTTGGACTCTGACCAAGGATCTGAGATGGAGACTTAATTCCTTTATTACCAGGTCTCTTCAGAGAATCCTTGGCTATCGCTGGTCGGACTTTGTGTCCAACGAGCGGTTGCTGAGAGAGACTCGGATGAGATTTGTTACCTGCATAGTCCGTGAGCGTCAGCTGTGGCTGTATGGGCATGTGGCTCGTGTTCCTGATGCTGATCCTGGTCACCAGATTCTCTCAGCGAGGGAGTCTCCTGAGTGGAGGAGGCCTATGGGCCGACTCCGTGCCTCGTGGCTGCAGCAGGTTGATCAGCATCTCAAGGAGATGGGGAAGGCCAGACGGAGGCCCCTGGAGTACCGGCGGAAAGTGGACGCAGCGACGCGCTGCTCCGGCGCTTGTTCCCATACCTGACCTGACCTGACTTGGGGATGGGAGCGGCCGCAATGCCGAACGAGCTATTGACTAACTTGTTCGTGGAAGGATTGTTACCAGCATTATCGAAGCAGATCAAACTTGTTAAAATCGGATGAGAAGGTGGAACGCAAGCTCAAAATGCTCGCAGCGGAAAAACATTGTTAAAAATCGGCCGCGAAGAAAGAAGCTGCTCAGCTCGAGAAATTGCAGATGTTAATGATGAAAAAAAAAAAAGAAAGAAGAAAAAAGAAGAAAGAAGAAGAAAGAAGAATGATGGGATTCAGACAACTTCTCACGATATCGAAGGAACACGGAAGTGCCGATAGCACCACGTGCGACAACAAATTCACCTGTAAATTTATTGGGACGCCATTTGCTTTTCCGCTTGGGATGCGCAGTAAAATGCTGGGAAAATGGAGTGTGTTTAAATATGGCGGAGAACAAAGGAAAATGAAGCTTTAGAAATGCGATCACGATCGATCGGACCTGCCGAACACAAAGAGGACACGTGCTCACTATGACTAAGCGGAATTTGGCAAAGTTAAAAAACGATTCCTCATCTGGAACATTGGGTGAAACATCACGATGAACATAATGGGAGAATGGAGTGAACCCCTGCACTGTACAGCACACTATGACGTTTTGGGAGGGGATTGGATTGGAGGTGGAATTCGCATAACAATGCCATTCGATGTACAAACTCAAGGATATTACATTAATCTTTGCAAAGGAACATAAAGCAAGGAAGATTAGGCCGATGATTTCGCGATTGAAGGATTTATCGAGACAGTATGTATGTCAGGTACAGGGAAGAGATCTATATCGCATTGACGGAGACGAAGGCTACATGTGGGAACAACCTCACATGAACTCGATGGCCTGTTTTTGAACGGGTAAAGAAGTTACCATGTGAGGAGATGTTATCAGGACTTGTTGGCACAAGTACCCAAGGAATTATGGACGACACATCGAATGAGGTAGGGAGAATAAAATTTTAAAAAACAAGCTCAAATGAGCTGAGATCCTCTTCCTCTTAATGATGACGTCATAAAAACGAATATGACGTCATTGTGATGTATCATGTTTGCGATAAATTATCCGTGCTAATGCCCGGCTTGATTCCCGCAAACAAAATTCAAACAGCTTGCCTAGTTTCGGAGATAATGGTATAGGCGATTTCCATTAGCGGCGATATTATGACGTGAACTTTTTTTCAAGGAAGAATTTCCAAAATCGGAGATGGTTACTGCCTGCGCGTGGGCTTTCTGCATATACATGGCAAGTTTCATGAAGATCCGATGAAAACTCTGGGTTGTGAAACAAAAAATGTCAAAAAATAGGAATGACGTCATGAAAATTGATATGACGTCATAGTGATGCATCATATGTGCGGTAATTCATCTCTGCCAATGCCCTGTTCGATTCCCGCAAACAGAATTCAAAAAGCTTGCCGAGTTTCGGAGATAATTTTTTAAGCGATTGCCATGAGCGGAGATATATTTGACGTCATAACTTTTTTTCAAGGAAGAATTTCCAAAATCGGAGATGGTTACTGTCTGCGCAGGGTATTTTTACATATACGTGCCAAGTTTCAGGAAGTTTCGATGAAAACTGTGGGCTGTGAAACAAAAAAGTCCACAAGAACAACAACATGAGTGAGATTTGGAGATCCTCCACGAGGATCTAAAAATGGATCCTCTGACCAAGGACCAAGGATCAACAGTGCATATTATGGTGGATAAAACCAAGCCTCCACCCAGTATCAAACGGTACCCTCTCCTGTGAAGAAGCTTGGAGAGGAATTGTAGAGTGTACGAGGTGCAGTGGAACACGAGAAGCAAGCGGGCCAGCATCAACTCCGCTTTATTGCGCGACCAGAAGCACATTTCTGGCACCCCGAGCGGGCGAGGCATGATATACGAAAACCCAATCACGTGACACAGCACACTCCTCCCCTCATAAAATGACAAGTCAAATGACGAAAGGACAATCATAACATGACCACCCGAAACCCATCAACACTCCTAATCCTCCAAGTACCGCGGCCACACCCTGACCCGCCTCGGACGGGCAGCGCCGCCAGACAGTCCAGGCTCGGACGCCTCCCGGCTCGGTCGAGGTGACACCCTCGCCGGACTCGCGCCATCCGCAATAACAACAGCCCCCGGCCGACCAGCCTGCCCGACGTCCCCGGGTAGGACAGCATCAGGCGAAGACCCCCTGGGCGTCGGCACACCCGGCCCCGGCCATACAACGTCAGGTGCCGGCGACATTACAGGTGGGGGTCCCACATCGTTCGGCCAGGGGGGGGGGTGACGCTGGACAGCGATCATGCATTTGGTCCACGTGCCGCTTCCACACTTCCCCACCATCAGTCCGCACCATGCAATTCGCCGGCCCCAGTACCACAGAGACCACAGCCGACACCCATTTGGAACTGTGGAAATAATCGCGCACCATTACCCGCTGTCCCACATCGAAACCGCGCAGCAGCATCCCGACACGACAACGCCCCACTCCCCGACCCTCCAGGTCGCAGCAAATCCAGTCTGGACCGCAATGCCCGTCCATAGAGACGAATGGCAGGTGAATCACCCGTGACAGGATGAATTGCGTTCCTGTAATGGAGCAAAAAGACATCGACCACTGTCTGCACAGGTGCAACACCCCCCCTGCGCAAAGCCCGTTTCAACATCTTAACAAACGACTCAGCCTGACCATTCGTCTCAGGATGATACGGTGCGGACCTTAGATGTCGAATACCATTTTGACGCATAAACTCATCAAATACACCTGTGATTAACTGCGGACCATTATCAGAGACCAGGATCTCCGGTAACCCTTTATTAGCAAAGATCGTCCGCAGTTTCTCTACTGTAATGTTTGCCGATGTATGCTGCATTACTACAACCTCCGGCCATTTAGAGAATGCATCGATCACAATCAAAAACATTTTGCCATTAACCGGTCCCGCAAAATCTACATGGACCCTCTGCCAGGCCCTGTCTGGGGTAGGCCATAGTTCCGAAGCTCGACGCGGGTTATCAGCATCTGTTTGGCACGTGGCGCAACGCTAAACCAACAGCTCAATGTCTTTGTCCAACCCCGGCTACCACAACAGGCTACGAGCAAGACACTTGGTCTTCACGACACCAAGGTGACTGGCATGCAGTTCTTCCAAACACCGCTGCCTGAACTTCGGTGGAATCACCGTCCTCATTCCCCACATAACGCACCGTTGGACCAACGACAGCTCCGATGCGCGTGACATGAACGGTTGAAATGCCGGTGCCGAATGTAGATCACTCCAATTCCCCGTAGAAATCGCCTGGACGACACGGGCGAGCACTGGATCACGAGCCGATTCCACCGCGACCTGTCTGGCCGTGACGGGCCCTCTTTGGACCTGGCCCAGCGCGAACACATCGACCCGGTCGGCCAACTCAGACGCAGCTGGACCCGCCGCACACGGCAAGCGTGAGAGCCCGTCGCAGTTAGCATGCTTATCGGTGCTTCGGAACTGAATATCATAATCGTAAGCACCAAGAAACAGACACCACCGCTGTATTCGCGCGGCTGCTACCACCGGCACCCCGCGTTCGGGTCTCAGGATGAATTGAAGCGGTTTGTGATCCGTCTGCAAAGTGAAATGCCGCCCCAGCAGGTATTGATGAAACCTCCGCACACCCCAGACGAGGCTGAGAGCCTCGCGCTCGATCTGGGCATATCCCCGCTCTGCTGTGGACAGGGTCCGGGATGCAAAACAAACAGGCCGCTCGGAACCATCGTCCATCCTGTGGGAGAGCACTGCCCCGATGCCATATGCAGAGCTGTCGCATGCCAATAGGAGCGGACGCGCAGGCTCGTAGTGCACGAGGACCGTATCCTCTGTGAGCAGCCGCTTGACGCGGTCGAACGACGCCTGGTGTGCAGGCCCCCAAGCCCAGCGCTCGTCCTTCCTGAGCAACCGTGTTAACGGCGCAAGTTGTGAGCTGAGCCCGCGCACGAACCTTTGGTAATACTGGGCCATGCCAATAAACGAGAGCAGCTGCGTCTTGTCACGAGGCGGTGGCATGTGTTGAATCGCTTCCACCTTCCGAGGACCTTGCAACAGCCCCTCCGGTGAGATGATGTGCCCGAGGTATTCCAAGCGCTGCTTGAAGAACTTGTCCCTGTTCAAGCGCAGGCCGCACACTTATAGCTTTGTCAGCACTTGGGCAATGTTCGCAAGATGCTCATTCGCCGTTTTCCCCGCAATGAGCACATCGTCCAGGTAGGTCTGAGCGGGCAGGCCAATGCAAACCTGATCCATGGCTTTCTGCCACAAACCTGGGGCCGAAGCAATCCCAAAACAGAGTCGGGTATATCGATAGAGTCCTTGGCACGTATTGATTGTCAAAAGGTCGCTACTCCCGGGATCCATCGGCAGGTGAAAATATGCATCACGCAGATAAAGCTTCGTGAAGTATTGACTCCCTGCCAATCGCGCATATATTTCATCGATTGCCGGCAGTGGATATTGCTCTACGCTGAGCCCCGGGTTCACCGTGGATTTGAAGTCCCCGCACAATCGGACCTCTCCATTCCGTTTCAGCACCGTGGCAACCGGGGTGGCCCAATCTGAGCACGACACCCGTTCGATCACTCCACACGCCTCCAGCCTATCCAGTTCACCCTTGACCTTGTCCCACAGGGCATACGGCACCGGACGTGGTTTACAAAACGGAGGAACTACCCCCTCCTTCAGGAAGAGTTTTTCCTCCATGCCCTTGAGTTTCCCAGGTCGTCGCCAAACAAACCTTGATGTCTTTGAAGAATCTTCTCCAACTGATCCTCCCATCGGCTCGGCATGGGTTGCACAAGGTGAACTGCAGCCCAGTCTAGCCTGATGCGGGACAGCCAGTCTCGGCCGAGGAGAGACGGTCCCCTCCCCCGCACGACGTACACCCGAAGCGTGGCGACCTGGCCTTGGTATCGCACAGACACGTCTGCCATCCCGACTGGCGTTATCTTCTCGCGGGTGTACGTGAACAGCGTGAGGTTGGACCTGATAAGCTTCAGGCCGTTGAGTCTACGCGCGGTCTATTCGCCGATGATCGACACAGCCGCTCCCGTATAGACCTGGAACGTGATCGGCGTTTTGTTCACTTCGACTTCCACCGTCATCGGGTGCGCCGCCGCCAGGCCAATTGAAAACAGGCCCATCAACGGCCGCCGGTTCCGCCCCGGGTCGCCTCGCACATCGCCGTCCATGACCTTAACGGTGGCCGGCGCCCCATGGCACACACGCGTCAGATGACCCACCTTGTGACAATTGAAACACACGGTGCCTTTATACGGGCACGCACGGCGCAGGTGTCGACCTCCGCATCCCAAACACGTCCGCGGGGCCAATTCGCCGCACCTGCGGCCGCGCGGCGACGTCCGACCCGCATCGAAGGTCGAGCGTGCGTCCCGGGGTGCTCGCGACCCCGCGTGGCCGGTGATGGCTCGAACATCCCCGCGAGTCTGCTCGACCGCTGTAGCCGTGCTGACCGCCGAGTCGAATGTAATGGCTTCACACTTCAGCTGTAGAACCGCTGAAACCATCTTCGCATCTTGTAAACCAGCGATAAAACGATCTCTGAGCCGCGCTGGACGCTCCCCGCCATGAACTTGCAGGCCACGGAAGAATGCTTAATCCGCGCCACGAAATCAGCGACGCGCTCCTCTGCCCCTTTCAAGAGACGATCGAACTGGTATCGAGCGACCTGTAATGACATCTCCGGCGCCATGTGTGCTTTCATCTTCTGCACAATGTCCCGAAACGACAGCCCGTCATCACGGGGCTTGTCCGGCGCCACCAAATCACTCAGTAGTCGATAATGCTCCGTCGAAAGCGAGGCGAGCAAGATCGACTTCTGATTGCCCTCGTCGACCACATCATTCGCGTGGAAATCGCATTCCAATTGTTCTGAAAACAATCCGAAGTCGTCTCCGACGAAAACGGTTACACGTCCGTTTTCAACCATCCTCGTCAGCCAACTAGAGTGTACGAGGTGCAGTGGAACACGAGAAGCAAGCGTGCCAGCATCAACTCCGCTTTATTGCGCGACCAGAAGCACATTCCTGCCACCCCTAGCGGGCGAGGCATGATATACGAAAACCCAATCACGTGACACAGCACAAATTGCTCCAGTGATTGCGGCACTACTAGAGCAGGGGGTAATTAGAGAGACTGTCAGCGAGTGCAACACACCGATCTTGCCTGTGAAAAAACTGGGGAAGCAGACGTGGCGATTTGTACAAGACCTGAGGGCAATTAACAAATGCACAGTGTCAACTCATCCTGTGATGACAATATTGTCATCGATTCCATCCAATACAGTGTGTTACACGACAGTTGATCTAAGTAGTGCTTTCTTCTCGATACCAATCCATGAGGATTCACAGAACCTGTTTGCTTTTACCTATGGAGGAGTACAGTACACTTGGACGGTGTTGCCACAAGGTTTCGCAGATAGTCCGACACTATTCTCAAGAGCGATCCACAAGGATTTGAATGACGTAGTACTTACTGAATGATCTACCTTGGTACAATATGTAGATGATTTGTTGATTTGCTCGACATCAGAGAATAATTGCAAAAAGGACTCCTTAACCCTTTTAAGAGCACAAACTGCAAAAGACCATAAGGTGCCAAAGGCCAAATTATAACTGTGTGAGACAGAGGTAACATACCTCGGTCATGTATTGAGTGGAACCTCAAGAAGATTGTCAAATGACAGGGTGCAGGCTTTTCTGAATGCTCCAAACCCTAAAACAAAGAAAGAAATGAGACATTTTGGGGGAATGGTTGGATACTGTAGACAGTGGGTACCTGATTATGCAGTACTGGTTAGACCACTGTTAGACTTGATGCAAGACAAAGCACCGGAGCCAATGGAGTGGACACAGCAAGCAGAAGAAAACTTTGGCAAGGTCAAAACAGCTATGACAATGACACCAGCCTTAGGTTTACCTGATTATGACAAGACGTTCTATTTTATACCCATGAGAGAGATGGATTTGCACAGGCAGTACTAACACAGAAGCATAGTGACAAAATGTGTCCATTAGCATATTACAGCACAAAGCTAGACCCTGTGGCGCAAGGATTTCTACCATGTTTGCGGGCAGTAGCTACTGCCTCATTCGCCATACAAACTACAAGTCAGATTGTGATGACATCACCTTTAGTACTGTGAGTACCACACTGTGTAAGTTCTGTATTGCTAAAAGCAAAAACACAACATCTATCAACAGTAAGAGCAATGCCATATGACCTCGTGTAAATTCAAGCAAAAAAAATGTGGCAATCGAAAGATGTCCGACATTGAACATAACATCCTTAATGCCAACTGCTGATGATGGGGAGTAACCTAACTGCGAGGAAGTAATGACAAAAACCGCTACTTCTCCGACAGACTTAAAGGACATCCTGCTGCAAACCCCCAAAATGATAGTCTTTGTGGATGGCTCATCATCAAAAGCAGCAGACGAGTCATTACTGTCAGGGGATGCAGTGTGCTCTGAAAGTGACATCTTGGAAAGTGGTAAGCCACCTCAACATTAGTCTGCACAGCAGGCAGAATTATGTGCGCTCATTGCACCATGCAATCAAGCCGAGAATAAAAGCATAACAATATATACAGATTCCCAATATGTGAACGGGGAGGGACACGATATAGGGACACTGTGGAAAATAAGGGGGTAGATAACATCGCAAGGCACACCAGTCAAAAATGGTAAATTGATAGCAGAACTGTTGGAAGCTATTCACTTACTAAAACAAATAGCAGTAATATAGTGAAATGCCGAGCACATACAAAGCAAAGAGATATGGTCTCAAAAGGAAATGCTTTCGCCAATTCAGCAGCAAAACAAGCAGCAAAATCACAACATATAGGGAATATGCTCGTTAAAGAGAAAAATGAAGAAAAGGTGCCAACTATGACAATGCAGCACTACAGGAGGCAGCTGAGGAAATTGAGAAAGCCAAGTTGGAGAAAATAGGTTGCTGTTATAACACAGAAACAAAACTTTGGGTCTCAAAGGAGGGTAAGGTGGTTGCCCAAAACGAGCTTTTACCATGGCTTGCATGTTTGGCTCATGGAAGTGGCCACACGAGCAAAGAGGGAATGTAGAAGGAGGTACTACGGACATGGCATGCTCCAGGGTTTGCAGCTGTAGCAGAAAATTTTGAAGAAGCTGTGCCATTGTCAACATCATAATGTTGGTAAAGTGTTTAAACAACCAAAGGGAGCTCATCCTCTACCCTGGGGGCCTTTTGTCCATATTCAAATTGACTTTTAACCATGCCAAAATGCTGTAATTACCGCTATATTTTGGTAGTGGTCTATATATTCACCAAATGGGTTTAGGCATATCCATGCAGAACATGTAATGCAAGGACAGTGGCAAAGCTTTTGCTCAAAGATTACATTTGCAGGTATGGGATACCTTACTAAATATCCAGTGATAAAGGATCAGATTTTACATCAGATGTTACCAAGGAACTCTGCAGAGCTTTGCAAATCAAACAACACTTCCACTGTCCATATAATCCTGAGTCAGCAGGACAAGTACAATGCCAGAATGGCATACTTAAAAACAAACTTGCTAAAATATGTGATGAAACAAGTTTGAAATGGACAGAGGCTATTCCTCTGGCGCTGATGTCAATGAGGCCAACGGTAAACAGGCGCAGCGGATTGTCCTCACATGAAATACTGATGGGGAGACCGATGCGAGTTCCGGTAATCGCCCCATTAACCCTAAAACAGATGGACATACACATGATGGATGAGACAATGATTAACTTTTGTGTTCCCTTAACAAAGGTTGTCAAGGAATTTAACTCACAGGTCAAATAAGCACAACCAGAACCAGCTGGGGAAGAACATCATGACATCCAGCCAGGTGACTGGGTGTACATCAAGGTGTTCAAGCAGAAGAACGCACTGAAGGCACATTGGACCGGACCTCACCAGGTATTATTGGTCACCAACAAGGAAATCTGCAGGTGGGAAGAATGTTACCAGAGGTTTACGATATATATATATATATATATATATATATATATATATATATATATATATATATATATATATATATATATATATATAGCAGTGCTTTTGATTAGCACATACCTGTACATGATTGTGACGATATGGATGATAATAGGCAGTAAGGGCGTTATGAGAATGCCATGGATAGCAGAATGTTTGGTAGATCAAGAGCAGGAAAGACAAGGAAAGGGTCATGACTGGAAACACAGGGAAGGAAAAGGTAAAAATCAGGACCAATTGCATGAAAAAGGAGAATATGGGACAAACACTTATTTGACCCTTCCATGTAATTGTTCACCCCCATGTCACACGGGATGAAGGGGAAACGAGGTATAGTGTTACATGAAGGAATAACTGGACATCCATTGAACACGTTTTTAGCAATATCGTTACAACATGCTAAAAATATGAACAAAAGTAAGTGTTGGGTTTGCTCACAGCTACCCCACTCATCCAAGCATGGACTGCCCCTGTTCGTAGTCCCATTTTCAGGGGAAGATGTATGTGGGTACCTGGTTCGTAGACAGGCTGAGCCAGCCCTAACTATAAGAGAAGGGAAGAGGGGAAGATCGGGCAAGAGTACTAGAAATTGCAAATAGTTGGAAGAACGAGGGACACAATTGTACTAATTATTGGCACTGGTACTGTCCTAAGTATCGGGTGAAACAGGACTCCTCATATACAAAACGGAGAAAAGATGGCCACACTCCAAGATATAGGACAGGTTATGCCTCATTAACTAAGGGGGAAGGATTGGGAAAATACCCACCGTATTTTGAGGTGATAAATAGAGAAATAGGGTGAGAGTGACAAGAAAACAAATACACAAACAAACAAATGAAAAATCACTCAGAGTGACAACTTGGCAAAACAGCACAAAGTAGAATGGCACTTGCAAGAGCGCATTCCTCTGCCAGGTGGAACAGTTCACGATTTGTATACCACTGATGGGCTGGATCCAAACCAAAGTCCAATCCTCTTGTTCTTGTCACCTATCCAACTCATTCACTTTGTTTTGTCAAAACTCGTCCACAACTTTGAGATAAAGTGAAATATTTAGTTTTGGCCCTATCTATTAATGATTGAAATTAGGCCTGTGTTGACCTTTTGACCTCAAAAGTAATAGGTGGTTGAATTCAGCGACCCGACATGAAAATTCTCATCAAATTTCAAGTCAATTGGATGAAAATTGAGGATTTTCGAAAATTTGGTCCAAATTGGTCTATTGGCATATTTTGACCTTTTGACCGATGTTTACATCAAAATTAATAGGCGGTTTAATTCAGTGACCTGATATGCAAATGCTCTTCAAATTTCAAGTTAATTGGATTAAATTTGATGATCTTAGAAATTTGGCCTATGCTGACCTTTTGGTCTATGTTGAAGTTTATGCCAATAGTGACCACAAAAATAATAGGTAGTTGAATTCAGTGACCTGATTTGTAAATCATTTTCATATTTCATTTCCATCCATCCATTGGGACCATACTCTGTGCAAAGCATTGGTGCTGCTGAAGCAGTCTCCTTGGCTATTGGACACAATTCTGGACCGGTCACCACTCTGACACAGGATACAGGACACCAGCATGCTGGCACTCATTTTGCCGACCTCGGAAGGATACCAGGCAGAGTCAACCCCACCTGGTATTAATTCAACAGACAAGGAGGATTTGAACTCATGATCCGAGGATCCCAAGCCCACCACCCTAAAAATTTCAACTCAATTGGATGAAAATTGAGGATTTAGAAAATTTGGCCCAAATTGGCCTTTTGGCCTATTTTGACCTTTTGGCCTATGTTTACCTCAAAATTAATAGGTGTTTGACTTCAGCAACCTGACATGAAAATGCTCTTCAAATTTCAAGTAATTTGGATGAAAATTGAGGATTTTAGTAAATTCGGTCCAAATTGGCCTTTTGGCCTATGTTTTCCTCAAAATTAATAGTTGTTTGAATTCAGCAACGTGACTTAAAATGCTCTTCACATTTCAAGTCAATTGGATGAAAATTGAGGATTTTAGAAAATTTGGCCCAAATTGGCCTGTGGGCTCACATCACCATTTTGACCAATATTTACCTCAAAATTAGTAGGTGGTTGAATTTGGTGACCTGATGTGCTAATGCTCTTTAAATTTCAAGCTAATTGGATTAAAATTGAGAATTTTAGAAATTTGGCCTATGTTGACCTTTTTGCCTGTTTACCTCAAAATTAATAGGTGATTGAATTTGGTGACCTGATATGCGAATGCTCTTCAGCCTGGTGTTGGCGCAGTGGTTAGGGCAGCGGCTTGGGACCCAAAAAGTCCTGAGTTCAAGCCCGTTGGGCCACTGAATATATATATATATATATATATATATATATATATATATATATATATATATATATATATATATATATATGTATATATATATATATATATATATATATATATATATATATATATATATATATATATATATATATATATATATATATATATGTATATATATATATATATATATATATATATATATATATATATATATATATATATATATATATATATATATATATATATATATATATATATATATATATATATATATATATATATATATATATATATATATATATATATATATATATATATATATATATATATATATATATATATATATATATATATATATATATATATATATATATGTATATATATATATATATATATATATATATATATATATATATATATATATATATATATATATATATATATATATATATATATATATATATATACACATATATGTATGTATGTGTATATATGTATATACCAAGTCGAAAAAGACCAGGGGGTTGACTCAGCCTGTCATCCTTCCGAGGTCGGCGAAATGAGTACCAGTGTACTGGGCCGGTGTATACCCCGGTTAAAATAGGTGTACCAGATCCCTGTGTTGTAAGAGGCGACCAGGGTTGCGTCAGGAAGGGCATCTGGTGTAAAACATGTGCCAAATCACTATGCGGATTATATGGATGATCCGCTGTGGCGACCCCTCACGGGAGCAGCCGAAAGAAGAAGAAGAAGATATGCGAATGCTCTTCAAATTTCAAATCAATTGGATGAAAATTGAGGATTTAGAAATTTGGCCTATGTTGACCTCTTGGTCTTGAAAGACCTCAAAATTAATAGATGGTTGGGTTCAGCAACCTCACATGTAAATGGTCTTCAAATTTCAAGTCAATCCGATGAAAATTGAGAATTTTAGAATATTTGGCCAATTTGCACCAAATTGGCCAAGGCTGATCTCAAAATTCATGTGGTTGAATTCAGCGACGTGATATGCAAATGTTCTTCAAATTTCAAGTCAACCGGATGAAAATTGATAATTTTAGAAACAACTTTTATGCAAATCCTGTTCAAATTTCAAGTCAATCGGATGAAATTTGAGGATTTTAGAAAATTTGGTTCAAATTGGCTTATTGGCCGATGTAGACCTTTTTGGGAGACGAGATTTTATGAAACTTCAATGCAAGACCATCGCAGGGTCGGTGATATTAAGCTCTGAAATTTTCCGAAGGGTCGATTGAGCCGTTTGGGCTGGAGGTGAGTGGACAGACAAAAAGACACACAAACACACAAACAAGGAAGCGGAAGCAATCAACATATTTGTCAAAAAAAAAAAAAATTTTGCCAAGTAACAAACAAACAGACTCAAATGCAATACCCTCTCCTTTGGAAAGAGAAATAAGATTATTTTTTATCCTCAACAAAGGAGAGGGCATTCATTCATTGTGTTTGGGTCTGTTTTGTCTGTCTGCCTGTTACTTGGCAAAAAAAAGAAGTTTTGTTTTGACAAGTATGTTGCTCACCTCCTGCTTGGCTTGGAATGTTTGTCTGTTGCACTTGGCAAAAAAAAAATATATATATATATTTGACAAATATGTTGATCGCCTCAGTTTGTGTTTGTCACTTAGCAAAATTAATTAATTTTTTTGATAACCATGTCGATCGCCTCCGTTTGTGTGCGCGTGTTTGTTTGCCTGTCCGCTCACCTCCAGCCCAAACCGCTCAACTGATCGTTCTGAAAATTTCAGAGATTAATGTCACCGACGCTGCGGTGGTCACACATTGAAGTTTTGTAAAATTAGGTCGACCAAAAAGGTCTACATCGGCCAATAGGCCAATTTGAGCCAAATTTTCTAAAATCCTCAGATTTCATCCGATTGACTTAAAATTTGAATAGCATTTGCACATCCGGTCATTGAATTCAACAACCTATTACTTTTGAGGTGAGCATAAGTCAAAAGGTCAACATAGGCCATAAGGTCAACCCAAAATAGGCCGAGATTTTAAAATTGTTTCTAAAATTGTCAATTTTCATCCGATTGACTTGAAAGTTGAAGAACGTTTGCATATCAGGTCGCTGAATTCAACCACCTATTAATTTTGAGATCAACATAGGCCATAAGGCCAATTTGGGCCAAATTTTCTAAAATCCTGAATTTTGAGGAGCATTTTCATGTCAAGTCGCTGAATTCAACTACCAATTAAATTTTAAGGTCAAAAGGTCAACACAGGCCAAATTTCTAAAATTTATAGATAGGGCCAAAAACTAAATATATTCACGATATGTCAAAAACATGTGGACGAGTTATTACAAAACAAGGTGGATGAGTTGAATTGGTGACAAGAACAAACAGATTGGATTTTGGTTCGGATCCAGCCCATCGGTGGGATACAAAACGTGAACTGTTCCACCTGGCAGAGGTAAGCGCTCTACCGAGTGCCATTCCACTTTGTGCTGTTTTGCCAAGTGCCACTCGACGAATGATTTTTCATTTGTTTGTTTATCCTTGAAAATTGACTTGAAATTTGAAGACCGCATTTCTAAAATCCTTAATTTTCATCCGATTGAGTTGAAATTTGAAAAGGATTACATATCAGGTCACTGGATTCAACCACCTATTACTTTAATGGTCACCATTGGTGAAAAGGTCAACATAGACCAAAAGGTCAACATAGGCCAAATTTCTAAATTCCTCAATTTTAATTTGATTGAGTTGAAATTTGAAGAGCATTTGCATCTCAGGTCACTGAATTCAACAGCCTATTAGTTTTGAGGTAAACACAGGCCAAAAGGTCAGCAGACGCCAAAAGGTCAATGCAGGCCAAATTTCAAAAATCCGCAATTTTCATCCAATTGACTTGACATTTGAAAAGGATTTACATTTCAGGTCACTGAATTGAACCATCGATTATTTTTGATTTCAACATAGACCAAAAGGTCAACATAGGTCAAATGCCTAAAATCCTCAATTTTAATCCAATTAACTTGAAATTTGAAGAGCATTTGCATATCAGGTCACTGAATTCAACCACCTATTAATTTTGAGGTGAACATAGGCCAAAAGATTTTGTTTCGGATCCAGCCCATCAGTGGGATACAAAATGTGAACTGTTCCACCAAGCAGAGGTATGTGCTCTACCGAGTGCCGTTCTACTTTGCGCTGTTTTGCCAAGTGTCACTCTATGAGTGATTTGTCATTGTTTGTTTATCCGCACAGAACTTTTGTGTTTTTCTCTGCAACTGCTTGGTGGATTGAGACGAAATTTTCACGAATGGTGCGACTATTCATGTAGAATGTTTTAATCATAATTATGACGTCATAGGTCACGTGGCGTGGCAGCCATGTTGGAAAAACGGAAAAATTTTGGACCTCTATCTCTGAAACCGCACAAAGGAAAAAATTGAAACTTCCTACACGGCAAGTGCTCCTCATGAGGAATAAGTGTGATGTTTCGAGGATGTCATCGGTGCCTTTGTTATGACATCATAATTGCATATGTAGAACACTACATGTGATCAACTAAAAATTTTTAGAGGGTTATATCAGGATAAAATGGTCCACAGAAAAGCCATTGATGACGTCATCAGTCACGTGATTCAGCAGCCATGTTGTTTTGTTTTTTTTAACCTTCAAAAGTCTTCTCTGAAGTGGCTGAACAGATCGAGGCGAAACTTCACAAGTATGACCGCCTATCCCTGAGGAATAAAAGGTTCACAAATATGTCATAGGTCACATGGTTTGGCAGCCATATTGGATTTACCCTAAAACCTATAAAGATCTTCTCCAGAACCGTTGGACAGATAGAGGGGAAACTTCACAGTTATGTTCCCCATGCCAAGGATGTATAAGTTTGTTAAGGAATAATTGATTGGTCACATGGTTTTCCAGCCATATTGGATTGAAGAAAAATATTAAATAATGTTTTCTCTCAAACCACTTAATCAATCGATGTGAAACTTCACATCTATGATCTAGTTGTGATGTGGAATACATGTTTTAAATTTCAACTTGATCGAATGCATGTTCTGACAGCCATAATTATTAAATTTTTCGATGTGGGTTCTTTTTTTATATTTATTTTTGAATAAGGCTCACTTGGCTGTGCCTGGATGGGTTTGAGGGTAGAGGAGTAGCGGCTGAAATGCAAATCCTATCCAGGTTCCTCTTGATAACTTCATCTTTGCTTTTTGCTTGTTCGGGTTCCTTCTGATCACTCAAATGCAGGACTGTACCTATTTGGTCTTCCATTTGATTTGAATTGAATTTATTTCAATCCCATTCTGAATTCAATCGAATAATGAATAATAATAATAAAAAAAACGTCATGGGTCAGGGTCAGTTGTCTGATCAAAGCGAGGTTGCATCAAAGCGGGACGTCTGTACATTGTTATCACTGCCAGCAGTTTTAAAGTGGCAGTTCTAATTAGGTCTCATTAATTACGTAACACACGAGTACACAAACACCACACAAAAGAAGTCCTGGTGAGGGTCTGCAATCTCTGATTGCTCTTTTTCTTGTGATTGTTCGTTTGATTGCACTGATCATTTTGTTTTGCTTGATCTATTCTGGGGTACTTCCCTGCTTGGGATTGACAAATAATGCTTGTACTGATACATATATTTGTGTTCACCAAGAACGTGATTTTTATATAGCCGTACTCACTCACCAAGCAGTTTGTCATACATATAAAAAAAAGAATGATGCCAACCTAAATGTGACCTCCCAACACGTCAAACTCCTACAGTCATGTATTAAACAAGGCATAATATTACATGAACGAATACATAAACATCCACGAAATACTTTCTAAGCAATATCACTACAACATGATAATGGTATGAATCAGAGCAAGTGTTGGGTTTGTTCGCAACTTCCTCACTAATCTAAGCATGGATTCTGCTCCTCTTGGCAGTCCCATTTCAAGGGGAAAATAGATGTGGATTTTTGGTACGTAGACAAGATAACCCACCTTTAAGTAGAGTAAAAAGACATCTCGGGCAATACTAGGGTAAATAGCAGAGGTAAAAGGTAAATGGGAAAAAGAGGGATATAAGTGTCCTAATTATGAGAGATGGTACTATCTTTCTTTCTTTAAAAGGAAAAACAACCAATCATCCATGGGGGATGGATTATGCCCACCACATTTTGAAGTTATAACTCAAGAAATAGTAATAGTTTGTCTCAACATGTCAACATTATGCTGAAAATTCTAAAGAAATGGTGACAATTAACAGACTAACCACTGGGGCAATGATAGACATAGATATTCGCTAATGTTATCCTTGATGCAATCAGCCTTGCTGCTTTTAGCATTGATTCACTTCTTGTAAGAAATGAAACATTCCTGCCCTTTCATGCTGTATCCACGTGGTTGGAATGACTATTGGAATCTCTTCATGCATTAGCACATGGACATAGCACAGTGGATCTTGCAACCACGGCTCAAGAATGTGCAGGGCAGGTCATGCTGGTGACGATGCTCCAGGGTTGTGTGTGTTTGAGACTTTCAACACTCTAACCATGGATGTGGCCACCCCAGCTATCCTGCTTCTATATGCCTCTGGCTATACCGCATGTGGTGTGATGGACCCTGGCAGCAGCGTCTTGCACATGATGCCCCTCTCATCCACCGATGCTCTGTCCTCTGCCAAGTTTGACCAAGCGTGGTTACTCGATCACCATGGCAGAGCGTGAGATTGTGGTGGTCGGTGAGGAGACATTGGTGAAGGACTCTGCAATGTGGTGTTTGATTTCAGAAGGGGGATGCTTGTGACCACCTCTTCTTCAAAGTTGGAGAAATGCTATGAGCTTTGCAAACACCCAAGTCATGACCATCAGCAGTGAATGACTAAGAAAAAAAAACTGATCCTGGTCATGAAGTACAACATTGCAGTGAGACAACACCATCCTCTCCGGCGGTACAGTATGCACCCAGGCATCATGATCCGCATGCAGGAAGGGATAGAGGCCCTGATACCCAGCACAACGCCAACAGTACGCAAGCACCCATTTGGACCAGCGGCTCCGACCTTACATCACTATTCACCTTCAAGAAAATATGAATCGGCAAGCAAGTGTGAAACTTGGTTGGCGAACTTTGATAAAGGAGGACTGGGCTCGGTGGTCTGCGCTTGGATGCTGATGTCCCGGGAATAGAGATGCTCAATTCAATTGCCTGTATTGACTTTTGGTAATCGTAAAATTGAATTAATTGTGACGTTGTCTTGTGACAAAAAGACAGGTTTGCGGAAACAGATTTCTCCAAAATTAGCCGAATGGTTTTAAGTGTGATGATAAAAGGAAAAATGGAGCCAATTAAGCTTCATTGATAATTAACTTGAGAAGTGGTTTTTTTTTTTAGCATATAACAATGTATTGTGATAACCCTTTAATGGGAAATGTCTGATTCAAATACAACATGATTATTACATTTATCTGCTTTATGAACATGTATCTATTTTGAATATCTGTATCCATTTGATTTTAAAGAGCCTTATATATTTTTATTGTATTGGAAGGTTACCAGCCTGCCAAGTAAACTTCAGAACCACTTTCCCTCAAGCAGACTGGCCATCCAAATAATCTTTCTTCAGTCGAGTACAATTCTCCATTATTTTCTTTAGCTTAATAAAATATATCAAGAGATCCTTGTATATTAAATAATTATATGCTGGTGTCTGAAAGTCTGGCTGGACCCTCTGAAGCTGGAGTCTAATTCTATTGGAATGTGTGCTGAGATAGTGTCCATATATCTGATTTGAACTCTTGTCTTCTGATCATTAAGTTGTTTTCCAGCCATCGAGTTCAAGCTGACCTCTGAATAACCACGGCCAGAAGGCTTTGAATGATCTTCTCCCCAATCCCCCCCAAAAAACAAGCATCCGCAGTTACCTTGTCTTGAGTATCACCAGATATCTTTCCACAATCTCACCTCCGCACTTTTGCTTAGTCATGCACTAAGACAGAGAGAGAGATATAGATAGATAGATAGATAGATAGATAGAGAGAGGGACACAGAGAGAGAGAGAGAGAGAGAGAGAGATAGAGATAGAGATAGAGATAGAGATAGAGATAGAGATAGAGATAGAGATAGAGATAGAGATAGAGATAGAGAAAGAGATAGAGAGAGAGATAGAGAGAGATAGAGAGAGATAGAGAGATATAGAGATAGAGAGAGAGATAGAGAGAGAGATAGAGATAGAGAGAGAGAGATAGAGAGATAGAGAGATAGAGAGATATAGAGAGATAGAGAGATAGAGAGATAGAGAGATAGAGAGATAGAGAGATATAGAGAGATAGAGAGAGATAGACAGAGACAGACAGAGACAGAGAGAGATAGAGAGATAGATAGAGAGAGAGATAGAGAGAGATAGAGAGAGATAGAGAGAGAGAGAGAGAGAGAGAGAGAGAGAGATAAAGAGAGATATAGAGATAGAGACAGAGACAGAGATAGATAGAGAGATATAAAGAGGCCCGCGCACGCGCACCCACACACACACACACACACACACACACACACACACACACACACACACACACACACACACAGAAAGACAGACAGAGAGAAACAGACACAGAGAGAGTGGGAGAGAGAGATAGACAGAGAGAGATAGACAGAGAGAGATAGACAGAGACAGAGAAACAGTCTCTTTGTCTATCTGTCTCTGTCTCTCAGAAAGACACACAGAGACAGAAACAGTCTCTTTCTCTTTCTCTCTCTTTCTCTGTCTCTCAGACAGAGACCGAGAGAAAGACACAGAGAGAAACAGAGACACAGACAGAGAAAGACTGACAGAGTGACAGAGAGCCATAGAGACAGACAGAGAGAGACAGAGACAGAGACAGAAACAGTCTGTCTCTCTGTCTATCAGGCAGAGACACAGAGACAGAGGGAGAAGGACAGAGTCACAGAGAGAAACAGAGACAGACACATAGATAGAGACAGAGACAGATAGAGAGAGACAGACAGAGGTAATGACAGAAACAGTCTGTCTGTCTCGCTCTGTGTCTGTGTGTCTCTGTCTCAGAGAGAGGAAGAGAGAGAGAGACACACACACACTCTGAGACACAAAGAGACAGAGAGAAAGAAAGAAAGAAAGGGAGAGGAAGAGGAAGAGGAAGAGGAAGAGAGAGAGGGAGAGGGAGACACACACACACACATATAGAGACACACAGTTTCGCAGTGTGTGTCTGTGTCTGTGTCTGTGTCTGTGTCTGTGTCTGTGTCTGTGTCTGTGTCTCTCTCTCTCTCTCTCTCTCTCTCTCTCTCTCTCTCTCTCTCTCTCTCTCTCTCTCTCTCTCTCTCTCTCTCTCTCTCTCTCTCTCTCTCTCTCTCTCTCTCTCTCTCTCTCTCTCTCTCTCTCTCTCTCTCTCTCTCTCTCTCTATTGGGTTGTATTTGCGAGTGGAGTGAATAATACGAAGATTAAAAAAAAAAAAAAATTCCTTAAAACTTGAGTTACTACATGTGGGTTCATTTACCTATGATATTGACATGTTTGAGAACACTACTTGGCAAGAAATGCCTGTTGCATTGGTAGAATGTTCACATTAACAACTGGAAGGACACTTGGTGGAGCGCATACCTCCACCACGTAATGCCTGATCCACGAGAACATATCGTGCTATATATCGTTTTTTGCCCTATCTCTCAATGGTGAATAAGCACTTTAAAAATTCTAGTAGTCAGATCCAGATCTTCACCAAAATCTACTCAGTTCACCCTTGTCACACACCCAACCTGCCCACCAAATTTCATCCGGATCTCTCTCCAACTTTTTGAGATATCCTGCACACAGTCAAACAGACAAACAAACAGACAGAGATAGGTGAAACTAGAGGGGGAGCACGCGGGAGAGTGCAAAACCTCCGCCGCCAATACTGCTGGGTCATTCAAGTGAACCTTATATCTTATTCATTAAATATGATATCAACAGTGCTGACAGTAAAAGTTCTTTTCTCCAACATTTTTTTTTGGGGGGGTGGGTGGGGGTTGGAAATCACTTAAAACATGTAGAAATGCAAAAAAAAGAAATCGAAATTTTGTTGAAAAAAAAAACTTGCAAAATTTTTTATTTTTCTCTAACAAATTTTTTTTTTTGGGGGGGTTGGAAATCACTTAAAACATGTAGAAATGCAAAAAAAAGAAATCGAAATTTTGTTGAAAAAAAAACTTGCAAAATTTTTTATTTTTCTCTAACAAATTTTTTTTTTTTTTTGGGGGGGGGTTGGAAATCACTTAAAATATGTAGAAATGCAAAAAAAAAAATTGGGGGGGGGTTGGAAATCACTTAAAACGTGTAGAAATGCAAAAAAAAAATTGGGGGGGGGGGACCAAGTCCAAAATCTAATGGCATGATCCTTGGACCATACCTAACCCCCCACCAAGCTTCGTCGAAATCCGTCGAGGAGTTTTTCTGTAAAACTGTTCACAAACAAACAAACGAACAAACAGAAAGGGGTGAAAACAGTAACCTCCGATCTTCGATGGTGGAGGTTAAACATAACCTTCTTCACCTTCGGTGGTGGAGGTAACTAGCAGGAAAATACCCCAAAAAATGTTGACATCATAAATCAATCTCATAAGCAATAAGTGAGACCTGTGAATGATAAAATAATAAAATATTCAAAACTGAAAACACGTGCATGCAAAATAACAGAACAATCAGTCAGCAGAAGGAATGCTGGTAAAGGGCACAAGCAAAATCCTGCGAGCTTCCTCGAGACGCTTTGCCTTTGCACAGAGGTGTTTACGATGAGAAGCAAATTCAGGGTCTTCTTCCACGAGCTCTTCAACGTTTCTTTCTTGGATAAGTAAGGCAAGCTCCATCTGAAGCTGTGATGAGAACTCATGCAACAGGTGGTGACGGATGACCATGGGAATGTGATCACAGAGTCTGTTCTGTGCAATCTGGGAAAGAAAAAAAATTGATGCATCATACTCTTTAGAGCGGTGGTGCTGCTGAAGCAGTTTCTTAGCAAGGGTTGTACTTTGTGGTTTGTCATTGCCTTCTCAGCATTGTTTGTCTGTGATCTATCCTTTTAAATGCTGAACATCAATCAAGGAAGCACCACGTGCCGTATTTAGAAAGTCTTTGGTATGACTCGGCTTGGCTTGGGCAGGGTTTGAACCACTAACCGACAAGACTCAGGACTCAGAGTGGCAGCTCTTTAACCATTACATCACCAAGTCTAGTCTGATAAAATGGGAGTGGGACACGTATAGAAGAATCCAATGTGCAATGCAACATTCAAATGTGAGATAATCAATCATGCCTTGCACACTGGACTATTTACTGTCATTTTGTTTCTTCCAAATCTAATAAAGACAATTGAATATCAAACAAATGTCTTGACTAAAAATAAATAAATAATAGACAGGCTGAAAAGACAACTTCAGTAACTGTGTGGTGCTTGGATGTTTTGAAGCACAAGATCTTCCATGTGCCTTGTTTGTACGTACATGCAAACCCGGGAAAGAGGAGGAAATTTTTCTTTCCAGGCCTTACCCTGGTTAAAGTTGGTTTTTACCCACTTCATTGAGACCCCAAAGACCCAGAAGACCCTCAAGTCTCTGAAGACCTTTTAAGACCCCCAAAGACTCCTGAGAGCCTTTAGACCCCAAAAGACCCTTTCCACCCCAATGACCCTTTAGACTCCAAGACCCCTTTAGACCCCAAAGACCCCTTTAGACCTCAAAGACCCCGAAGTCCCTGAATACCTTTAAGATCCCAAAGACAAGGAAGACCCTTAAGACCCCTAAGATCCTTAAGACCTTTAAGACCCAACATACCTTCAAGACCACAAAGACTCAGAAGACTCCTGAGACCCTTTATACCACTAAGACCCTGCATTGCTAAGCACGTGGTATGTTCAAAAAAGCCTTGTTCGTGTACTCGGATAGAACATTTGAAAAAAGGAAATATGATAATAAAGTATCATGTTCATGTGAACGGATGTTCAGAAACCAAGTGTTCATAAACCCGGGACTGCCTAAATATACAGTACTGTGTAGGATATTGAATACCTGAACACTGCGTGGGGTATCATGTTCTCGGAACTCTGTAGTTACCCTCGCCAAAGGAAAGGGTATTGCATTTGGGTCCATTTGTTTGTTTGTGTCGGTCTGTCTGTCAGTCCGCACAGAACTTTCATGTTTTTCTCCATAACCGCTTGTCGGATCGAGCCGAAATTCTCACCATTGGTGCGACTGTGAATGTAGAATGTTTCAAATGCAATTGTGGTGTCATAGGTCACATGGTGTGGCAGCCATATTGAAAAAACAGAATAACTTTGGACCTCTGTATCTCTGAAACCGCATGAAAGAAAAAAATTGAAATTTGGCACAAAGCAAGTACCCCTCATGAGGATTGAGATTGATATTTTTCATGACATCATAGGTACCCTCATTATGACGTCCTAATTGCATATGTAGAATGCCACATCCGATCAGTATGAATATTTTTGAGGGTCATCGAGGGATAAAATGGTCCACAGAAAAAAAAAATTCATTACATCATTGGGGTCATGTGATTCGGCAGCCATATTGTATTTTAAAAAATTTTTTTTTAAAACCTTCAAAAAACTACTTCTCTGAAGTGGCTGAACAAATTGAGGTGAAACCTTACACATATCACTGCCTGTCCATGAGGAACAAAAGGTTCATATATATATATTTTTTATCATAGGTCACATAGTTGGCAGCCATATTGGATTTACCCTAAAACCCATAAAAATACACCACTCAAAAGAAGTCCTGGCAAGGGTTTGCAATCTCCAATTGCTCTTTTTCTTGTTAATTGTGTTTTTAACCCAGTCTCATATTTTCCTTGTTCATGTTGAAGTGTATTGGCGAATTAGTGTCGGGTGTCTTGCCTAACTCCGAAGGCCTCACCTAGAAAGACTGGCATCTCTGAATTGTCATCCCCACAATTCTGTCCCATGATATTTATTACCTCCATTAACCTTTCCTAACCCAAGCAACAGGTTGTAACCATGTTACTGGTTAGTTTCTGTGTCCCCCCTAACTTTCCTCTTAACCTGATTGTTCCAGTCAGATCTCAGTTGCTCTTTCATGAGCCTTGCTTCTGCAAATAAAAAAGCAACTTCTTTTTTAATTGTTGGGGATCATTTCACAAGGAACATTTTGGTGCACAACCTTCTAAGTAATAGTTAACAACAAAGTGGGAAATACCATCACACGAGGACCATACCAAATTACTCCCTCCCTGAAGGTCATTCATGAGTCAGCTTGGTTCTTAAAGACAAGCCGATAGCACCCTGGCAATTGTACAAGAGGTAAAGCTTTTCCAATATTACAGATGCTCTTTGGTTTAGCCAAAAAAAAGCCATGGAAAAAGGCATCATTTACTCACCTTTACATATGCTGTCAGGTGTTTACTCATCACCTCTATGTCCTTTTGACACGTCCCAGAGTTGATTTCATTAACGGATAGGTTCAACCAGGTAGTTAATTTTTTGGGAGTGACTGCCTTATGAGATGATTTGTTTGGGAATGGTTCTTCTTGGTTTTCTGATTCTTCATTGTCAAGGAAATTGCTGTACAGAACATCCTGTGTGTAGATCTGAGACTCCATTTTGAAAATTTTCTGAATGAGTGTCTTGGCCTCTTCACACTGTTTTTCCTTCAATTCCTCCAATGCCATCTGCACAGTTAAAGGATAAAGCATGAGCAACAAGGCAAATTGTGGACAATTTGGTCATATTAACAATGCACACGGTTCATTTGACAAGACACACAATGATTCTATTTTGCTTTCTCAATGTCTCCATTTGAAAAGTTAAAAAAAAAAGAAAAAAACATGAAAACCCCCACTCCACCCACATCTTATATCCCTCCTCACACAATCTTCCCATCTCAGCCAAGGTCGATCTCTTTTCCTCCGGCCTCTCTCCCTCATCCCATCTGCTTTTTCCCAGTCTATCTTCCTCCAACGGCACGAGATACCCAGCCCAACCCAACCAGCTCTTTACTAATCACTCTGGCAGCTCATCCTCACATCAATCTCCTCACTTGGTTTGTTCATTCTTCCACTCCGCCAACATCTCCTGCATTTCCTGTCTGCTGTCTACCATAATAACTATATTATCTGCGAACATAATCTTTCTCCTCACAGCTCCATCCCCAAAATAAACAATAATGGGCTGAGTGAACTTTCAATTTACAAGGCCTTTCATCTGCAGCTTGATAGAATACTGAACTCCCCTTTGGACTGGCATCACTGCCTCACACCTTGCACTTATTGCTGCTTTGGAAACTAAATAGTCCAGCGAATCAGGGAAAGAATTGTGCACTTTTTGATAAAAGCATCAAACTTGGGACACATAATCAGGAGGCCATTACAAACTTAGATAAAGTGCCATCTCAGTTTTTGCCTATGACGGCAATGGCAGCCATCTTTCAAAATGGCCACCGCTTAACACTTCCCTTCCCTTCGTGTTTTTGCCTTTTTGGCTGCTGGTTGCATCATTGGTTAGGGGAACAGCTATGCTGCGATGCAGTGCCCCTATGACCAGTACACTGGTGCTCATTTTGCCAACCTCGGAAGGATGACAGGCTGAGTCAACCCCTGGTGTTAATTCAGCAGCCAACAGGGCTTGAACTCAGGACCCTATGATCCCAAGCCACTACCCTCACACCCTCACCACTAAGCCAACATCAGGCTGAACTAACACTAAAATAACATATAACTCAGCAACTAAAAGGTGAAGGATCCTAATTCTGGTGTCAAAATGCAGGTTTTTGGGGTCATATAATTCAAAGAAGGCAATGTCGAGTATGTGTAGCCACTTATTGTACCACTTTTTAACGATAAATATCCTTTTATAGGTAATGGAGAAAAGTTTGGAGGTCTTTATATTGCTATATTTTACAATTATGAAAATATGACATAACCAGTACCTTGGACCTGCGTGAGATTTTGTGTGTTTTGGACCCGCCCGCTTAGTGGTTTCCTACACTTATTATTTATCTGCTGTTTATCTGTTAGCTGCTGACATCTGACGGAGAATATTGGAGTCAAAACATGGTTGCCGACTGGCCAAGAGGCACC
Organism: Eptatretus burgeri; assembly: GCF_056783735.1. Taxonomy (NCBI): domain Eukaryota; kingdom Metazoa; phylum Chordata; class Myxini; order Myxiniformes; family Myxinidae; genus Eptatretus; species Eptatretus burgeri. The sequence goes on from NC_140961.1 coordinate 33,874,206, forward strand.
GTTTTTAGTCAATCTTTTCAGTCATTATTTTGGTCACGGAGATGTGACAGTGTCAAATCTCATGTTTGCTTTGTTGTGTATATTGTCATGAGTGTACTGATTGGGTGTGGGATATGTACTCTACCCCTGCTTTGTAGAATGTTGATGTTAAAATGTGTATGGTGAGAGTGTAACCTTGTCCCCATAAACTCGCAGGCTCCCTTGTGCTCGGACACGGCCTTGCTATTGGATGCTGCTTTGCTCAGTGACCAACCTTGTTCCGAGATTAGGTTCGATACCCAGTCAAGTCTACATTCCTGTTGTCTTTTATAGAGTTTGTCCTCTCTCTGTATGGGATAGAGAAACTTGGACGTGAGCAGTACAACACCTTTGTTCAGGAACGACTCAAAGAATATCCCAAGCCACTGCATGATGTTATCAAGAAGAACAAGCTCCCCTTATTCAGAACTCCACCTACATGCCAGGAGATGAAAGCACGGGAACTTATGGTGACACTGAAAAGTGACTGCTACCTTTTCTCGAGGCTCGATGTTGCTTGTCAAGCTCGTGATGGAAATCTGGAAGAGTTCTTCCATCACGAGAATCAAACATGCCCTCCGTCATTGTTTGACAGGGGAAAGCTGAGACAAGGCACCAAGTCCGACATTGTTCAGTGCCTCGAGGATACAGTCACTGAAAAGGAGCAGAGCAGTCCAGATGCTGAAGTTGTACTTGATGGAGCTGCCATTGTACATACGTTGAAGCTTGGAGCAGCCAAAACATTCCAGGAGTATGTGCAGGATGTCTTTCTACCACATGTGAATTCAAAGCTCGAGAGAGCTCAGAAGGTTGATGTCATTTGGGATTGATTAAAGGTCAGATTAATTGAAGGCACAAACCAGAGAGAGGAGGGGGGGGGCAAGGAATCTGTTAAAGGAAGGGTTGAGCAAAATAATGCAGTACCCAAAAACTGGCAAGAGTTCTTGCAGCTCCCGAACAACAAAAAGGAACTGTTCTCATTTCTCAGTAGAGAAGTTGTCAGCATTCAAACATAGAAACAAGTAATCAACACGCTGAATGGAAATGTTGTTTGTCGCCACACAAGAAACACGGAAGGTTTAACCCCTTGTACACATGAGGAAGCAGACAGCCGGCTGGTGCTTCATGTTGCTGATGCAGCCAGACAACACAAAACTGTTCTCATCCGCACCATGGACAGTGATGTAGTTGGTTCTGGCAGTGTATGTATTTCAAAATCTGCAAATGTCATTGACTGCTCTATGGGTGGTGGTCGGCACAGGCAAGCATTTGCGCATGGTCCTAGATCATGATATCTCAACTCCGATTGGACCTGAGAAGTCCATTGCACTTCCAATGTTTAACACCATTACTGGATGTGATACCACCTCTTGCTTTGCTGGCAGAGGAAAGAAGACTGCATGGGATACATGTCTCATGTGCTCTAAGGTTACAAAGGAGTTGATAAAGCTGATGGAACAACCGCAGGTATCAGATGTTGATGCTGCTCTGGATGCTTTGAAGAGATTTGTCGAAGTACTTTATGACCGAGCAAGTTCTTGACACCATGTTGATGAGCTCAGGGTCGACCTGTTCACACCGAAAAGCAGAGACGTGAGCAACATTCCACCGACCAAGGGTGCTCTGCTTCAGCACACGAGACGAGCAGTATACTAGACCGGTCACATCTGGAGTCAGGTGGTTGAACCAAAGGTGACACCCCCACAACCGGATGGATGTGGATGGATTTGTAGCAGTGATGGAAAACGGGATGTTCTTTGGAGCAATCTTCCTGGAGCCAGCAGAGTTTGCAGTGAACTTATAAGATGCGGTTGTACCAAAGGCTGTCGAACAAACTGCAAATGCACAAAGGCAACTCTGCCATGCACAGCTTTGTGTGAATGTGGTGGTTCTTGTCATTATTACCTCTGCCACCAAATGTGAAGGAGCTTATGTTTTCACCCATCTGTTTGTTTGTTACTTGGAAAATGTAAGATTTTTCAAGTATATTGGTTAGTCGATATTGTTATTCTGTCTGTTTGTCACCATCAGGTCAACATTTTAAACCGATCTTCACGAAACTTCACCACATGGTAGAGTTTGTCATAAGGAAGAAGCCTATTGTTTTTGAGGTCAAAAGGTCAACATCGGCCCAAGGACAACAACTAATGTGTTATTTCTAAAATCCTTAATTTTCACCTGATTAACTTGAAGTTTGAAGAGGATTTAAATTTCAAGTCACTGAATTCACCAAACCAATTATTTTTAAGGTCAACATTGACCAAAAGATCAACAACTAAGGTGGAATTTCTAAAATCCTCAATTTTCATCCAATTGATTTGAAATTTGAAAATAAGTTTTATTTCAGGTCAATTCATTCACAACTGTTCATCACCATCTCAGATCGTCCCCTATTCACACTGTTCACCATCATCAGATCGTCTCCAATCCAAAACCATGATCTTTTCTACTTCATTAACTCTCCCCAAGCCTTCCTCATTCCAAATTTCCTGTTTTCCTTCCTGATAGTTTGCTTCTGTATCCATTTGTACACCCCATGTGTCCTCCCTCTTCCTCACATCCCTTTTCTTTGAAGTCTCTCTCTATTTTGACCCTCAATCCTGTTGTGTATTTCCACCTCTTCTTCTGCTGTGCCTTGACCATTCAATTTTCTAGCTCCTCCATGAGCTTCAACTGTGTGTGTGTGTGTGTGTGTGTGTGTGTGTGTGTGTGTGTGTGTGTGTGTGTGTGTGTGTGTGTGTGTGTGTGTGTGTGTGATGTATATAGAAATATATGCATGTATATTTTTGAACAAGATTGGGGCGGTTGGGATGACACATTTTTAAAGAAGAAGAAGGCTCTTCCAACCAGAAGTAACGACTCGATCGACTCCGCTAATTTGAGCAAAAAAGCGAGCGCAGACCCGGTCTCAGGGCAACGTTTCACCAGCTTCACAACGATAGCCCACACAACAAGATGGTTTCTGAGTCCCTGTGATACAGCCACGATTTACACTCATCTCCCCGCATCAAAAATGCACACTTTTCATGGCTCAGCCAAACAGTCAATGGCTAACGTATTGCCTAGCATGCCGCAAATTCACAGAGCATGAGCACGAGAATCGTGTAGCATTTGTCGTGCCACGAGGAGAGCAAAGCGAGATCCTCCATGTCCTCTGACTAATGTCTTCTCTCTCCTCTCACCTGCTATGTGCTCTTCCTCCACATGCGTCCCTCAACCGTGTGCGTCGTTTACTCCACACTCAACCCCTCTTCACCCTGACCTTGTGCTTGCGCTCCCATTATTTTGCGATTACTGTGCAACCAATCCTCCTTCTTCGACGCCATGCCCATCAATCATCCGCCTCGGGGGTGTGACTTGACCCACTGTCACCCCTGGAGGCGAGGCTCTCTGCCCTCCTGGTCGTGAAGCTTGGTTGTAATAATTTTAAGGACATTGCCAATTACATACTGGGGAAATTTATCCTTAATCCCTATTTAACACACACTGCACCACCCCCCCCCCCCAACCCATGTGGTGACAAGTAACACTTAAGCTCACAGTTTCCTTACTTAATTACATCGGGATGTCTCAGACACGTCCACGGACCAAGCAACTCTATACGATCCGATCTTTCTTCTGAAATCCCTTCATCTACCCCACAAACATAACAGTACTTTCTGAAGACACTGTATATATGCTATTTCGAGTGAATTACAGAGCTTGGGAGCACAATATGAGAGTTTGTTTGACAAAATTTCCAATCACATGGGGGTGAATGGCCAGTAGGTTTAAGTTGGAGAAGGGCAATGAACATGAAGGAACACAGATAGAGCTAAGTCTGATGATATATTTATGGAAACAATGGTGCAACACCTTTTTGAAATAAAAAATAAGTATAATTTTAATTTTTCGCCATGAATTAATCAAATGCCATGAGATTTGGGGTTATATTAAGTTTTATTGGTTCGAGTAATCGTTAAAGATGTACAATTCTGGACTAGTTGCAATTGTCTGGTGGAGCACTTTACCAAGTCAGATAGAAAACAACCTAGTAAGTTAATGCATGTTGTATAAAAAAAATTGGGTCTAAGAGCAGCAGAAATGGAAAACATGGAAACAGGAAGAAGTTGTATTTATTGCATCGAATTGTGCATTACAACTACGATGGTCGTTGAAGTGCCCTTCTTCGACAGGCAGTAAAAATATACCCATCAGAGATGGGGAATCCCCTGCCATTGAAACATTTTTTTCAAGATGGCCGCTCCAGTCGGCCATCTTGGATCCAACCATGCCCAAAATCAATAGGGTTCTTCCTTTTCAGGTGGTACATGTGTGACCCAAATTTCAAATCGATATGGCGAACAGTTTATGAGTTATCTCACTCACAGCTATAAATAAAGCCCAGCCAGACGGACGGACGACCCGGGTGACAACAATATCCCCGTTCCGCCACGCGGCGGGGATAAAAACAGATAAAATCAATGTAAAGTCACTCAATAGAGTATTGGGCCACCATTTGTGGGCAGTATGGCCTGTATGCGCTATGATAAAGAGTCCACCAGCGTCTGAAATTCTGCAGGAGGGATGAGGCACCATTCTTCCACGAGAACGTCAATCAACTCACGCCTGTTTGATGGAGGTGGAAAATGCTGTCTCAGGCATCATTTCAGAATATCGAATAAATGCTCGATTGGGTTCAGATCTTGTGACTGAGAAGGCCATGACACATGGATAACAGTGTTATGCTCATCAAATAATTGGGCAACCACACGTGCTTTGGTGATGGGGGCATTATCATCCTGGAAGACACTCTTCCCAACAGGAAATAAATGCTGCAACATGGCATGAAGATGATCACTCAGTGACATGAAGTAGTGATTGGCATTGACTTTACCTGATAAGGGAATTACTGCACCCAAACCATGCCAGGAAAATGTTCCTCAACATTACAGAACCACCAGAACCCTTCACGTTGGAACCAAGCACTCAGGGTTGTGGAGTTGTTTGGGTTGGTGCCACACATACACTCATCCGTTTGTTGAGAACATGGTGAGGGATGATTCATCTGACCATGTCACATTTTTCCACTGCTGGGTAGTCCATTGCCTCTGCTCTAAACATGCATTGCTCGGTGTGATGAGCAGTTTGTGCACTGCAATAAGATTATGGTATCCTGCTCTGTGGAGTTCTCGGTGGACCGTTTTTGATGAAACTGGCTGCTCGCACCCCAGGTTGCTATTTATAGTAAATTGATCTACAGTTGCTAGTCTGCTTTACCTTTCACTTCAAATTAATGCATGAATATCACGATCCTGTAGTATGCGTTTTCCCATTGGTTGCCCTTTGCTGATGATGTTTTTCCCTCAGAGTTCCATACCAACATCACCTTTCGACACCGTTGCTTGTGAAACATCAGCAAGTTGAGCTATCTTTCACTGGATCTCCTGCCAAAAATGCCCCAACAATAACCAATCTTTCAAAGTCACCAAGGTCTCCTCTTGCAGTCATGCGAGCCATAATTATAAACCTCCAGGCCTGTGCAGCATTTTTATACATGACATTAAGCATACCGAGATGTTATTTGTTTAATTAACACATGGGCCACACGTGTGGAAGCCGTTGCTTTCAATATACTTGGTGTCTCACATTTACCCAGGTGTTTCCATTTTTTGTCCATTACCTGTACATCCATACATAGATACATACAAACATATGTAAATGCTCCATTATAATATGATGATAATGATAGTGAAAAGGTAAGTATGTCTGCAGGACAAACCTTGACACTTTTTGCGAGTTCTGGCAAAAATCCCAGGTTGTCATCTGCCAAAGCATTAGCAATCCTTGGGACGATGTCTGCAGAATTCCCGCACCCCCCCCCCCCCAAAAAAAAAAATTTCAATGATACCATACAAGACAATTTGGTAATAAGATGAGATAACATAATAAAAGTATTAAAACATTAAAAAATAGAAAGTGTAAAGTATGAAATATACAGTGGTGTGAACAGTGAAAATGGTGTGCGTTTGCTCATTATGTAATGCAGGGTACATTTTCCATTTTTACCAAAGTACTTGTTCAACTACAACCAGTTTTTGTGAGAGAGAAAGTACTTCAGATACCACTATTGCCAGCCCCGAGGCTTTCTTCCCCAAATATTCTCAACACAAGAGGTCGCACTTTTTCACCGAATTCAAAACATCTTCCATGTATGTAATGACCTGAACTGATTAAACAGGTAAGTGAAAACAGCCATTTTCATGAGAACTCACCTGATACTTCTTTCAAAATATCCAGTGCTGGAGTTTCCAGCATTGCGATATGCTGTCGGGCCAGGTTTTCAAACACATGGTAACTGACAAAACCTGGTAGCTCTCGACCCGTGTTGCTCGTCATACATGTTTGAATCGTGTTGTTAAGGTCGCGAATGACTAGGTTGGGGGGAGGGGGAGGGGTAATCAAAACCATCATTTATTTTTTCATCAATAATGATTTCAAAACAAAACACGGTCATGTTTTCGTCACATTTGCCAGCTGAAAATTTAGCTTATTAAGGAAATTTTAACATGCAATAATAATCCAAATCAATGTAAAGTCTTAATTCTGATAGGCATTAGAAGTAAAGTACAGCTGACAAGTGTCTCAAGAGAGGTTCATCACAAGCCCAGGCCCCACCCCCATGCCCCCCCCCCTTCCAAGGAAAAAAACGCCGCCATTCTTTAACTTTCATCTTCACCAAACATGAACTGCACCCCCACAGAAATAGCTCACACGGATGCCTGGCAACACACAAAGCTAGAAAAAAGTACTGTACACAATGGAAGCCGTCAAAGGAAAATATCAATGGCACTGTCGTGGAATGGAAGATGGTGCACAGCAATACTCTAGATGTAATAAACTCAAGTTTGAAGTTCACTCAGATCAGTCGAGTAAAAAACATTGGGGTCTTGTGACAATTCAACCTTAAACTATCCAAATCAGGATCCCACATCATGTGGTGATTGACTCATTCTACCTCTATTTTGTTCTGGCTTTCTGGAATTCTAAAAAGCCATTTTTATAATGAGCCATTTAAAAAAGTTATATATGTAGAGAAAATCCTTGTTACTGAATACCAACTCAAAGCATATCAGTACATACATGTTTCCTCATGATCCTTCACAAATCTGAGCCATTTTGCAAAGCAGCGGCGGGCTTTTGCATAGATCATCCTGTTCTCCTTGAAGTTTCGATAATAGTCACCGAGGGCTGAGCTATGGACATCAGTAGTATATTTCATAATCAGCTGCAGATAAAGGCAAGAAGGAAAGTCAGTAAGCAATTTGTTTAAAAAAAAAAATAATAAACAATTATCGATGTCATGGTGGCATCTTGTTAAAGATTTACAAATAGTCTGGAAAGTCCTGAAGAAATATTTAAAGGTGCAAGAATTTTTAACAAGTCACTCTATTCCTGCTTCCAGAAAATTAAGAATCAATTAATATAGACAAAAATAGTCCCATGGGGGACACGATTATTTCCCCAACAGCGGGGTGAAAATGAGGGATTAGGGGGAAGGAGCCATGCCCCCCTTCCTGAAGTGGTATGGTCATGGGGAGCACAATTTAAGTTAGAGGCATGGTCCTTACGTTTTATGAAGAGTTTGGTCTGCATCTGGCTGTTGGTTTCTGATAAGAGTTTGAAAAATAAATTACCTGAATTTGAGGCGAAACCCCCCTTGCCAGCCTCATATAGGGGTGGATCCAAGTGGGGAGCACAACCCCATGAGACCTTACTATTCTGATGCATTGTCCCAAATTTGGTCCACATTGGTCATGTTGTTTGTGAGGAAAATATGCTTCAGTGAATATGAGGGATTAGGGGAGGGAGGCTGCGACTCCCTAATATGAAGATTCGGGGAGGGAGGCCATGGCCCCCTTTCCAGGGGAGATATGGCCATGGTCAGCACAACTTAAGGTGAGGGCATGGTCACGATGCCACATGGCCAGTTTGGTCTGGATCTGCTTGTCAGTTTCTGAGAAATTTCTGAATAAAATTCCAATATTTGGGGAAAACCCCCTTTTACCCATTTTATAGGGGAAACATCAGGATGGGGAGCACAACCACACGACACCTTACTGACCTGAGGTATCGTAACAAATTTGGTCCATATTGGTCAGGTAGTTTATGAGGAAAATATTTTTGTCAAATTTTAACGGCCGTACGTACACGTATGGCTGGACCCCCTCTATGAGCTTATTTTGGAGAAATAACCAAAAAAGGGGTATTCAAAAACGAACCCCATTGATAAAAAAGAATCGGGTCTTCTTTTCAGTCGGCACTGCAAGTGGAAGTTTATTCAGCTTCTCCATGGTTTCATCAAAATTTTTATCGACTTCTTTTCGCAAACCTGGAAGGAGATGCTGCAACAAAAGAAGATAAAAAAAGATTGTTTTATGAATGGACAAAATAAATTTACAAATATGAAAACTATTTAAGCTTTGATATTCAAAACCATTTTCTTTTCATGACAAACTACATCACTTCCTCATGAGGCTTTCAACTTGTCTGGTGCACACTCAAATACAGGTACACAAAAACATTCATTTCAAGATCAAGGCTAATGGAAGCGAGAGGTGGTGGAGGGTATCAATTGACAGTGGGATAGTATTTGGACATCAAGTGAAAGAATGAACAAAAACAAAAAGAGGAGAGACAGGAGGGGAGGAAATACATCAACCTGCAAGTGAGAGGGCAAGGTTAGACAAAACTCTGAAGCAGAATCACATGCAGAACAACTAGAACGGCACTGGGAAGAGTGCATACCTCCACCAGGTTGAACAGTTTACGTTTTGTACCCCACTGACAGGCCAGATCTGCATCCAAACCTAAACCAATATCTAATTGGCTTGTTCTTGTCACCTACCCACTCATCCACCAAATTTTGTCATCATCTGGCCACAACTTTTTAAATATCATGCTATATATCGTTTTTGGCCCCATCTCTCAAAGGTGAAGAATCACTTTTAAAAAGATTTAAATCTCGTATCCTCATCCGGATCTTCTCCAAAATCGAATTAATTTGTCCTAGTCGCACACCAAACTTGTCGACCAAGTGTTGACCAAATCTGTCCATAACTTTTTGAGATATCGTGATCACAGACAGAGAGACAGACAAACAAAGAGGGAAGAAAACATTACCTCCGTCCATTATCGCTGGCGGAGGTACAAAATACATTAGCAGACATCAATGAATTTTTCCAAACTACAAGGATATTAACAGACAACAGGCAAACATTTGATACATGGGATTTGAACCTGGTTTCCCTGCATCAATAGGGTATAGACAAGTATTAACAGGTAAAAGCAAGTAATTGTAACGTGCGTTACTTACTTTTATTTGCCCAACGAGTTCTGTGGTGAGCTTGTTAGCGAGCACTTGCGTGGTACATTTCCCTTCAATACTCCTAAAGGGAAACATACAAAAGTAAGAATTACACACAGTGAACGTTGGAAGAGGGTAATACAAGACCTTGTTACCGCGCGCACGCAAAGCAAAAAGCGGGGTTAAGGAATTGGTTGATGTCCATCCGTCCGTCTGTCTACTGACATCAGTTTATGATCGAGGAACAACTTATTGAAATGGAATGTTATATTTTGAACATGAATCAGAAAACAAACTTGCCGTTTAACTGAACTTTGTCACTGAATTCATCCCGATCACACATGCAGAGGGAGGAGTGAGATTTTTTTATTTACTGTATCCGCCTGTCTTGCAGTCAAACAAAATTGAAAATCATTCCAAACAAGAAACTTACTCTTTTTAATGACATCATAAAGGACACAAACAATAGGCACGAATAACTCGTGTAACGTATTAGATTGGGTGGTGTATTCGACACTGCGTCAATAGTGGTAAATTCAAGAATTAATATATTTATACGACTTTTGCAATCTTTATTTTATTTAAGTTGAATTATATACTTGAAAACTGTAGAACACAAATCACCTTTTTTGAACATTCAAAAATCTTCCATTTAGCAGAACGGGACATGTTAAGTAAGGTGGTGTAGAAGGGTGGTGTATAAGACTGCTTCAAAAGTGCTAAACTTCTGGAATTTTTTTTTTAAAGATCTTTAAAATTATTATTACCTTATCTGGAATTGGAATTCCAGATAAGGTATTGTCAAAGAGCACCATCCGTCCGTCTGTCAGTCTCCAAGTTCGACTTCTCCGGCTAAACCACTGGGCCGATCCGGCTGAAATTTGGCAGCAACGTTCCATTTCTGACTGGTAACAGGGATTGCGAAGCTCGTTTGGATCATGTAACTTTATGCAGGTCAAAACGGCTGACTTAGTAAATTTCTTCAAAAATATTCTTCTTCAGACCCACCAGTCAGAATGTTACCAAATTTTGGTTTCAACATTATATTAGGCCAGGGTAGGGATGTTAAATTGCAGAGATGTTTTCCCAGGACACGAAAAGAAAACAAACAACTTGTAATGTAAGCAATATGAATATGAGTGACAAAATTCTATCAGCAGCAAAATATGTTGAGCAAATATGTCTACGTGTAGTGGATGTGATCGATTTCGTTGCCGCTGAAAGATGCAACCACTCAAACTTTCTCAAAAAGTTTGAGAGATACTGTAAGAGCAAAGGTTGAGAATAAAACTGTGTATATAGCAATGGTATGAATTGGCAAAAATTACAACATGCAGATAAAGATCATGTTTTGGAACTGGCACAGGTTTGGGAGCATTTAAAGAACTCACCAATGAAATGGGTATTGATATTCCCCCATAATTTCTGAATCGCTTATCCACATTTCTCAAAAATGTTTATCACTTTATTAGCCCCCTTTGTATTTAGTCCGAAACGGGAGCTTAAAGATTTGGTATCGATTTACATGTCCGTGCATGCTTGCATATTTATATAACCATATCTCGGACATGTTTGGACCAATTTTATTTGTACTTGGCATAAAGACAACACATGATGGTATACATATTATGCACATCATGTTGTTTCACGATGCAATCAAAGATGGTCAACTGCCGGCCATTTTAGTTGTAAAAAAAAAAAAAAACCCCGATGTTGAATACGTCCTCAACCATTTCTCGGACATGTATTTACCAATGTTGTTCAAACTTAACACACATTTCATGAATGATGGCTAACATATACTCAATGTTTTTCGAGATCGGATCCAAGATGGCCGACTGGCAGCCAATTTGTTACTAAAATGTGTCCCCAACCATTTCTCAGCCATGCATGCTCCGATTTTGTTCAATCTTGGCAGAAGCACAGTTCATGATGACATAAACGTGCAACTCATTTTATTTTGCAATCTGATCAAAGACGGCCGACTGATAGAATGGCGGCCATATTAGTTGCAAATAAATATGGGCTAGCCTTTTAACTCCATACCGCAAGATTATGAAAACAACGGGGCTTTGACAGTTTATGGTTTTTTTCCTTGTTGAATTGGGTGACCAGGTTCCATCTGAAAGGCAAACACTCCTTGTTTCAATTAAATTCAGCGATGTTCCTTTATCGAAATTGGTGAGTGGTGATGAAGAATTTGATGGAAAAAATCCTGCCTTCAAGTCGGATGATGGCCAGTTTCTGTCCATGGTCCATGTCACATTGAAACTCTGTGGCGATATACTCTCTCAACCGCAACTGAAAGGAGCTGGCATCAACAAACAAGTGGCAATAGACCATGTTCCATCAAGTTTGTACGTGTTTCTCCAGCCTTCAGAAAGTATTCACACCCGTTGACTTTCACATTTTATTGTGTTACAAACTGAATTTAAAATGGATTCAATTTAAATTTTTGTCACCGATCTACACAAAATACCCCATAATGACAAAGTGAAAAAATGTTTTTAGAAATTTTTACAAATTAATGAAAAATGAAAAGCTGAAATGTCTTGCATCAATAAGTATTCATCCTCTTTGCAATGGCTCACCAAATTGAGCATCCTATTTCCTTTGATCATACTTGAGATGTCTGTACAACTTGATTGGAGTCCAACTGTGACCAATTCAATTGGTTGGACATTATTTAGAGAGAAAGAAACACACCTTTCTATACAAGATCCCACAGTTGACAGTGCATGTCAAAACAGAAACTTGACCATGAAGTCCAAGGAACTGTCCATAGAACTCCAAGGTAGAATTGTGAGGAGACATAGATATGGGGAAGGGTAGGACAACTGAAAACGAGAGGGGATATATCTGTGCATGAGGGAGAGCAAATTTCTATGAAAGAATTCCCAGGATGAGTTGATGTCGGAGGAAGTAGAGATGGGAGACCAGCCTAGAAGTTTGATAGCTGCTTGAAGTCCCTGCCAGTTTGCCTGAGTGAAATGCCACATTCGACGTCGCTAAGGTTGTTCTCCAATAACAGCCAGAGAGATGTCTACTTTGGCAAGCATGTAGTGAGATGACCGAATTGGAGCGGAGGAAGAACGGCAGATATTTTCAGGGAAATTGATCAAAATCAGATCCAGAAGAGATGGAGTACCGTTGGTTGAGATCCGGGTCGGGAAGTTGACAGATTGTGTCAGTCCCAATGAGTCACAGAAGTCTTTTACTGAAATGCCATGGCAGGTGAGAGTGGAACCCACATCCAGCCAACTGGCATGATGACAGTTGAAGTCACCACATATGAGGAACACATCAACACATAGGAACACAACAGCATATATATTACAATTCACTGATTCATGCTACTGCAAAATTATAACATATAACTGTCAATTTTACTCGTTCATGTATCGGCGTTTATTAATGCTTATCCACAAATACCACAACATCGAGCATTTAACTAACAGACAAAAATCAAGGGGTGTGCATACTTTCTGAAGGCACTGGAGGTGGCCAATCACTCCTCGAAGAGGACTCTGATGAACAGGAATCCCATAAACAAAGCAGGGTGTTTAGTATAGGACCGGACATTGTCTACAGCATGGGTGGTGAGAAGAAAACCACCTGTCCTGTCCTACCCTCACCGACAACAATGGGTTGGGAACTAGTGGATAGATAACTTCTAACAAACAATATATCACTCCCACCCATTCCAGTACCACATGGATGCAAGAAGGGATGTATCTCAGTGAATTGTACTTTTAGAAAAGGAAAAAGCAGAAATGCACTAAAGCATGCCAATGTTCAGATGGTGATAAAATGTGCATGAACAAATAATGATACCATGGATGGAGTAATTTGCCAATGAGGACTACATTTCCTCAAATCAGACTGGAGTATCAGCACATTTGTTTTTTTTCCCCCAAAATCTACAATTTTCCACCTATTCTATACAATTTTTCAGCATCACTACCCATGTGCTGTTTGACACAATCTGACCAACTGACCTACATTTATGAGCTTAAAAGTTAAAATTGAGCGAAGTGAACAAGGTTCTCGTGTTTGGCACACCCAAGCACAGCAGAAAAGGTTGTTTACCTGCCTTTCCACCTTGGAGTCGTATTTTGCAAAACTGCACAAGTTTACTATTCAAACCTAGTTTTGACCTTTGACCTTGAGTTTGGTTGACCTTTATGTATGCAACTGATAATTAGCAGAATAGTGAATAGTGTATCTACATATACTAATAGAGGCAATCATTCTTTAAGGTATTTGTTTTCTTGAGAGTATTATATGGAGGAATGGACACTTTCCAACATTCAGTAAATGAAGCCATTTCGGAGATATCTGCATTTTTCTTCAAATACAGTACTTCTTTACAATTTCCATTTATTTTAGATCTTCCTTGCACCAGTACTCTCAATTATAAATACCGAGTTTCAAACTTTGCAGTTAGACAGCAAATGATAAAGCCTTTTCTAGTGAAAGTAAAATTTGATGACATTTGACCTACTGACCAAGTTTTCTGACCTAAAAAGTCAAAATTGAGCCTGGTAAACAAAGGATTATATTCCTTTTCAGCACCAAAAACAGTTTAGAAAAAGTTGTTTACCATCTTTTCCTCAAAAATGCTTCTTGCATTCACCTTTTCGAAAAATGGCAACAGTCTAGATAGCACGATATATCAAAAACTTGTGGATGGATTATGACAAAACTTGGTGGACAAGTTGGATATATGATAAGAACAAGCCAATTAAATTTTGGTTCAGGTCAGCAGATCCGGCCCATCAGTGGGATACAAAACAAAAACTCTTCAGCTTGGCGGAATTATGCACTCTACCAATCGAGTGCCATTATAATTTGTTGCTAAATTGAAGATTTGCAAGTATATTGGTTGGTCTGGTCTGGTCTGTTATTGTATCTTTTGTCTGTATGGCAATTGCCAATAGGTCACATTTTTACTCCGATATTCACAAAACTTCAGCACCTGGTGGAGGTAGTCACAATCTGGAAGCCTATAGTTTTGAGGTCAAAAGGTCAACAACTAAGGAGGTATTTCTAAAATCCTCAATTTTCATCCAATTGACTTGAAATGTGAAGAGGATATATATATATATATATATATATATATATATATATATATATATATATATATATATATATATATATATATATATATATATATATATATATATATATATATATACATACACACATTTCAGGTCACTGAATTCAACCACCAATTATTTTGGAGGTCTACAAAGGCCAAAAGGTCAACATAGGCCAAATTTCTAAAATTGTCAATTTTCATCCAATTGACTTGAAATTTGAAGAGGATTTGCAGATTTGATCCTTGAATTCAACCATCGATAATTTTTAGGGTCAAATTTGTTGAAGGGATTTCGCAAGTGTCGCGCTATGCACGACGTCGTTATTGTTTGTTTGTTTGTCTGTTTGCACATAATGTGCCAACGTAGTCCACAATCTTTACACGTTATCTTTTTTCAACCGAGTATCTCTATGAAGTTTGTACATTTAGAATGCGAGTCCGTCGATAAAGTATGTATGGTACAATTAGAATTTGAATACGTCTATAAAATCCTGGCAAAGTTTTGCAATATTTGATTACTCTTTTCAGTTTTTGCTGTTGAGGTTTTCTGTGCACACCCATCCTATCAAAAACCATACAATCCTATCACCAATTCTTGATGATACAATTCATTATCAGATTGTTCATAGAGTTGTGTTTTCCATTCCTTAAAACTTTTTTTTTTCCACTCACTTGAAAACGCTGTGCGTCTCGAAAAAGGATTTCTCCACCTCAATGGCATCTTCCAAAGTCATATTTCCCTCAACATCTCGCTGGCTTCTGCATTTAACCATGACATATCCTTTCGTCAGTTTGATACTTTCGTTATTGAGAACACGGATGGCACCAAATTCTGTGCCAGGGTCCATCAGATCTGGCTTGGTGAGAACACCTGTTGGACACAATTACAATGTCAGTCAAAAGGCTCTTATGGTAGCTGATGTCTTAAATAGTTTCATGGATACAATTATCAAATACGTATTCTAGTTGATAGTATTGGGGGGGGGGGGTAATGGGGCTTATTTGGACATTAAAATATAACCGTGAAGACCAGGCCTTCCAAATCATTGGAATCCCCCATGATGAAGCTGAATTTCTGGGCCTGGGCCTGTTATTCGCACGTTGCAGACAGGTTGATCTCTGTCTCTCTCTGTCTGTCTTTGTGTCTCTGTCTCTGTGTCTCTGTCTCAATATCTGCCCTTGCCATGATCTGCCACCGTCAGTTTTCTATCAGGCATATGCATTCTTCCATAAATAGTCCATTTGCCAGAGAAGTAACCTTGTTGTCCTCAAAAGTGTATGGTTTATGGTGGTTTCTTGTTCACAGGCATGCATAGACAAAATTAAGCTTGGTTGCCCGGATGGCAACCATGGGGAAATCTGTTATTTTTGTGAAAATACAAGATGGCCGTCATCGACCGGGCTGAAAATATAACTTTTTAGGTAATGAACTTAAAATTACACGAGACATCTTTTCCATATAATTTTGGGACGAGGAATCGATATTTAACCTTATTTTTGTGATTAGAAGTAAATTTGAGGTCAATGTTCGAGTTCCTGGCAATTGTTTGCCGTGTGAGATACATTTTGAATGACAAGGTCACTATTCTGATAACTGGACGCTCACATACGACATTAATGTGAGTTACTAATTCATTGTTTTGTTTTTACAGATATGGCTGATTCAAGGTGCATTCTTCCCGTGTGTCATGGTGGAGGGGAATTGAAGAAATTCGCTGATCAAGGGATCAAGACATTGATCTCCTGTGCCAAAGCCTGTGGAGATGAAGAGCTACGTGCAAAACTACAGGACATTGTTGATGGTGTTCGCATAGAATGTCACAAAGGATGCTACTGAACTTACACATCAAAACAAAAAAAATTGAGAGACTTCGTAAATCACAGAAAAGAAAAGCTGAAGATGATTGTGTTACAGTGACAACAAGATCTCGCACACAGGCACCAGGCAGTGGAGCATTTGTTTACAAACGTGACTGCATTTTTTGTGGCAAAGAATGTTTACCTGTTGATGACAAACATCCAGAAAGATGGGATCGTGTTCGTCAGTGCATGACTAAAGAACGTTTTGACAAGGAAGGTAATCCCATCCCAACTATGAAAGATGCCATCATTAATGCTGCTGAGCAACGTAATGATGAAGTAGCCAGAACGATCAAGTTACATATTGGATATTTGGTTGATGTCCCTGCGGCTGAGTGCAAATACCATGTACGCTGTTATAACCGTTTCATGACGGTCCCTAAATTTGCTGATTTGCCAACTGGTGTTGCAGAAGAAAGTGCCCGAAAGAACGTCATGGAGCGCATGAATTGTGACGGGTCAAAGATGTGGAATAGCGTTGAACTGCGTTCCCTGTACTGTGATCTTGGTGGCAAACTCACTCGACGTGATATGTTTAGCAAACTAACAGACTGCATGAGTAAGGACGTTATGTTAGTTTGGGTAGATGGATGTGCTACCATTGTTGGTTTCCGTGAGTCCACTGCGAACCATCTGAAAATGGTTAAAGTGGATGATGCAGATGAGAGGAGTATTGATTCTGTGGTAAGGCAGATCAAGGAGGCACGCTCAGTCAAGTACAACAGTGCCAATTATGACCTCTCAGAATTTACACAAGCCAACACAATCAAGGCAACAAGCCCAACTTTACTGAGGTTGATTTCAGACTTAGTGTCTGGTGGTGAAATGACCAAGAAATCTCAAAGACTGAGCCAGTCAATTCAAAGTCATGTTACAGGTACCAGAAATCAGACAACATTAGGACTGGCTGTCAAACTACTGCACCGCCATGGCAGTTCTGATCTTCTAAAGCTCCTTCATGAACATGGGTTCACAACGTCATATGATGAGGTCCTGAGATTCAGGAAATCCGCTGTTCATTTTCTCGGTGACAATGCTCAGCTTCTCCACCAATTCATGGGTTTGAGTAGAACTGTTGGCGTGATTTTTTTCCTGGTTTGATAATCTTGATCTGCAAGTGTTCACGCCTAATGGTCGGCGCACTACTCATGTCCTCTCACATGAATTTCAGCAACCCCATCCTGCAGGCATTCTTGAGTATGGGCATGCTCACCCAGGGAAGAGCGACCTTATTATCCCACGACTGTCTTAGAAAGCTGCCCAGTCTAGGACAAGCAGCAGCTCATCAGGGAGCCTTCCTCTACAGCACTACACTGGGCCATCCAAAGTGAACCCCCTGGCTGTGGATGCAACCTCTGGATTCTCCTACCAAGAAGTGTGTGCCTGGCAAGCTAGTTTAGCTGCTGCACAGGAAAAGGACATGAAGTGGCTAAACACAGTCAGCACACAGGTGAACGCCATGGAATGGGGTGGGTTCAACAACCAAGAAGCATTCACCAGTCATGAAGAAAAAAATCCAGCAAGTACCTACATGTTCGGACCCCTTATTGATGCCAAAGCTTCTCATCCAGACACTGTAGTGACTTCACTGGAGTATCTTCAGAAGTCATTGACTGATATGGGAATGACTTATGTCCACATCTCTGTGGATCTCTAGCTCAACATGGTGGCTTGCCAAATCAAGCGGCATGACGTTGATCGCTTTAAAATGTGATTCTGAGGCCTGGGATAATGCACACTGTGCAGTCCTTCTGTGGTTGCATTGGCAAACTCATGCATGGGTCTGGTGTTGAGACTCTCATCAGTTCAGCATTCGGGGGCCTGGCAGGAATCATGAGTGGCAAGTCCTGGGTTCGATCAATGAGAGCCTTCCGGATGGCATCGACTGCCCTTCTCATTTCCTTCCTCACCACCGGCCCCAAGACATTCCAGGAGTTGTGCAGCTACCTTGAGACATGCAGACAGCACCCAACTGGGAAGCACTGGGTTGATAACTTCATCAAGCCTACTCTGCTTGTTCATCAACTTCTGCGTAGTGAGAGGGAGGCAGACTTCTTGCTGCAACAGCTAACACTTGAACGCATGCTTCCCTACTTCTTTGTTGCTGGTCACCATCACTATACCCGTTACATCACCCATCACCTTCTGGAGATGTGCTATCTGCTGCCACCAGATGCCAAGTCAGAGCTCATATCAGGTGCTTTTGTGTGTCGTCACCAGGAAGGCATTTGGAATGGTGTGAGCTCTGATCAGTTCGGTGAACAAACTGCTATTAGAATTGGCAAGGGTGGCCTCAAGGGTATGACTCTTTCTCCAGAGATGGCAGCAGAGTGGATCAATTTCTTTCCTGTCACTGCCTACATCTCAGATACAATGGAGCACATCTACCCTGACTCCTCAAACAAGGACAATGAAGACCAAGTGAGAGAAAAAGGACACAAGAATTGGACCACGTCACAAGAAGAAGAGGAGAGAACTTGATGCAGAGATTCCGGTTCCGGTTTTGAGCGGCAAGAGGTCTCCTTCGGGGCTCCCTGCTGACATTCTCAAAGTTAAGTTCCGGTTGTTATTTGTCCCGTTTTAACTGTTTAATTTTCTCACCTGCATGTTAATGTGTGTTCCTAGTTCGGTTTTGTTTCAAAAATCGTGCTATTTTGTGAGTATTTTTGTCGACGTTCTTACTTGGTGTTTGAGGCCTAGTCCTAGGTTTGAGGCCTACCGGTTCCACTCGGTGTTCGATCGTTTTTTTTTTGTTTGTTTGTTTGTTTTTTCTCCCCATTACCTTCAATTTCTATCCTCCCCATTACCTTCAATTTTCATCCTCCCCACTTTCCAAACATCCCCCATTCTCCCAACTAATCTCTTTCTTATCTCAAAAAAAAAAAAAAAAAAAAATAAAAAAAAAAAAACCCAACAATAACAACAACACGCTCACCTTCTCCCGATTCTGCTACTTCTTCTTCCTCTTAACTTCCTCCTCGTCTTCCTCGATTTTTTTTTTTTTTTATTTTTTTTTTATTTTTTATTTTTTTATTTTTATTTTTTTTTTTTTTACACTTCCATGACCTAATTTGTTGAACTCTCTCATACATTAATATTAACAACAAAAACGATCTTATGATGCTTCATCTTCCTCTCTCTCACATGTGGTACTCTTTACTGTTTCACAATGCACTACTCTTCTGCTATTTCAACAGACTGCTTTCATTTCGACCTCTCCTTCATTCCTTGCCTAAAAAATCCAACTATTACAGCGCTTCTTCTCTCCATGCTCTGAATTCGCCTTCATTGCATCCATCAAGAATTGTGTTAAATCGCATCTCTGACCTAAAACTTTTAAAAACCACAGTTTGCCATGGATGCTCGCTTTCCATCAACCATTCTTTTTTTCCAACTTCAGTGCCAACTCACCCCCCTCACCCCTCACTCTCACTCTCAAAGCAACCATCCCACTCTTCTCCCTCCAAGCCTCCCTCTCACCTCTTTCAAAAATTCCCCCCTCACCTTTCTCCCAGGTTTCATCCCCCTCACTCTTCCTTCTCTAAGTTGCCCCCCTCTCATCCACCAACCTGCCTCCCTCCACTGCCCTCTCACCTCCATCTCTTCACTCCACCTCCTCAAATCCTCAACTGCCATCTTCCTTGTCTCTTGTCCCCCCTCTCTCCCAGCACCACAGAGCCTTTTCTCCTCCTCATTCGGCCCCCTCCCCTCGCTATTCTGCAATACCCCACACTCCTTCAGCAACCCTCCTTACCTCCCCCCCTCGTCCCTCGTCCTACCCTCCCCCGCCCCCTCCACCTCCTGCACCCAAAGCCTCCTCCCCTACCTCTTCATTAAAAGTGTGGACCTCAAATATCCGGGGCCTTCGCTCAAACCTTTCAGATCTTTCCATGCAGGTTGCCACTGACAAACCAGACATTATCTGCCTAACAGAAACTTTCCTCTCCCAAGACGTGTCTGACACCCAAGTATCTCTCCCTGGTTACTCCCTCTTACGGTATGACAGACCTGAGCCTCGTCCTGGTGGAGGTGTTGCTCTCTTCATCAAAGACTCTATTCCTCACTCTCCCTGCACTGCTCTCAGTCCCCCACACCCCCAGGAATACCTCTGGCTTCGGCTTCCCCTCCACTCCCACCTCATGTTTATATGTGTACTGTACCGTCCACCGAACAGTGATGACTCCATCTACACCTCACTCTCCGAAAACATGGACCATCTTCTATCTTCTCATCCAAACTCTCTCTTCCTCTTATGTGGCGACTTCAATTGTCATCACGCCAGTTGGCTAGGTGTGGGTACCTCTCTCACCTGCCATGGGACGTCAGCAAAAGCTTTCTGTGACTCATTGGGACTGACTCAATCGGTCAACTTCCCGACCCGGATCTCAACCAATGGTACTCCATCTCTTCTGGATCTGATTTTGACAAATTTCCCTGACAATATCTGCTGCTCTTTCTGCGCTCCAATTGGTTCTTCTGACCACGTCCTTGTTAAAGTGGACATCTCTCTGGCTGTCATCAGAGAACCACCTCACCGCCGTCGAGTCTGGCATTTCACTCAAGCCGACTGGCAGGGTCTCCGAGCAGCCATCAAACTTACAGACTGGTCTCCTATCACTACTTTCTCAAACATCAACTCATCCTGGGAATTCTTTCAAAGAAACTTGCTCTCCCTCATGCACAGATTTATCCCCTCTCGTGTTCAGTTGTCTTACCCTTCCTCCCGCCCTTGGTTTACTGAAGCTTGTGGCAAGGCAGTTGTCCTGAAACAACTTGCCTTTGCCTCATGGAAAGCAAACCCAACTGAGGGCAATCTCAGTTCTTTCCACAAAGCTCGGAACAAGTGTGTATCTACCCTCAGGAGAGCCAGAAAACAACATCTTTCTCATCTCAAGTCTGAACTCTCAGACCTCTCTCCC
Organism: Eptatretus burgeri; assembly: GCF_056783735.1. Taxonomy (NCBI): domain Eukaryota; kingdom Metazoa; phylum Chordata; class Myxini; order Myxiniformes; family Myxinidae; genus Eptatretus; species Eptatretus burgeri. The sequence continues at coordinate 33,895,450 of NC_140961.1, forward strand.
TCCTCAAAATCCTGGTGGCGTTTAATCAAATCTGTTTCTGGTGTATGTTCCCCCTCCATCCCCTCCCTTACCTCAAATGGCCGCACTGCTGATTCCACACGTGATAAAGCTGAATGTCTAAACTCGGTGTTTGCAGCTAAATCTTGTGTCCCAAACCCATCACTATCTCTACCCACTTTACCCAGTCGCACCCAACTGTCCCTGGACTCTGTATCCTTTTCTCCTGACAAGGTGGAGAGCTTGCTTTCAAACCTCGAGTCAGATTCTGCAACCGGTCCAGACGGCATCAGCCCACGTGTCCTCAAAGCCTGCTCTTCTGCTCTTGCTCACCCTCTCTCTGTTCTATTCACCCTCTCATTTTCCCAAGGTCATCTGCCATCTGCTTGGAAATCTGCTAACATCACTGCCCTGCATAAAAAAGGTGCAAAAACAGATCCCTGTAACTACAGACCAATCAGCCTTCTCCCAATCATCAGCAAGGTTATGGAATCCATCATTGCTTCAGACATGAAATCCTTCCTCTTCTCCAATGGCTTGATTTCCAATCATCAATTTGGTTTCAGACCAGGTCACTCTACCCTGGATATGCTGCTACTGCTCTCCCATCAATGGATGGAGGTCCTCAATGCCAGACAGGAAATCCGAGCCGTATCCCTGGACATATCACGTGCTTTTGACACAGTCTGGCACCCTGCCCTACTCACCAAACTCTCTTCCCATGGTATTCAAGGCCATCTCCACTCATGGCTCGCAGACTTCCTCTCCTGTCGCAGTCAACGTGTGGCCCTAAATGGAGTTCTTTCATCCCCTCTTCCTGTGCAGGCTGGAGTTCCTCAAGGTAGCGTTCTGGGCCCTGTTCTTTTTCTGGTTTTCATCAATGATCTCTCGGACTCTCTGGAAAATCCTCTATTTCTCTTTGCCGATGACTCCACCCTCTGCCGTACCATCTGTCATCCCTCAGACCGGCAAGCAGCAGCTTCTTCGCTCACTGCAGATCTGGATAAAATCACAAACTGGTCCAACACGTGGAACATGTCTTTCAATCCACACAAATCTCACACTCTCACTATGTCTCTTCGAAAGGACCGTTTACAAAACCCCCCCATCCACTTTCTCAACAATCCTCTGGAAGAAGTCTTTTCTTTCAAGCTTCTGGGTCTCACTATCTGCCATGACCTTTCCTGGGAAAGTCACATTTCCAAGCTTGCCTCAAAAGCCAGTCGCCGACTGGGAATCCTCCGTCGTGCAAAGTCCTTCCTCGGCCCTCTTGAGCTCCTGACTACTTACAAAGCTTTTGTCCGTAGCCTGATGGAGTACTGCTCTCCCCTCTGGGCTGGTGCTCCTGCCTCCCACCTTTCTCGACTTCACGCTGTCGAAACCAGGGCTTTTAAGATCATCGGCATCTCCCGCAATGAAGCTGAGTCTTTGGGCCTCTCACTCAATCACCGCAGGTTGGTCGGTGGTCTTTCTGTCTTCTACCGACTCCTCTCCAGCCTTGCCCCCCTGCTCTCTCTGCGATTTCTCCCAACCACATTTCCACAGGGCGCTCAAGGTCCGCCAACAACCCCCTTCTGGTAAAACTACCAAAATCACGAATCACTGCTCATCTTCACTCTTTCATTCCTCTTTTTCCCGCCTTTGGAATAAACTTCCTCACTCTATTCTTTCCCATTCTTCCCTCCAGGCTTTCAAAACAGCTGTTCACCACCACCTCTTATCTTCCCCCATCCAAATCCTCGATCTTTTCTACCCCCGATAATCCACCCATGCCCACTTCCTTCAATTCTCCTGCTTTCCTTCCTGAAAGTCCCTGTAATGTCCATCTTCTCCTCGCCATGTTCCCCGTCCCATCCCCATCCCTCTCCCTTCCACAGTTCACCTGTGTCTGTTCCCCAATGTTTTGTCCCTTCCACTCCCACCCCTCTTGTCTCATGCCTCCTTGCTGTGAGTTGTGTGTTAGCTCTCATACGAGCCTCGACCAAGGTATACAAAAAAAAAAAAAAAAAAAAAAAAAAAAAAGATGATAGGCGCCGGTTTTTCTTGAATTGTCGAATGTGTCTCATCCTCTTGAGAATCACTCACCACATCTGTACAACATTGTCAATGGTCGAATTGCTCCCCGAGAAGCTGAAGTGAATGTTGAGGATTCCGTGGTTATAGGTCAGAAAATGGTTGCAGAGTTCCATGCATCCCTTCCAGGTGGATTCCATGCAACCATCTCGTGCCCCATCAAGACAATGGAGCACTTACAGAAAGGAGTGAAAATTGGGGACAAGACAATCTTTGATCTAGAAACCATTTTCCTCAGGCTGCTGACTATTGGATAGCAAAGACAAATGGAGCGAGGACCTATCTTCCAGTTTGAGCTCTGCGTAGTACCCCCCTCACTGATTGATGAATATGGGTGCTTAAGGAAAGGCAACAAAGCACCACTGGCACACAAACTCTGTGTTCAGGCACAACAGCCTCTGCAACCAGAGGTTACCATTGTTGACGCGAGCCAACTTCTCCATCATATTGTCTGGCCTTTCAGGGGAACTGTGTCAGTCTTGGTTGAGTCCATCAAGACAAGGCTGTCTACCATTGCTGGTCAGAAGATCTTGGTCTTTGACAAATATTATGATGTTTCTGCAAAGGACCATAAACGAGTGAGGCGTGCTGGCATTGGTTCCATCAACTATGACCTCACAATAAACACACCCCTGCCTCGTCGAGACGCCATTCTGAAAAACAAGCAGAACAAGTTGCAGCTGTCCAAGGTTTTGAGTACCTATAACTTTGGTGAAGGAGTTACTGTGGAGAGCCGTAGCCATGGTGCGTTCAACCATGATGAAGCAGACATTACAATGATCTCACACCTGCTCATGGCTGCTGAATGTAATGCAAGAGTGATACGTATCCTCTCTGATGACACTGATGTTTTTGTATAGATGGTTTACTGGGTTTACCAGCGCAACATCCAGGCCACAGTGCAGATGGAAAGGTGGGATGGAGCAATTTGGGGTATCAACACCACCTGTGACCAGCTTGGCCCCAAGTGTCTGCAGCTTTTGGGAATGCACTACATCACTGGCTCAGGTACCACGTCATACCCATACGGCAAGGGCAAAGTGTCAGCCCTGAAGACACTGAGAGCTGGCAACTTCCCTGGTTTGTACTCCGCACTTGGCGAGCTGAACGCAAGCTATGAACAGCTCATGGAAGCAGGGCGGACATTCTTCTGTGCCCTGTATGGTCAGCCAGAAGGTACCACGATGAGTGAGATGAGGTACTATATGTACACAGGGAAGTCTGGCAAGCCCCTCAAGCTCATGGCATTATCTCCAACTGAGATCAATCTCTTCCTACATATTTTGCGTGCACATCTACAGACAGTACTTGCAAAATCAGCTGATCAGCAGGCCCCACCTGAACTTGACATTACAAAATATGGATGGGACATCAGAGATGGAATCCCAGTGCCAGCAACTTCTGCTACTCCACCAGCCCCTTTGGACCTCATGGATGTTGTGCGGTGTGGATGCAAAGCAGAGGGGAAGGCCTGCAGTACTGCAAGTTGCAGTTGTCACCATGCAAAGATCTCCTGCATGCTATACTGCACTTGTGGTTGCAGTGACAAGTGCTTCAACCCACACAAGACTGTGGAGGACAGTGAAAGTGAAGTGGAAGAAGGGAGTGTCGAAGCAGAACTGGAAAGAGACGAGGATACGGAAGGGGACGAGTACAATGAATGGGAATGAACAATACATAAGTTGTCCACTCGGCTCTATGTCCTCTGTTCCTAAGATGTCCAATATGATGACATGACAATGTGTATGCTTTCTGATTATCAACATACTGTTGTGAACCATTCATGACTTCACTTTTGCATTGGTGTTGCATAATTTTCAGCAGAAAATAGTCATGGACATTTCATGTGAACCTCTATTTATTCCTGAACGTAAAAAATAACCCCAAAATTGAATTCCTCATGTCAAAACATATGGAAAAGAGGTATTACACAGGATTATATGTTGACCGATTAAAAACTTAGCCCCATCGTCTGACCTGTAGCGGCCATCTTGAATTTATGCAAATTACAGGAGTTCCCCAAGGTAGCCACCCTGGCAACCTACCTGAATTTTATTAATGGACCCATGTTAGTCCAAAACGATCATAAAACCATACACTTTCCACATCAACAAGGTTGACAATGGAACACATAATAACGGCAAATGGACTAAAACCAACTTCAGGTGAAACTCCCAAAATCCAGCCTCACTATGACCATCTGTTGCCTCCATTTTCCTTGGTGATGGTGTGTTCCCCCACATTTCACCATCTTCTCATTGTTTTGTTGCTGCCATGATCCTCAACTTTAAAAAAAAGTCTTCCAACAATAATTTGGAAAAAAAAACTTTAAGCATTAAAATCATCATTCATATGAAGCCCATTTATAATTAACACCGTCCTGGGTCTCACTATCTGCCATGATCTTTCCTGGTAAAACCACATTTCCAAACTGGCCTCCAAAACCAGTCGCCCACTGGGCATCCTCCATCATGCAAAGTCTTTCCTCGCCAACCTGAGCTCCTGACCACATACAAAGCTTTCATCCACAGCCTGATGGAGTACTGCTCTCCCCTCTGGGCTGGTGTTCCTGCCTCTCATCTTTCTCGGCTTCATGCCTTGAAAACCAAGGCATTTGGGATCATTGGTGTCTCCTGCAATGAGGCTGAGTCTTTGGGCCTCTCACTCTTTCACTGCAGGCAGGTCGGTGGTCTTTCTGTTTTCTATCGTCTCCTCCCAGTCTTGCCCCTCTTGCTCTGTCTGTGATATGTTCCCACCATATTTCTGCAGGGAGCTCAAGGTTCACCAACAACCCCCTTCTGGTAAAACTAACAAAATCATGAATCACTGCTCACCTTCACTCTTTCATTTCTCTTTTTTCCCACCTTTGGAATAAACTCCCACACTCTCTTCAATCCAATTCTTCCCTCCAGGCCTTCAAAACAGCTGTTCACCACCACCTCTTATCATCCCCCATCCAAAACCTCGATCTTTTCTACCCCCGTTAATCCACCCCAAACCCACCTCCTTCAAATTCCCTGATTTCCTTCCTGAAAGTGCGTGTAATGTCCATCTTGTGCACCGTGTTCTCCGCCCTATCCCTCTCCCTTCCACAGATCTGATGACTCTGCTCCCCACCGTTTTATCCTTCCCTCTCCCACCCCTCTTGTCTCATGCCCCCCTTGCTGTGCATTGTGAGTTAGCTCTCATATGAGCCTAGTCAATCTATCCAAAAAAAAACAAAAAAAAAACAAAGATGGAGGGAAATGAACTGAATAACCCACCCCCTCCCCACCCCCAAAATCAAAATATCTAATAATGCTATCAATTTTGGGTAAAACATGTGCCAAATCACTATGCGGATCGGATGATCCGCTGTGGCGACCCCGAACGGGAGCAGCCGAAAGAAGAAGAAGAAGAAGATTCTTCACCGTTGAGAGATGGAACCAAAAACAATATAGCATATTTCAAAAGTTGTGGATGAGTTATAGCAAAACTAGTTGCCTGTTTTCTGTCTATTTGTCTGTTAACAGTATATATCAAAAAGTTGTGGATGGAATGGATTCAGACAAAACTTGGTGGATATGTCTGATGTGTGACAATGAAGAATCGTTTTAATATTAATGAAGACCCAATTCAGAAACAAGAAAAAAAAAATTTAAGCTAATTATTCACCATCGAGAGATGGGGCCAAAAACGATATATAGCATGATGCTTCGAAAAGTTGGAGACGACTTGTGACAAAACTAGGTGGATGAGTTGGTTAAGTAACAAGAACAAGCTGATGAGATTTTGGTCCAGGTCCGTATCCAGATGTGGCCCATCAGTGAAATCCAAAACATAAACCGCTCAGCCTGGCAGTGGTATGCAATATCTACCGAGTGCCTGCCATTCTAGTTACCTCCGCCACCGAAGGTGAGGGGGGGGGGGTTATGTTTTCATCCCTTTCTGTTTGTCTGTCTGTTGGCTGGTCACTAGACTACCGTTATTCCCAGGTTTTCCGTCTGTCTGTATATATGTAATGGACAGCTCTGGAGGCCAGAGGAGTCAACCGATTTTGATGAAACTTGACTGGTAGGTTCATACCAGGAAATAGTTGTATGCTTTTGAGCACCGTTACTATGGACGCCACCGTTGCCTAGCAACCAGACTTTGAATTTTTTGAAAAAAATCCGAAATATATATTTTTTTCGAAAATCAAAAATCGGCTTCCAAGCTTTTATGCGCACTATAATCAACCTCTTTGTCAAACAATTTCAGCCCGATCCGTCAAAAACTGTACAACTCGTATGCAATTATATTACTATATGCTTTCACCCCAACGTTCGCGTTGGGATTCCCGAACATAGAGTTAGGGAATCAAACACAAATGATGAATGGACAGTTGCTCGTCATGTTCCTATATGGAACAACGAACGGCAAAAATGCCATCTGATGTGTTCTCTTATCTACATATTTCAAATTCGCCTTAGTCCAGCGACCACCCACGTCGCCTACCGGCTTGTTTGTTTGTTTGTTTCTCTGTCTGTGTGGAGGATATCTCAAAAAGTTGTGGACGGATTTGGATGAAACTTGGTGGACATTGTGGATGTGTGACAAGGAAGAATTCATTCAATCTTTGTGAGGATCCGAATCCAGATCCGATAATTTTTCAGGTGATTCTTCACCATTTAAAAATAGGGCTCAACTCATATGTAGCACGATATCTCAAAAAGTTGTGGATGGATTCGGATGAAACTTGGTGGACAGGTTGAGTGTGTGACTATGACGAACTGATTTGATTTTGGTGAAGATCCAAATCCGGATACAATAATTATTTAATTTCTTAATGATTCTTCACCATTGAGAGATAGGGCCAAAAACGATATATAACATGATATTTCAAAAATGTATTGGGCCCAATAAATTCTCATGGATCAGGCGTGACGTGGCGGAGGTCTGCGCTCGAGAGAGTGCCCTTCTTGTTTTAAATGATTTACCTGCAGGTGGATCCCAACAACTCTAAGTTTCATTTAAAATGATACAATGGCCAAATAATAACCAAGTTCACTTTTCAACAAAACAAATTGGCATTAATGTGTGACCTTGACCAACACTAAAGCTCTCCAAGTCGATGACAAACACCAACACAAATGAAAATGCAATGTTTTCATTCTCGGTCTCTTTTTGTTGTCTTGTTGAAAGACCTGCCAAGTCTTGTTGAAATCGGCCCCCTCTTTTTTGAGAAATCTTGTTGACAGACACAGGCACCCCACTTTCACAAACTAAAGCACTCAACCCACAAAATATGTTGTCACGTGATGCATCATTGCGAGACATTTGTGAAATGTCTTCAAAGGATCAATATTTTTGGGGGGAGATAAAATTGGGATAATTGCCTCTGGTCTGTGTTTATCTCCGGCTATGTCCGGGCAGTGTTTGTCCCTGGGTGGTATTTATAGTATGACAGTAAAAAATGGATTTCAGATATTATTTTGTTCCCCGCTTCACTGTTATTCTCTGCAGAATCATTTTGATGAGACGGTATGAATCATAATTAATGCTTCACCGCATGCCTGCCTTCCCTTCCCCCACCCCTCCTCATTCTTCCTCCCAACTTGCTCTCACACCCCTCCTTGCTCCCCTTCCCTCCTCTCTCTTTCCCCCTTCACCACCTCCCCCCTTTTCAGTATTCCCATCAGTGAAGCGACGGGTGATATTTGCTTGTACAAAATAAACTAGAGAGTTCATAGAACACCCATGCCATTCATAGAACACCCTGCATGGTCTTGTAATGCCGTAATATTTTGTCCAAGTACTTCTAAAGGGACGGGTTTTGAAAGTGCCAATAAGGTGATTTGTGTTCTGCAGTGTTCAAGTATATAATTCAATTGAAATAAAATAAAGATTTTAAAGGTTGCCACAGTTGATACAGTCTATTTTACACCACCTTATTAAGCACTTCACATTCATTATTCGTTCCTGTTTTTTTGTGTCCTTTAAAACAGTAAGTTTCCCATTTGGAATGATTTTCAATTTTGCTTGATTGCCACACAAGCAAACGCAGCAAAGAAAAATCATCTCACTCCTCTCTGCGTATGTGCAATTGAGACAAATTAAGAGCCAAAATACTGCTAAACTACAGCTTCATTTTCCGATTCATGTTCTTACTCGCAGAGTACCCAGTACCCAGCCCCAAGGTGGGTCGAGTTTGCACATAACTTGGTGAGAAAAAGTAGTCTGTGTTTTGCAAGAAAACTAGAGGTTTGCGTGGTGTGCAAGTAAAAGGTTATCGATGGTCTAAAGCATTGGCTCTTAACCTGGGGGGGGGGGGGGGCGTGAGTAATTTCCAGAGGGGCCACGAACCCAGAGAAAAAAGTAGGAATTTCTCTAATTATTTTTTGAATTCTCTGAACAAGTGTTTGCATAGTATCGTGATGAACATTAAAAAAAAGGTATCGCATTTAATAATTTTCGTTTTCTATTCACTACGAGGTCGACCATTTTCTGTATTAAAATTAATTTAAAATATTAACATTTATTTAAATTTAATATTAAAATTTATATTTTATTTCAATTTTAATATTAAAATTTATTTTTGTTCACAGATTTGCAGTACCCATTTCAAACTAAATCATTCGCAATGAGTGCAAAAAAGCGTAAGTATATTGACGAATATATTCGATTTTGATTTGTGTCCCTCCAAAAGGGTGACACAGCGGTACCCCAGTGTGTAATATGCTACAAGACTGAGCAATGATGGCATGCGGCACACACGCTTGGAACGCCACTTGAAGACAATGCATCTTGCTCCAGCTGCCAAACCCAAGGCATTATTTGAAACAAAAAGGCAGTCCTTGAAGCAAGCCAAGATGGATAGCAGTGGAGCATTTTGGCAACACACTTCAAAGGCTGTTGAGGCTTCCTATGAGATTGCCATGTTGATTGCAAAGAGCAAAAAGAGCCATAACATCAGAGAGACTCTTATAAAACCAAGTGTCCTGCATGCAGCAGAGCTCGTTCTGGGGAAGGATAGTGCAAACAAGCTTTCCCAATCTCTCCATCAAATGATACCATCAAGGGAAGGATCGATGAAATGTCTCAAGATATGAAAGATCATGTTCTCAACCAAGTAAGAGCTTCTCCTGTATTTGCCATCCAGTTGTACGAAATGACTGATGTTACTCAGTGTCCTCAACTACTGATGTATGCTCGTTTACTGTCAGGCATTAGTGTAAAAGAGGAAATGCTCTTCTGCCATCCCATGGAAAGTTATACAACGGCAACAGATATTTTTCAAGTGGTAACAAACTTCTTCCAGGAAAATCAACTTTCGTGGGAATCGCTGGTAGGGGTGTGTACTGATGGAGCTCCGGCCATGCTGGTTTGCAATCTGGTTTCATAACAAGAGTGAAAGAAAAAAGACCATCTGCTATAGGTACGAACTACATCCTTCATCATGAACCCTTAACATCCAGAACTCTACCTGCTGAAATGAGGGATGTCAAGAACCTGGCTATCAAGGTAGCCAACTTCATCAAAGCTGGAGCCTTAAACAGTCATCTCTTCAAACAGCTGTGTGTGGATATGGATTCTGAACATCAAGCCTTGCTTTTCCACACAAACGCACGATGGCTTTCAAAAGGAAACATGCTTGGATGGCTTTATGAACTACAACAAGAAGTGGCAACATTTCTAGATTCACAGCGGAAAGCAGATCTCCATGACAAGTTCCAGTCTGAAGGATTTTTGCTATCTCTAAGTTACCTGGTGGAAATCTTGAAAGCGCTGAATGTCATTAACCTCAAATTCCAAGGGAAAAACATCAACATAATCATGCACCATGATGTCATTCGAGCCTTCATGGCCAAACTCGACCTCTGGAAATGTCGAATTGAGGATGAAAATACAGCCAGTTTTTCGAACTTGGATTCTTCTCTCATTCACAGTTACCTTGATTCTGAGTGAAAGAAACAAATAATTACTCATCTGACTGAATTGAAAGCAGAATTCATCACATACTTTCCAGATATAGATAAGAAATGTGAAGCCTGGAAATTCATTGGGAACCCATTTCAATGTGAAGTAGCTGATATTTCAGATGAAGTGCAAGAGGAGTTTCTCGAGTTAAAGCTCAACTCCTCGGCTGAAGAAGACTTCAAAAAACTGGATCTCGAGACGTCTGGGTCACGTACCTTCCTGTTTACCCTTTGATTTCACATCAAACTCTTTGGATTCTGACAATGTTTGGATCAACGTATCTTTGTGAAGCTGCATTTTCCACACTCGTTGCTGTCAAGACCAAGTACAGAAACAAGCTGAACGTTGAAGGGACTTGCGTTGTGCTCTCTCTTGCATTCGACCATGCATTCAAGATCTGGTAGCTAAGAAGCAATGTCAAGTATCTCGTTAAATATGCTATGTGTATGAGTGTTGCTTATACAGAATTATTTGTTCAATAAAAAGACTAAAAACGCATCTTTTTTCAGTTTTCCTTTTAATTCAGGAGGGATTTTAATCATTTGGTTGAAGATGTGAGTGGGCGAGGGGGGGGGCGTGGAGGCAAGGACCAACTACTAGAGGGGGCATGGTGGTAAAAAGGTTCAGAACCACTGGTCTGAAGGGTACATTCCAATAGGAGTTAGTGTCTAAGGCGTCAAAAGGGATTAATCTCTCAAGCAGGTAAAAAGCATCTGAAAAGGTCCAAGTGATCGAAAGCTCTAAATGGTCAAGGGTCCAAGCTATCTAAATGTTGTTAAGGTCTAAGGGATCTAAAGGGACTGAAGGGGTGTAAAGGTATAATGGTTCTTGGAGTCTTAGGGTATAAAAAGGTCAAAAGGGTGAAGGGATCTTCTGTTCACTAAAGGGTGAAGGGATCTGAAAAAGGAAAGGTGCGTAAAGTGTCAAAATGGTCTTTAAGATAAAAGGGGTCTTCAAGCATCTTAAAGGTTTTTAGGGGGTCTTTGAGGTCTTAAGGGTCTTGGGGTATTAAAGGGCTTTCAGTGTTTTGGGGATCTATTGGGGTGTTTACAGGTCTTAAGGTTAATGTGGGTCATAGTTGTCTTTAGGAGCTTCAATGGCCTTTAGGTTTTCGAGGGTCTTAGAGGTCTGTAAGGTCTCAAGGGGTCTAAAGTAATCGAGGGTTTTGAGGATGTAAATGTCTAACGGCAATGAAGGGGTCTTAAAGGGTCTCAGCAGTCTAAAGGGTCAAAAGGTTTAAAAGGTACATTCAATGGTATGCCATTAATAGACATTTAGTCACACGGCTTCATGGCTTTACAGACGGCTTTGTGGACAGTATCACGGACCGTGTTTGTTGTTTTATATATTTATAGATTTATGTTCAAAATATAACATTCAATTGAAATTATGTTGTTCCTCGATCATAAACTGACATTTGTGAACAGATAGACAGAGTGAAACAATTGCTAAACCCCGCTTTTCGCTTCGCACATGCGGGGTCGACAATACGCATTACTACACAAGCAAAGTGATGATTGTTGAAACTACAATATATCCAAATGTAAAAAAAAATATATTATTCACTGTATACATTTTTTTAAATTTCAAATAGTTCAAGTAGCTTTCCCAACCAACCTTTCTTTCAATATCAGGTGGTTGCCCTTCCACAGCTATACGTGCAATACCCGGAAGGTCAATCAGGGTAAGATCTGGAGTGCATGATGATTCCACTTCCAATGTTATGAGCTCCTTGCTGATGCCCTTTTGAAATCCTGCAAGCATCCTCTGAGCTAAAAGGATGGGTTTGGCCATGGGAAACAGATTGTTTAAGAATCACACTGGTTTAGTGGTAGCTTATCTCACTCTTCAACATATAAATTGAAATGGATTATTTTTTTTAACTCATTGCATTCTCATCAAAACCATCCACTCTGAGATATTGTTCAGATAGGCAGACAGTCTTAAAAAATGTAATATGTAACCCCTCTCCCCCCTCCACAAAAAATATTATTGAAGAGTCAAAACATTGTCAATTATATGTAAACAATTAATGAACGAGAGCATTAACATCAAAGTTTTAATCACCACCCACCTTCAAGGACAGCCTCTCCAACATCAGACGGATCCATGATATCCTCCGCAAATTGTTGTTCTGCTGTCTGATACTTAATTTTACATTTCCAATTTAAGCCTCCTCTCTTGAGTTTCAAAGCCAAAGGACAACGTGTCACGATACCTGGAGATGAATCAATACTTAAATACATACTGATACATGGGAACAAGAGCAAGTGCACAGAAGCATCATGATTAGAGAAATACCTGCATAGCTCTGAACACACCTGCATACAGTAAATTCAGGAGTGGGGGCAATTCAAAATGAAAATGTCCTTGCTTCCCTTCTGCTTAAACCTTCCACTCATCCTCCAGAACTTTGAAGTGGATTCACCTGTCTTGAAATTCAGGATTATGTGAGCTAACCTTTGATACAGCTTTATGCAGGGAAGTGCTATATGGTGCAACATATTATAATAGTACAGTATAATGCAAGTTTTTTTTTAAAAAGGTTATGTTTTGATACGACACCTGTATTGAAAAATTTAACTGAAGGTTGTTAAGGGCACTCCCACACATGCCTGACTAATGTCATGCACAAGGAAATAATGGAGGAAACGTTGGGTATCACCGTCGACAAATCAGTCATGTGATGCCCCACATCGCACTCCCCAAACACTCTACAGAACCATTAGTGCTTCCAAGAGATAGTTGCTGTTGTTGCTGCTCATTATATTATCATAGCTCTATGGGGAACCACATGTTGTCAGATATCTAAACTAACAGTGCTGTGGAGTGGAATAAATAGAACTGAATGTTACAAAACAGAGTAAACTCGAAGGGTACTCAGGAGAGCGCATACCTTCGACACATAATGCCTGATCCACAAGAACATATCGGGCCCAATACATTTTTGAAATATCATGCCAGACATTGTTTTGAACCCGATCTCTCAATGGTGAAGAATCACTTTAAAAATTAAATAATTCTTGTATCCACATCTGGATTCAGATCTTCACCACAATCGAATCAATTCGTCCTTGCCACAGACCCATGTCCACCAAGTTTTATCCAAATCCATCCATTACTTCTTGAAATGTCATGCTATATACTGTATCGTTTTTGGCCCTATCTCTCAATGGTGAAGAATCACTTAAAGTCTAGGATCCGGATCTGGATCCAGATCCTGACCAAAATGTAATCAGTTCGTCCTTGTCACCCAACCAACCTGTCTACAAAATTTCATCCAAATTCGTCAAAACTTTTTGAGATATCCTGCACACAGACAACCAAACAAACAGACAGAGGGGTGAAAACATAACCTCCTTCACCTTCGGTGGTGGAGATAATAACACAAAATTTAAAGCCAAAATGTATTGTGAATGCCTATGGAAGATACAACTCAAAATAATAATAATAATTATAATCACCAAAACAATAATAACAAGTGGTGCCAGGCACAACAAATCCCACCCATTTAAGGCATAAAGTTATTTTGGGGACAAAATTAAAATTTGATATATCCTTAACCTGAATGTTGATTATAAGGAATAGAATAAGGAATATTTTAGTCTTAGTTCGAAGTCAATTAAACCATTTTTGACGAAGTTATGAGCGAAAAAGATTTTGACCTTTTCGTGACCTGACATTGACCTTTGACCCAAGAGGACCCAAAATTTAATGGGGTCATCCGAGGTTCATTACTCACCTGTGGATACAATTTGACAATGTTTGTGCCAGCCGTTTTCCCGTAAAGTTGTATTATCGTAACCATGTTTTAGTTTTAATGGAAAATTTGTAATTTTGACCGATGGCCATGACCCCCAAAACTTCGGACCCTACCGATCTTCACAAATATGCATTTTTCACTATAGGAATGGGTAGGATTATAAGTGACAAATAGAATAAGGTTCACTATAAGCTTAGTTTGAAGTAAATCAGATCATTTTTGACGAAGTTATGAGCGAAAAACGATTTTGATATTTTCGTGACCTTGACCTTGACCTTTGATCCAATTGGACTCAAAAGTTAATGGGGTCGTCCAAGGTTCATTGCCCACCTGTGGATTAAATTTGATAGTGTTTGCGAAAGCTGTTTTGCCGTAAAGTTGCTAACACACAGACAGACAAACAAACAGACAAACAAGCAGTCATAGACTGGTACTTACAAAATAGTCAACTTGACCTCTGACCTTGTCTAATAAAAGCTGTCTCTAGAGAAGGTAGCGATGCAAACCAGAAGTTTCTACAATGATTCTGTACCAAACCATCAAAAATCATAACATCGACCGAAGCAAAAATCTCCATTTCTTCACGCAATTGTTTAATATTATTTTATGAAAGTCACAAAACCGTAATATTCGGCCATCCACCAACAATCTTTACATAATCCGACGGCTTCGCGAGTCAGGCATGAGACGATAACCTTTATTGGGATAAAAAATGACTTTTAAACTCCATCTTTATCGAAAACACTGTCAGTGCGCACACAGAAAACCTTTACGTGATCAACGACGCCTCTGCTCGAGCGTGCTGCACCACGTGACAAGCTGTGACGCGGCGAGTGAAATATTTTTTATACAATCTTAAAACGTCTCCAAAACATCTGATTTTTACCAGAATTTCGATAACCGGGTTTTATGCTTCCGAAGCAATCGCAAAAACCGAAGACAAAATTAAAATCGAAGTTAAAACGAACTCGTAACGTCGAGCGAAGCAAAAATATTCTATTTCTCCACATGAATTTACGGAATTATGTTTGACCTCACTGTGACCTTGACCTTTGACAGATTTTGACCAAAATCTAATCAGCACTAGCCACCACCCTCCTGAATCACGTGGTGTAATTTGACATTGGTAGCTTCTTCCGTTCTCGAGTTATCGTGCCTACAAACAAACACACAAACACACACACAAACAAACAAACACACACACAAACAAACAAACACACAAACAGAGGATGGAAGTCATCAATATACTTACAAAATCTTGAGATTTCGTAAGTAACAAACCAGACGATTACAATATCCTGCTCCCTCCCTCCGGGAGGGGGCGGGAGAATAATAATAATAATAAGCACGATTCATTTTATCAGATACAATTGAGAGGGAGTGGTTACTGAAGGTCCTATTCAGGTTCTCACAATTCAGTTGACTATTTGGGTTAACACGAGTCGACCTTTTATACTTGGCCTGTTCTGATGATGTTTGCACTGCAAATTAAAAATGGGTGTTATTTTGATCACACTTTTCACCAAACCACAACCTTAACAGGTATTTGACACGTATGCATACTGTTACCTTGGAGGAGGTACCTATTAGTAGATATGTTAAGTGGTCCATGTGTTCGAGTAGCTTAAAGCTATTTTTTGTAATAGGGACCCCTAACATGAAGTAGTCTTGTTATTGCATGCTGAGAGAGGGGCAGTGTTGAATTATGCATTAGGTAGGAAAGCGTTATTCATTTGTCTTCTGCAAACCAGGCGAGGCAAACAGAAAAGTGGGTGAATTCATTGGTGGCAGCAATTCGTGTTCGATATGACGCAGTGCCGGCATTACAAGGACCCCAGAGGGTGCATTGGCAACAGCAAATTGGAAGGGGTCGCAGGATTGGTACCGCTGATGACATGCTTATGCGTGGCGTCACCACAGAAGCTGTGCTGTGCTCCCTCACTGGCTGGTACAGTGCCATGAACAAAGAATGTTGAAGAAGAGCATGCGGCACAGCCACAGGTGGAGGGGATGAAAAAAATAATGTACAGATGCTGTTGGAGCTCTGGTATCTGGCATTCCTTACAACTCGAACTCTTGAGACTATCAGAATCCACCTTGTTTGGGCTCAGTGTTCTCCACTTCCTATGTATGGCACATGAGATCTCCTTTGTTGCCATACAAGCTCTTGCTGTTCTGTCTCTCCGCTCTCTTCGCATTACTGGGCATTCACTTGTTCACTGTTCCGTGCCGGGGTGTGGTATTGGGAGTTGCATGACTATTAATGTATGCATGATGAGCCGGAACTGATGAGGCAGAACCGAGAATGACGTCAGTGGGCTGTCGAGTGAGTGGAGGAGGTGAGAGCCACCATTAAACGGTTGAGCCAAAGGACTTACGTGTTGGCGGAAGCAAAAGCGATTACATGCGGCATGTCGACGTCCTTTCAGGATGTAAATACAATACCAGCACATACCAGCGCTAGACAATACAGACACGACCCCGTCCACATTGACACATCAAATGAAACTGCAAACCCAGAATTTTCACAAGCTCGACAGGTACACCAAGAGAGTACTTGTTATCATTGTGGATCTGCAATGCACTGAGCCAATTACCCCAGATGTCCTGCAAAAGATGTAAATTGCAGGCAGTGTGGCAAAAGTGGACATTTTGCTAAAGTATGTTACAGGAAAGACCACAAATACCAATTGCGGGAAGTGACTGTGCCAGATGTGACTGTTTCAAGCATAAACACACAAGCCTCTGAACAAATCAGAGGGAACCTATTTTGTGATGTTTCTCTTTGCACACCTGGACAGGCATGCTCAGCTAAATTGCTAGTGGACACAGATTCAATCGTTTCCATACTTCCAGAGTCTACCTACCTGAAGCATTTCATGAATGCACTTCTTACAGAACCAAAATTACACTTGGTGACTCACCTAATAAAACCGATCTCTGTAGTTGGTCGTTTTCAAGTACAGGTGTGACAACCATGTTTCTGTGCCTGCTGATTTCTTCATTGTCCCTTCTGGAACACCTATACTCGGCATGGACCTCTTCACTGTTTTCAGACTGAATATTGTTTATGGATGTGTTACTCCTGAATCAGTGCTATGTACCTCTGTGCATCAAACATCCGCTTGGCAGACATCTAATCCTAACGTCACTGGAACTCTCGGCTATGCAAAAGGATTTGTACACAGAGTGAAGATAAGGCCCGATGTGGTGCCAAGCCAGCAGAAGCTTCACCATTTACCTTTTGCTGTCCATGATGCTGTCTCGCAAGAAATGAAAACGCTTGAAGAAGCAGGTATCGTTGAGAGAATTGACTCTTCCGAATGGGTTTCACGTATTGTCGTTACACATAAGAAAACGGGAGGTATACGACTGTGCGTGAATCTTTGTGACCCCAATAAGGTGATCGTAATAAGACAGTTATCCACTCCTACATATTGAGGAGGTATTCGCAGAACTTTTGGGAGCGAGAATGTTTTCCACGCTTGATCTTCATAGTGCATACCATCAAGTGCCCTTGCATGCGGAAAGCAGAGACTTTACGGCTTTCATAACAGACAAGGGACTTTTCCGTTTTTGCCGTGTACCTGATTGGTCTTGCTTCCGCTCCCAGTGCATTCCAGTGAATGATGTCACAGATCTTAGCTGGCCAGGAGAGCGTCCAGTGTTACCTAGATGACATAATTGTGGATGCTTCGTCTCCTGAAAAACACGAGGAACATCTTCAAGCTATTTTGAATGGTATTGATCACGCAGGCTTAAAACTGCATCATGACAAACGTCATTTCAGGAAGGCTGAACTTTCTTTTCTGGGTCACGTGATCTCAGAAAAGGGCATGAGCCCAAACACCGAACATCTGGTGGCAGTCACACAAGCACCACCCCCAAAGGATGCATCTGCAATGCGTTCTTTTCTGGGTTTAACTTCTTGGTACTCCAAATTAATTCCAAATTACACAACAGTCATGGAGCCACTTCGTGCCTTACTGCGCAAGGATGCCGACTTCTCCTGGACTGAGACTACGCACACTCAATTTGAAAAGGTAAAAAAATTGATTGCTAACAGCCCTGCACTTACTTTGCTTGACCTTACTCTGACCACCATTGTGACCACAGACACGTCTGATTATGGACTTGGAGCAGTGCTCACTCAACTTCATGAGGACTCCACAGAGGAAACAGTAGCATTTGCCTCACGAACGCTCACAGAATGCAAACACAAGTACTCTACAGTATAGAAGGAAGCACTCGACTGCGTCTGGGCAACTGAGACATGGTATACTTACCTGTTGGGTCAGAAATTTATCCTGCGTACAGACCACAGTCCACTGACCACACTACTGTCTTCGAAAGGTCTTGGTCGAGCTGGAATCAGAATTACACGTTGATCTGCACACTTACTGTCGTTTAACTATGAAATTGTGTACAAACCTAGCCATCAAAATGTCACTGCAGACTGTTTATCATGGTTACCACTCTCCATGACAGAGCCTTACCACGAACCGGATGTAGAAATGGTGGCTTTCGTGTCTGGTGACTGCGCTGCTGTACCTGTGGAACAATTCAAGGAAACGCAATCGATGCCCCATTCCACAGAAGGTGCGAGGATATGTCTCCAGAGGATGGCCTTGCAATGCAAAGGGCATTGACCAAACCGTACTTCCTTACTTTCGCATTCGGAATGAACTGGCTGTACAGGAAGATTACTCGATTCGGGACACTCACCGCATGATAGCGCCGACAGAACTTCAACCCGAGTTAATCCAGCTTGCCCATGACATGCATCAAGGTATTGTAAGGACTAAACAAAGGCTGCATGACCTCTAGTGGTGGCCAGGGATGGACTCCCACGTGGAAGTTGCCATCAAGTCGTGCATTACTTGCCAAATGCATGATAAAACAGCTGTCACTCGGTTTCCACCTTTGCAACAATTTTCGCTCCCTAATGTTGCTTGGGAAAAGCTTGCCATCAATATAGTGGGACCACTTGATAATGGCCAAATGGACTGTCACGATGCCATTACCTAATCGATTACTTCAGCAAATGGCCATCAAAGATGGTGGTAAAAGTGGCTTTTACATCTGAAGTAACATGTGCTACCGTTATCAAGTTCCTGACTACAGTATTCAGTCGTGAAGGAAATCCATGGGAACTTATCTCTGACATGGATCTTAGTTTGTTTCAACCGAGTTTGAAGCATTCCTGCAGGAAAGAAACATCAAACACTGCCGTAGTTCTATATATTACCCACAAGCTAACGGGGAGATACAACGATTCAACAGTGTTTACATCCTGCAAATCTGGAAGGGAAGCCCTGGAAATCATTCGTACCCAACTTCTTGCAGACGTATTGAGCTACAAGACATGCAACAACTCAGACTCCTGCTGAACTTCTACATGGGCGTACATTGCATACCAAGTTGCACATTGGGGAACGTCAAATCAGTGTACCTGCTGCAAGACTCGAGGATGTGAGATGCTGTGTTCAACAGAAACAAGGGAAGTCTAAACGATACACAGACTAGCGTCGGGGAGCGAAACTTTCCACCTTCAAATGTCATTCTTTCGTGCAAGTACGGAAACCTGGACTTCAACAGAAAGGACAAAATAAGTATACCCAACCCCTCAAGATCATTGAACAGAGAGGTACTGCTACCGACAGACTCTCTGATGGGAAAGTGTGGAATGCAATTCATCTAGCACCTGCAATTGAGACCTCAAATGGACTTTCTGCTGGAAGTACGACAGGTTCCGAGGACTATTGGGCACACAGCCCTGTCCAACAAATGCCACCACAAGTTTTTACCCCAGGTGTTCGTCGTGTGACGAGATATCGTCGAGCCCCTGAATGGACCAAGGACTTTGTCATGTGACATGCTTGCTTTTTTTGGGGGGGGGGGGGAGGGTTGGTTCAGTTGGTTCATCACTAGTTGTTATTTTCGCAAAAAAAGGAATATGTGGTATTGGGAATCAGGCCCCCCTAACAAACGGACGCCAACGTTGTCAGACGGAATGAAAACCCGTCATTCTTGTTTCAAAAACAGCAAAAATTGATGAAAAAGCGGCCAAAATTGAAGCCAACACAGTAATTACGGTCGCAATAGCAGATATAACCGAAACCAAGATGTTTATTCTACACGCAAGAACGGTCGTGACAGACACAAGAACGGTCAATCCCAAAATAGAACGGTGGGGAATGGAAGCTACATCGGTTATTTCCGTCGCGAAACGGCGGAGACCGAAGCGAAAGCGATTAATTCCGGTTTCCACAACGCGGAAAACATGGTGGCTTGAAAAGTTCTTGAAGTTTTGGTAAGTTAACTTTAACGTAGTCTGCCTTGAATATATCATGTCTGTTAATGAAAACCCGTTTGTGGTTCGGGATATTATACAAGCAGCGATAAATGCGCCCTCTTGACTGATGCGCCCACGAAGTGGCTGACATTTCGTGTAATTCGTGCCCCCCGTGCTGCAGCGATCAGTGACGATTGATCGTTTATATTTGCAAGAGGTAAAATTTGATAGTAATAATAAATTGCAAATTCCAATAAAATAACAAAGTTAATATGAAGTAAAAACTGTAAAAAGATCCCATACACGATCCCCAATGTTGAACTGGGCATACACAACTCGCGATCCTTCACTCGGGGGATCGAAATACAGGCAAACCAAACATTATCATCACAACAAAATTCGGTTTAATAAATTGTTAAAACTACATCAGGTACTACCCACTACATATTATCTATATTACATTTATGTTCAAGGCACAAGCACTAAACATTTACATACCGTAACAGGTCGTTCTACTGCATCCGCCATCTTGTTCACACTACAGTAACCGGAATGAACCGCTTTTGTTTCGCTCTCGGACGTTTCGCGACGGAAATAACCAATCTTGCTTCCGTTCCCCACCAATCTATTTCGGGATTGTCCGTTCTTGTTTCCGTCACGACCGTTCTTGTGTGGAGAATAAACGTGTTGGTTTCCATTATATCTGCTATTGCGACCGTAATTACTGTGTTGGTTTCAATTTAGGCCGCTTTTTCATCAATTTTAGCTGTTTTTGTAACAAGAATGACGGGTTTTCATTCCGTCTGACAACGTTGGCGTCCGCTTGTTAGGGGGACCTGGGAATTACCTGAATGTTGATGAATGCATGGCAATTACCTGCTTACTATATTCTTTGTTTGTTTTCATTATTAGTTGGTATTTTCACGAAAAAAGGAATATGTGGTATTCTACTGGTATTGGGAGTTACATGAATGTTAATGTATGCATGATGAGCCAGAACTGATGAGGCGGAACCGAGAGTGGCGTCAGCGGGCTGTCGAGTGAGTGGAGGAAGTGAGAGCCGCCATTAAACGGTTGAGCCAAAGGACTTGCGTGTTGGCTGATTTTACGACACAACACGGTGCTTGGAGACATGCTCACAGTGGAGCCATTCCAAAAACCGGTGCTGATATCCTTTTACAAAAGCTTCTCCTGGCTCCCCCATTGTGAATGATTGTGTGCTCATGGCCATTAGGTTTTATTTCCCTGTATTCAGTGCTTTCATTTTATTGCATGTGTCCATTCATTTGATTTGATTTGTGTCCAACTGCATCTGCCTTTTCTCTCAGGGTTGTGCATTTTTGTCTTGCGCTTCCTTTAAATAAATGTTATTTTTTAAAGAATACATTTCATGTGATGACCCACCATTACAAACCTCTTGAACAAGAAACCAGTTTTGGGTGAATCCCTGGGGGAGGTAAAAATTAGTAACATTTGTTTCAAGGGACCAGGGAATTAACATTTCCAACGGGGCCACACGAGGGATCATTCTGCTCGGGTCCCTCATGTGATTTGGCCCAACCTGTGGGAATTAATCATAACCCCACCATCACCATTATAACCCCAGGAATCACCGTTAGAACACCCATCAACACGACAATACATACCATTCCCGCGTGGAAGCTGCACCCCTGAAAGTGATTCAAGCACAGAGCTTTTTCCAGAACTCTGATCTCCAATCACGGCCACAGTGGGGAGAGAAACGTCTTGCTCCACACCCACCGCTCGCAGGTTATCAATGAGGTCCAAGAAAGGTCGAACTTTCTTCTCAAATGAGCTGTTCAGCATGCCATTGTGTGCGTCTTCATCTTGTTGCGTCACATCTTGGAAAGGGAAGAGAAAGATACAAGAAGAAAGGCTTTTTGAAACTGTCATTTTCTTTTTGAAAAGAAAATGTTGCTGTTTGGGTGCATTTTATTGCCCTTCCCTTCTCCTCCCCTCATGCTGCCTTCCCTTCCCCCTCACACTGCATTCTCTTCCACTCATGCTGCTTTCTCTTT
The DNA here is from genome assembly GCF_056783735.1 of Eptatretus burgeri. NCBI lineage: Eukaryota > Metazoa > Chordata > Myxini > Myxiniformes > Myxinidae > Eptatretus > Eptatretus burgeri. Next base: position 33,917,555 of record NC_140961.1, read on the forward strand.
CCTTTCCTTCCCCTCACACTTATCCTTCAGTTTCCACATGTTGTTTTAACATACCCCATTTCATTCAATCTGGTACTACCACCCCCCCCTTTCTCCACAAGTCCCTCTACGAAACACAAGTCCAGACCCCTCCCCTCACCTCCTCCCAAACCCCTCTCCACTACTCTCTCCTCTTTGCTCCCACACCCCCCTCCCGGAGTGTATAGCAAATTTTGACGAAGCATCTCTCTCCCCACCCTCCCCCTTCCTCCCCCACTCCAAGCTCCCCCACTCCTCCTCACCTATCTCCTCTCTCTGTATTCCTGTCAGTGAAGTGACAGGTTGTATTTGCTCGTATATAATTAATTAAAGGTTATATGTATGTACTATGATCACAAAAGGTATATCTGTAATAATAAGTGTGTGTGTGTGTGTGTGTGTGTGTGTGTGTGTGTGTGTGTGTGTGTGTGTGTGTGTGTGTGTGTGTGTGTGTGTGTGTGTGTTCTTCAAATGTGTGTGCTATTCCTCAATACACCTTACTTTGTTTAAAAAAAAAAAAAAATCAGTCATTTTCTTATAAATACTTATCAACACAAAAGCCACCACTTGTCGTGGGGAAATGGTCAGAGTTTGGAGGGGGGAGTGCGAGGAAGGAGGGGAAGATGCAAGGAAATTAGACACAGGTGGAGGCGATTCAGCCCATCATGCCGGAAAGACATCAACACCCCACTAATTTATCAACACAAGATCCAAAGAAAATGCAAAATTATTATTTTTTTTTAATAGTGTTTTTGTGGGTTTTGGTGTTTATTTATTTTTAAAGTTTTTGTGGTTTTTGTATTTTCTTTTTCCTCCTCAGGAGAGGAAGCTTGGACTTGGTTAAAAAACACACAACATCAAAAATTAGTATCACTTGCAATTCTGCCTCAATGAAAACGAAGTAATGTATTATTTTCCAAAGTGAAAATTAAAATGAACTCTTTTCCTTTTCTCTTTGCTCGAGATCATACTCGAATGGCAAAGGTCATTGCAATAGATCTGCCACAGATTACAAATGGGATGATTAATAAATGTGAACATTAATGTTCCAACAAAAATTTACAATAAAGCAGTATTATGACCAATATGGATTGGTGATCTTGGTCGTGTATGACTCTCACTTCAGGTGTAAGAGGTCCTAGGTTCAAATCCTGGCCAAATCCAATTAAAATTTTTGGGCTTGTTCTTCAAAAAGTGGGACACCAACACTAAACACTCAATGTCTAGCTCTGGGAGCCATAATTCAACATGGTATGTAGGTCGTGGTGATGGTAAAGTGCAAGTTCAATAATTAAAAGTTGGCCATTAATCATGGAGTTGGTAAAGTGTATACAAGTAAATACATAATTAAAGGTTGGATGTTGGGAGTGGAGACAAGCTCTGATGTTTCAGGAGTAAGAGAATGTGAAAAGGTAACTTAAATGAATACATGAACCAATTCAAATTGTATTCACCTTTCATCGGAGCTGTAATGTTCTCGCAAAGCCCAGAGCTTTGATCTTTCGATTTCTTATGTTTTCGACCCATAATCAGCAGCAAACGACGTGTAGGGTCGATCTCACGGGATGTGGTTTTTAAAGAAGATCCCTCTGTGACATTTAGTTGATCCGTGAACGAATTTGACTAAATTTCTGAGAAAGGAACAAAAGATTATCTTCATCTTTATCACTATAATTTTTGTCATTTCACTGATATCTAGGTCTATACAAGCCACAACCGTTAATGCAATGCCTCTCGTTCTTTATAACATAGACGATCTAATGTGTGGTGACCAAGTCTTAATCTGCTTCAGACAGTCACCTGATCCTTACAGGATATTTTACCAAACAGCACTCGTGCCAATGATGATGTAGGGTGGACATCATAACTACATCTTCCCTAAAGAACAAAATATTATGTTTGTGGGGGTAGATGGAGGAATTTCAGAGCAAAGATCGGATTATATAGCATAGCATGGTCCGTGGACGGGTAGGAGACATCTCAATGTAACCTAAGCAGGGAAAACTGTCAGCTTAAGATTGTTACATGTCACCACATGGGGGGTGGTGCTGTGTTTACAAGGTGGGGTTTAAGGCTAGTTTCTCCCAGTGTGTGATTGCTCCATGACCTTTTCCTACGTTTTTGCATTTACAAGGCCGGCGAAAAAAGGAACGACGTTTTAACAACCAGCCGGCCATGCCCCCAAGGCTTATGATTGGTCGGTGTGATAGGGAGCATGACGGGGAGGGAGATCAGTTGGTGAGCGTGGAGACTGGTCAGAAGACAAAGCACCTCTCTGGCTTTTCTTCGACACGATGAGAAAGCTGTCTGAGTCTTGTTGTGTTGTGTTGTATGAATTTGCTCACATGCTGGAGCAAGATGCTAGCCATTGACTCTTCGGCTGGGTCGGGAAGTTTGTATGTTTCTGAGGAGAAGACAAGAAGAAGAGCGCGTCTTGTGGCCTTATCTTAGAGCATCAGCAACCGTCCCGTTGTATGTTCAAGGAGAAAGGCAGCACCCTTTGCTGTGAGCAGGCCTATTGTTGAGAGAGGAGCGGCATCAGCAAACTCAATCGTGAGAAGAAACTGTACGGCGGTTTGTGGGCCCTGGCATTGGAGACTGTTTGCGCGAATTACCTCATGTACATGACTGCAGAGAGCGACTTGGTGCCATTTTGGGTGCGTTTTTCCGCGTGGTGGCTACACGGTTTCGAGGATCGCCAGGCTCCTAAAAGATCATCTCTGGACACACAGCTAAGTGCCAGAACAAAGAGAGGATTTTCTTTTATTATTCCCACGCTTTCTAAGAAAAGCGGGAATATTGTGATTGTCTCTGCCGTCCGTCCGTACGTCCGTCTGTCTTACCCTGTAACTCCTCCTACACCGTTTGAAATAGGAACTTGAAACTTTGCGACATAGTAGATATATGTATGAGGAAGTGCACAACACTTTCGGATTTTTGATATGACCCTGAGGGGCCAGGACAGAGGGATTGGGGTCATGGGGGTCGATTAAAAAAAATTGTCATAGCTTTTTAAATCAAACATATTCATGAGTTGTACATTTAACAACATATTTTTTTAAACACATGATGATCAGAGGGTGCTTGGGGGGTAGGGGGTGCTTAGCAGATCGGCGGGTCAAAATAGCTCCTCCTACACCGTTTGAGATAGGAACTTGAAACTTTGGGACATAGTAGATATATGTATGGGGAAGTGCTCAACACTGTCGGATTTTTTTATATGACCCCTAGGGGCCGGGCCAGAGGGGGTGGGGTCATGGGGGCTGATTTTTTTTTAAAGTGTATTTACCATTGTACATGGTAAATTATTTTATAAAGAAATTACTTATGTGGCCCCCATGAGTGACAAACAGTCACAGGTTTTACTGTATTTATCTAATTGATTATGAATAATTATAATTAATATTATACACAGTTTATTCCTATGATTAAATTGATGCACAGTTCTATATTGCTGGACAGTGATAAATTAATGTTTCATGAAATGTTGACATCCTGGCAATGACTTCTGATTTAGTAAACATAGTAAGTCTTTGGTCATAAAGCACATCAAATAGAAAAGAATAGTCAATCCATTTTGCAAGATAAAATTTCACCTCGCGTTAATGGGTTAAAGCAGTGCGCGCGGGAATATGCGATGGTGTGCCATCGACAACGTAGTTCTAGTTACTCGTTGATTTATGTTCATTAAATCCTCATTTGTTAAATTTACTTGTGTTTGTTTATTCATTGTCAGTTCGAGGATAAACCCGTGTGCTTCTGTCTGGTACATGCCCTTGCCACCCTTCATCCCACGCATGCCATAATCTCCAATGATCTTGGCTGTTCGCCTCCAAGTAGAACCATTCGGCTATCCATCCAGGTCGGTGTTAACCTAACCTGACCGGGGCACGACATTTGGGTCAGGAGTGGGATATTTTCTAATCGGCCTGAACACGGCAATATTAAATGAACCTACCTTCCTAAAATGAGGCACACACCACACCCATCCCAACTTCCCCTCATCTAACTTGTTTCATATCGGCCAAACTTGACATTTTATCAAGGTTAACTTGTTGAATATTTATCACACACCCACGTATTTTGGGGACATAATGGTGTGCGCAACACTTAAATGGTGGGAATATAATATTCCCTTTGAAATATAAATAAATAAATATTTTTGTTTGTAGAAACCAAATTCGATAATGTCACATTTCCCCATTATCCATCACCGAGGATAAACAAGAAGCAAAACAACTAGAGCTACATTCATACACCACCCCCATGCCAAATAAATAACAAATCTTGCAGCATGCGACATTGCTGGGGAACCTGGCAATGCCGCTGTGCAACACATGGAGATGTAATTGGGAGGAAGTGGTGTACTTCTGAGGTGAATGTGTACAAATGATACTTACTCGCCATGAAGCACATGGAGACAGAATTGGGAGGGAGCAGTGTACAATCATTGATTGATTGCATAATTAAAATTAATATATAAATAATAATCATAATCCAATTAATTTCTTTATCCATTGGCCAATAGCATACCAAAACCACCACCGTTTCATCCAAATCGGTAACTTTTTGAAAATCAAGTCATTCCTCGAAAAATGACCAATTAATCAATCAATTAATCAATAAATCAAAATTACCGTTTATAGCCAAATATCAACGTCATCGCTCAAGAGGTGCCTGAGATATTGACCAGACGAGAAAGAAAAGAAATAAGTAATTAATAAATCGATAATAATTAAATAATTAATCAGAAAATTAAAAAATAAGGTTTTTGCCAAAGCACATCTTCACCATTGTCCCCAAATGTCAACTTCCGAGCTCAAAGGATGGCTGACGTATCACCTGGACAAACAAGAAAACAAATAAGAAAACAAATAACAAATAAGGAAAAAAAAAAAAAAAAAAAAAAAAAACGCTCAGTGACATTTGGCAAAATGGAACGGCACTTGGTAGAGTGCATACCAACTTCCGGCAGGCTTATCAGTTTAAATTTTATATCCCACTGATAGGTCGGATCTGAATCGGAACCTTAACCGAAATCGAATCGGCTTGTTCTTGTCACCTAACGAACTCTTCCACCTTGTTTTGTCACACGTCATCCACGAGTTTTAGAAACATCATGCTATACATGGTCCCAATCTGTCAAAGGTGAAGAATCACTTTTTAAAAATTCTCATATCCGGATTCGAATCTCCACCAAATTTGAATCCATTAGTCCTTTTCAAACACCCAACCGGTCCACAAAGTGTCTTCAGAATCCATCCATAATCTTTTGAGATATTGCGCTATATATAGTTTTTGGCCCAATCTCTCAATATTGAAGAATCACTTGAAAAATTCTCAAATCTGGATCCGGATTTGGATCTTCACCAGAATCGAATCAATTAGTCCTTGTCACACACCCAACCTGTCCACCAGATTTAATCCGAGTCCGTCCACAACTTTTTTGAGATACTATGCAATGCCGCATTTAGCCCTATCTCTCAATGGTGAAGGTCAGGTCAGGTATGGGAGCATGTGCCAGAGCAGCACGTCATTGCGTCCACTTTCTGCCAGTACTCCAGGGGCCTCCGTCTGGCCATCCCCATCTCCTTGAGATGCTGATCAACCTGCTGCAACCACGAGGCACGTGGTCTGCCAATTTGCCTCCTCCACTCAGGAGACTCCCTCGCTGAGAGAATCTGGTGAGCAGGATCAGCGTCAGGAAAACGAGCCACATGTCCATACAGCCGCAGCTGATGCTCACGGACAATGCAGGTAACAAATCTCATGCGAGTCTCTCTCAGCAACCGCTCATTGGACACAAAGTCCGACCAGTGATAGCCAAGGATTCTCCGAAGAGACCTGGTACCAAAGAATTAAGTCTCTGTCTCAGATCCTTGGTCAGAGTCAAAGTCTCGCATCTATAGAGTAACACTGGAAGCACCAAGGACCGGAAGACTCGGACTTTCGTGCTCCCGCACAGGTACCGGCAGCGCCACACCCCATGATCCAGTGAATCCATGACTCCCCAGGCCCGACCCAGACGTCTATTGACCTCTGACTCGCAGCCAGCAGAGACATGAATATAACTGCCAAGGTAAGTGAATCTCTCCACGACCTCAACATGCTCATGACAAACAGGCACAGACAGGACAACAGCATCCAAGATGTCATTGAAAGCCTGGATCTTAGTTTTGACCCAGGAAACCCGTAATCCCAGTGGCTCAGACTCCTCATTCAGCACCTCGAGGGCCCCCAAAAGGATGTCTAAAGTCTTCGCAAAGATGGCTGCATCATCTGCAAAATCAAGGTCCGAGATCTTGAGATTCCCAAACGATGCACCGCAGCTTGATCTCTCCAACATCCTCCCGAGAATCCAGTCCATACAAGTGCTGAAAAGTGTGGGGGCCAGTACACACCTCTGACGAACTCCAACAACAACTGGAAATAAGGCAGACATGGTACCACCACATCTCACAGCACTCTCAGTACCAGAGTAGAGTTCAGACATCAGATCGATCAGTTTTGGTGGCACCCCACGAAGACCAAGAATCCTCCAGAGGGCATCCAGATTCACTGAATCGAACGCTTTACATAGATCAACATAAGCTGCAAGCAGCCCATGCCGAAACTCCCGTCTGCGTTCGGTGAGGACCCCAAGAGCAAGGATACGGTCAATCGTTGACCTCTTTGGTGGAAAGCCTGACTGCTCTCGACACTGGTGCTCAAGCAGATGGTGGTGAACCCTATCAATAATTATCCGAGCAAAGACCTTGCCCGGCACTGAGAGCAGCGTCACCCCTCGGTAGTTGATGCAGTCTTGGCGATCACCCTTCCCTTTCCAGAGAGGGACAACAAGGCCCCTCTTCCAGTCAGTTGGGATGATGCCTGTGTTCCAGGCAGAGCACAGAACTGCATGCAATGACACGAGTGCAGCATTTCCACCAGCCTTGAGAAGTTCAGCATGGATGCCACAGATCCCTGGAGCTTTACCCCATTTTAACCGGTTCATCGCAGCCTGTGTTTCCACAAGCAAAGTTGGACCACAGTTGATTGGAGGGTCAGCAACAGGGATTGTAACACCCCTGACGTCCAATTCGACAGCTGGTGGATCAGCCTGGTACAACCGCTCAAAGTAACCGGCCCAGCGGGCCTTCACTTCGGACTCCTCTTTCAAGAGCCTAACACCTTCTGCTCGAACTGAAGTACACCGAGGGATGGGCCTGGATGAACGCAATGCGCAAATTCACCTGTAAGCGGGACGAGAACCACCTGACCACAGATGCTGCTCTACCCCCTCACAGATTCCTCGCACATAGGCCTCCTTGTCCACCCTTAGTGCAAGTACAGTTTTACGCCTCAGCTCCCAGAACAGCTGAGCTCTGCCATTCAGCCTGGCCCTGCGACTCTGGTCAATGGTATCCAGTGTCCCTTGAGAGACAAAATTCTTCTTTGCCTTACGGTGAGTTCCAAGTCATTCACCGGCAACATCAAAGACGGTGGTCTTGAAGGCACTCCACAACTCTTCAGGACCTCCCAAAGCACCCAGACCCCCCAAATCTCTCCTCAGCTACCCTCTCATCCTTGAGCTTGCCAACATCATGCCTAGGCTGGGATGGTACCATTCTCCTGGATTTAAGGTGCAACTTCAGAGTTGCTACAACAAGCCGGTGGTCAATATTGAGGAACTGAGCACTCCGGTAGACCCTGCAGTTCTGGATCATCCTCCAGCAACCATCAACGAGGACATGGTCAATCTCCTTTGACACCCCACCAGCGTTGGAATACCAAGTCCAGCGATGAGCTTGCGGGCGGTGAAACCATGAACCAGCCACCCTAAGTCCATGACTTCTTGCAAAGTCAAGGAACTTAGTGCTATTCTGATTCATAGTTCCTGACCCATGGGGACCAACACATGTCTCACAACCATCCCTATCAGTTCCAGTCGATGCAGTCAAATCCCCCAAGACCAGAAGTGTATCTTGTCTCTGGCACGGATCAACCACATTCTCGAGCGTGGCATAGAATGCATCCTTCACAGTGAGATCACTCGCCTCAGTCGGAGCATAAACAGAGACCAGGGAAATGACACCTAAGGTGTGACGAATCCTTTGTCTCATAATACGCTCGTTGACCGGTGTAACCTGAATTATCATTGGAGTCAACTTATTGGACACAGCTACAACAACTCCTTGGGAATGGTAACCATCAGAGTGACCAGACCAATAGTAAGTGTAGCCACCCACCATGATCTCACCGCAATCCGGTCTCTGAACCTCAGAGAGTGCCGCAATACCGATGTCCAAACGCTTGAGTTCAGATGATAACAGAGACAGGTGATCATCCTCTCTTAGGGATAGGACATTCCAGGCACCCACCCAAAGGGACCGCCTCAGGTCAACCCAAGGAGACCGCCGTCTGGTGAACGACACCTCAGCACCACTCCGACACACTCTCCCACGATCTGACCCGGGAATGTTACCCCGTGGTTTCCCTCCTGTCATCAATGATTGGGTGAAGAAACAGTTGAATAATTCAATAATTCTCGAATCTGGATCCGGATCTTCAGCAAAAGTCCATTTGTCCTTGTCACACACCCAACATGTCTACCAAGTTTCGTCCGAATCCATCCATAATCTTTTGAGATATCGTGCAATATAATGTTTTTGTCCCTATCTCTCAATGGTGAAGAATCACTTAAAGTATTCTTGTAGTCGGATCCTGATCCAAATCTTCACCCAAATCTCATAAGTTCATCCTTGTCACACATCGAACCTGCCCACAAAATTTCATCCGGATCTGTCCACAACTTTTTGAGATATCCTGTACACAGAAACAAACAAGCTCGAATGAGCTAAGATCCTCGTCCTCTTAATGATGACGTCATAAAAAACGAATATGACGTCATTGTGATGTATCAGGTTTGTGATAAATTATCCGTGCTAATGCCCGGCTTGATTCCCGCAAACAAAATTCAAACAGCTTGCCTAGTTTCGGAGATAATGGTATAGGTGATTTCCATTAGCGGCGATATTATGATGTCAACTTTTTTTCTAGGAAGAATTTCCAAAATCGGAGATGGTTACTGCCTGCGCGTGGGCTTTCTGCATATACATGGCAAGTTTCACGAAGATCGAATGAAAACTCTGGGTTGTGAAACAAAAAATGTCAAAAAATAGGAATGACGTCATAAAAATTGATACGACGTGATAGTGATGTATCATATGTGCGGTAATTCATCTCTGCTAATGCCCTGTTCGATTCCCGCAAACAGAATTCAAAAAGCTTGCCGAGTTTCGGAGATAATTTTCCAGGCGATTTCCATTAGCGGAGATATTTTGACGTCATAACTTTTTTTTTCTAGGAGGACTTTTCAAAATCGGAGATGGTTACTGTCTGCGCAGGGTATTTTTACATATATATGCCAAGTTTCAGGAAGTTTCGATGAAAACTGTAGGCTGTGAAACAAATGACACAAAAAACAAAAAATAGGAATGACGTCATAAAAATTGATATGGGCTTGTAGCAAGGTATTATGTACACATTTAGGACACGGGGACCAAAAAACGAAAGTCATTGTATGATTAAGTTTTGCATTTCATTTGTGAGCCAACATCATGGGGATTCAGGATCTGTTTTGGCAGAGCTTAATTCTTCCTCTTTCTATTGCTCTGACCAAACTAACATCTTCGGATTAAAAGTGCAGATTTCTTTAAAACGTTACGTACTTCCTCACGACCTTTGATGTTCTGTATGCTGAACACAAACTGGCCTTTGGTATTGATTTTTATATCATAGGGCCATCTTGGTAAACTTATCCTATGGTTATAAAATCAAGCTTATAGCTACCAGTAATTCTGGAGCAGCTTGGTAAATGGAATTTGTTACGTACTTCAACATTTTTGATAGCCTGTGTTTGGATAAAAAAAAAACATGCTTTGGAAGCAACTATATCCATAGGACCCAGAGCAAAGTATACATTTTGTGAAAGCACAGACACTTGGGCATTATATATCATTAAGATTGTTTATCTTATTAAAACTGGGTTCAATTTCTAAGCTTTCTCCTCATTTAGGACCACAGTGTACACAATACCATGCTCCAAGCCTATGACGTCATAGTGATGTATTACATGTGCTGTAATAATTCATCTCTGCTAATGCCCTGTTCGATTCCCGCAAACAGAATTCAAAAAGCTTGCCCAGTTTTGGAGATAATTTTTTTAGGCAATTTCCATTAGCGGAGATATTTTGACGTCATAATTTTTTTTTCTCGGAGGAATTTTCAAAATCAGAGATAGTTACTGTCTGCGCAGGGTATTTTTACATGTATACGCCAAGTTTCAGGAAGTTTCGATGAAAACTGTAGGTTGTGAAACCAAAAAAGTCCACAAGAACAACAACGTGAATAAGACTTAGAGATCCTCCACGAGGATCCAACAAACAAAGACAGAAAGGGGGTGAAAACAACGTCCTTTCACCTTCGATGACGGAGGTAAAGAAAAGGTTAATCGTACATCATGATCAATAGATTGGACAATACTGGTCATTCGAAAGTACATATTATATTCATGGTATTTCCCAAGATCTGCTTTCCATGAAATCAAAAGTAGCTTCAACTAACCAGCTGCACACGTTCATCCATGCACTCACGACTCACCGTTGTTTGGAGCCATGGTGTGCTGGTAATGGTGAGCCATGGTGAGCTTGGTGGTGGTGGAACCTCGGGGGCTGCAGTAAGTCGGTAGGACTTCTTGTGTCGGGATAACATGAATATTCCATGTTTTAAAAATGCACCACAAGTCCTCAAAAAAATCTTTACTGCATTCTCCAGTCTGAAAAATGATGTTTTTTCAAAGTACAGAAACGAGCAATAAAAATGTTTTTTTTTTTTTTAATTAAATGATGCAAGGATGATGCACCAAAAGGTGTGCCAACAAGGTAGGGATGGTTACAAAACATTATCCCAACATATTTTATTGACTCATGGCTGTGCTTGCAAAGGACTTGGTAGGTGTGTGTGTGTGTGTGTGTGTGTGTGTGTGTGTGTGTGTGTGTGTGTGTGTGTGTGTGTGTGTGTGTGTGTGTGTGTGTGCACGCGCACACGCGCGCATCACTAAATGACCAAGAACAAGTCTAAGAAGTCTTTCCACTTGAGGAAACACGCGGAGACTTCTGAGACCATCTATTTATCTATATATTACTAAAACTCTCATCTTGTATGTATGTATGTTCCCAAAATACAGCCAAAACGGTACACGACAGTGCAAAAATTTTAGGGCCACCTTACTCACCATTCACCTGTGGTGTACAGTATCAAGTTTCATTCAAATCGGGCAACGAAAAAATTATTAAAAAATCAATTCCCGATTCAGTCAAGTACTCTTTGGGAGTATTTGATCAATGCAAACAACCTTCGCGGTATAGTTCGCTGGAGCTTTGTTTTCTTGAAATTATTTTTTTCATCAACCGCTGTCACAACGGGAACGCAACGGGTTCACGGGTCGTCTAGTATATTACGAAACTCTCATCTTGTATGTATGTATGTTCCCAAAATACAGCCAAAATGGTACACGATAGCACAAAATTTTTAGGGCCACCTTATTCACCATTCTCATGCGGTATGCAGTATCAAGTTTCGTTAAAATCGGGCAAAGAAAACAATTATTTAAAAAAAAACAATTCCCCATTCAGTCAAGTACTCTTCGGGAGAATTTGATCATTGCAAACAACCTCAGTGGTATAGTTTGCTCGAGCTATCTTGTTTTTTTCTTGAAATGATTTAATGAAAAATCTCAAATATTTAGTTTTGACAAAGAACGATTTATTTTTAAACATTAAATAAACATCGCCATTTTGATCTAATACTTCCATCTTCATTCAAAAATAAAATTGTGTTTAGAAGATTTCGCACAATAATTTCTTCGACTTCCTTTTCTCCGTTTTTTTTTTCTTCACATTGACGTGCAATATCAAGTTTCGTTCAAATCAGGCAGAGAAAAAAAATATTAAAAAAATCAATTCCCGATTCAGTCAAGTCCTCTTTGGGATTATTTGATCAATGCTAACAACCTCAGTGGTATAGTCGCTGGAGCTATCTTGTTTTTTTTTTTTGTTTTTTTTATCAACCGCTGTCACAACGGGAACCCAACGGGTTCGCAGGTCATCTCGTATAAATGAAAATCTGCCAATATTCTTCTGCAGTAGACCTGGCTTTGGATGTAATCAGGTGTGCAATGTGAGCTCCACAGTGAACATACATGGCTAGCGGTTGGATCTTCTTTACCTCGGCCTGACAGCCTATGTATTTCCCAGACATGTTGCTCGCTCTATTTGTCTCCCATGAGACTGTCCATATGTATGGAGAAATAAAAATGCTGAAATGCAACGTCAATGTCCTCTGACACATAACCTCCTTTAAAACTTCCCAAAAACACGACGGCGAGTATCGGCTGATCTATGAATGAATTCCCTAGCAATGGTTTGCGGGTTGATGTCTGTCAGCCGGTTTCGGTGCACATAGGAAACCACCAGGTAGTTTAGCCATTGTTGCGACATTGTGCTGCGCAACCATGACCGTCTTCAAACGTCTTAGCACACGAAATGACCGCTCTGCCTCACATGAACTCGCTGGGGAGATGAGAAGAAGTCTAAGAAGTCTTTCCACTTGAGGAAACATGCGGCGGACTTTTGGGACCATATCAATGAAAATCTGCCAATATTCTTCTATAGTAGACCCAGTAAATTGATGATGGAAAAACTCAAGTTCCTGTTGCAGGGATTCGGTCAGTTCTGGATACTGCTGAAGAATTACTGGCTGAAATAATCCAGTCAGAAGGGTTTCACTTAAGTCCCTGTATTGCATGAGGTCGGTGGAGCCAAAGTATTCCTTAAAGTTCACATATGCATTGTCAATGACCTTGAAAAAAATCAACCCTGTAGAATTCTTCTACAGAGTTGGTAGTGTATTGTTGTGTACATCCATCATATCACTTTTGGAGCTAGTGTCTGCATAAACCCATAATCCACCCAGGAAACCCATAATCCCAGTGGCTCAGACTTCTCATTGAGCACCTCGAAGGCCCCCAAAAGGACATCCAGAATCTTTGCAAAGATGACTGCATCATTTGTGAAATCATGGTCAGAGATATTGACCCTCCCAAACGATGCACTGCAACTCAATCTCTCTGACATCCTCCCCAGAATCCAGTCCATGCTGCCACTAAACAGTATGGTATTGTTACGAATTCGCGCCCGCTGGCGTGCGAACGACCGCGTCTAACCAATAGCGGTCGCTTCGCCCACCGAACGGACAATTCAGTCGCGACTTTCCGGAACAACGCCGAAAATCAGTCACGGGTGTGCCCCAAGCACACCACAACCTTATCCGCACTCCACCCACGCGCTACAGGGTCCGATCGCCAAATAATCAATTTAACTAATTATTCGCATGGGTAGATTACCGAGAGATTGTACCTCAGCGAGGCCTGCTTGGACACGAGCCGCTTAAGCAGCTCGCTCCGTTTTTGGATAACCGAGCGGGGTATTATCGCGAGGCCTCACTGGACCCGATTCTATTATCGGCTATTAAAAAGCCCGCTATTATTCCGAAATGCAATGCGGCAGTTCAATGGAAGGAAAATGACGCGACGAACAGGTCAACATTTAAAGAAGCACATTTATTTTCAAACAACACATAAGCACGTAAGCAGTCATGCAATGAATGGGGGAAGCACGCATGCAATTATACAGCCAAACACAATGCAAAGGAAAGAGCTAACACCGTCTATCTATTATGCACAGTCACTTATACAGTTTTACTTGACGGACTCGGCGCCACAACTTTCATACAAAGAAAAGCAAGGAAAAACCCCAGGACAGACGAGGGGTAGACTGGACCTCTTTGGGTCTTTATTGCATGGAGCCGTGTAGACTGCAGAGGCTCCGCGAGGCCGCGCAGGTTACCTTCCTCGCTGGGGCGACCCACGAGGTTCCGTCCCCACAGCAGCTAGCGTAACCGCGGCTCGGCCGCCGCCTGGTGATTCGGGCCCCAGCCGGCAACGCCTGAGAGGAACGAACGGGTCTTCACTCTTTTTGAGTTGATGCTCTCTTTAAGAACACGTTCGTCCCTCAGCGATGCTCGGACCGTTCCGAAGCCCAATCACCTCAGACCGTTCGGAGCTGGTTGGTGAGCTCTCTCCGGCTCGCACACGAACACGCAGCTCCGCGCAGCACAGCAGGCTTGGTCGTGCTCGCGTCTCCTATGCTTCTCCACTGACTGCAGGCTTCAGGCTCCAGGCGCTCCGAACCCCGACAGACACTCCACCGACTGACCGCGCTTGGCATTCCGCTCGCCCTTATATGGGGTCCATGAGGCGAGATCTGATCTCCGCACTCTCACCTCTGACCTCTACTGGCTCCGCCCCTCTCGCTCTCTTGATCCGAATTCCGAGACGAAGCTTGCACAGAGCGGACGTGCTCGAGATCACCAACTTGCGCGGCGAGCAAACCCACGCGTGTGCCTGCAGCGATGCCGTTCGATGCGGACTCGCCGCGGCTGGCGCAAAGACGGCGTCGCTTCGCGGATGAGGGTGAGGTGATGTTGTTCGGGTTGGTCTAATGGGGGGAGATGTGGTTTAGGAGATGGTGAGAAGATGTCGTTGTTGTGAAGGCGGTTGTGGAGAGGGTGGTGGGTGGTTGGCGTGGTGGAGAAGGTGGTTGGTGGTTGGCATTGCAGAGAAAGTGGTTGGTGGTTGGCGTTGTGGTTGGTCCAAAATAACGATAGTAAAAGAAAAACACTATCTCAAAGATCACAGCCCGGGTGACACGAATAATAAATCCCATTAGACAACGGTGGGGGAATCTATCTGAACACAGACTTATCGGCATAACTGATCTAAGGACCTATATGGTGCTCTACCAATTTCCACAACCGTTACAGTATACCGGACAGAGTGGCGTACGCCTGTAATCCGGCTACTCGGAGGCTTGGGTTGGACGATCGCTTGAGGACGGGAGCTCTGCGCTGGGCCGCGCTATGAGAGGGTGTCGGGCAGCCCGGAATCATGGTGAAACCCAATCCTTATCCCTGTGTCATAAGAGGCGACCAGGGTTGCGTCAGGAAAGGCATCCGGCGTAAAACCTGTGCCAAATCAGTATGCGGATCATAACGGATGATCCGCTGAGTATGGTGGCCAGTACACACCTCTGACGAAATGGAGTAAAAACTGCAAATAACTCAGAAGTGAAACCACCACATCTCACAACACTCTCAGTGCCAGAGTATAGTTTAGAAATCAGATTGATCAGTTTTGGTGGCACCCCATGAAGACCAAGAATCCACCAGAGGGCATCCCGATTGACTGAATTGAATGCTTTGAGATCAACATACGCTACAATCAGCACTTGCCAAAACTCTCATCTGCATTCGGTGAGGACCCAAAGAGCAAGTATATGGTCAATCGTTGACATCTTTGGAGTAAACCCCGATTGCTCAGGGGCTGGTGCTCAGGCAGATGGTGGCAAAGCCTATCAATCATTTTTTTTTTAATATACAATTTTGAGGCTCTTTTTAGAGCTAAAACAAACAAAGAGCAACAAAGGGAGCAGGAGACAAGAGGGGCGGCAGAGGGAAGCACAAAACAGTGGGGAACAGAGACATTAGGGGATCTGTGGAAGGGAGAGGGATGGGGCGGGATACACGGGGTAAACAAGATGGACGCGACAGTGACTTTCAGGTCCTGACACTGAAAAGACTTTCAGGAAGGAAAGCAGAGAATTTGAAGGAGGTGGGTTTGGGGTGGATTAATGGAGGAAGAAAAGATCATGGTTTTGGATGGAGGAGAATAAGAGATGGTGGTGTACAGCTGTTCAGAAGACCTGGAGGGAAGAGAGGGATAGAAGAGAGTGTGGGAGTTTGTTCCAAAGGAGGGGAAAAAGAGGAATGAATGAGTGAAGGTGAGCAGTGATTCTTTATTTTGGTAGTTTTACCATAAGGGGATGATTGGTGGACCTTCAGCGCCCTGCAGAAATATGGGGGGACAGATCACAGACAGAGTAGAGAGGAGACAAGAGAGGAGATGGTAGAAGACAGAAAGACCACCGACATACCTGCGGTGAGAGAGTGCCTACGGTGAGAGAGAAAATGATCCAAGTAAAGACCTTGTCTGGCACTGAGAGCAGCGTCACCCATCGCTACCTTTTGCAGTCCTGGCGATCACCCTTCCCTTTCCAGAGAGGGACAACAAGGCCCCTCTTCCAGTCAGTTGGGATTGTGCCTGTGTTCCAGACAGAGCACATAAATGCAACGACACAGTACAGCATTTCCACCAGCCTTGAGAAGTTCAGCATGGATGCCACAGATCCCAGGAGCTTTATCCCCTTTCAAGTGGTTCACCACAGCCTGTGTCTCCACAAACGAAGGTTCTTCGTACATACACCAATGAGGGTGCTGGAAAAAAAACCCATCACTCACCTGATCTACTCTCAAGTGCCGCTACCACCAGGGGGTTATAAAAAAGGGCTTGGTTCTATGGCTGCAGGTTCTTCTTCTTGGGGTCAGTGCAGTGAACAACAAAGCATGACGGAATAAGCGGAATGGAGTGCAGCGGAGTCCACAGAGCGGAGTGCAGACCAAGCGCAGTATTAGACAACCTTAGAAAATACACGTACAGACCTCGTTACACTGAACTTTCGGGCTATCTTCTCACATGTTCTTTCTTTTGTTTCCAACCCCCCTTGTTCCACATATTTTACACCTTCCTCTCTGCACTTAACTGCATATCACCACGCCTCCCTCTGATCATGCACAGTAGACACCCTCAGTTTTCCTCTCCTTAGCGGCTGGGTTTGTGTTGGTCTGTCACCCTCACCTGGCACCAAAGAGGTCGAAACCACCGCGTAATATATCTCTCCGTCTCCCCATGTGTCTCTGTCTCTCTCTCTCTCGCTCTCTGTCGCTCTCTCGCTCTCTGTCTCTCTCTCGCTCTCTGTCTGTCTCTCTGTCTGTCTCTCTGTGTCTGTCTCTGTGTCTGTCTCTGTGTCTGTCTCTGTGTCTGTCTCTGTGTCTGTCTCTGTGTCTGTCTCTGTGTCTGTGTCTGTGTCTGTGTCTGTGTCTGTGTCTGTGTCTGTGTCTGTGTCTGTGTCTGTGTCTGTGTCTGTGTCTGTGTCTGTCTCTGTCTCTGTCTCTGTCTCTCTCTCTCTCTCTCAGCTGTTGCTCGCTTTGGCACACAC